>NC_064640.1:327472048-327799548 GCF_023864345.2 Schistocerca serialis cubense
CAGAAAATAGTTTAACATCAACTGATGATTACAATCAAATGTTGTAACTTCTTAACACATAGAGATTCACTTCTACCTTCGCGACTGTAAATGTGAAACTTCTGTTTCTGTCACGAAACTACATATGTTATTAAATATATGTTCCCACCGTGTATTCTAATGAAGAAAAAACAACCCCTGCTTATGTTCTAATATGGTCAAACCACCCTACCTTGGAAATTGCCAACTACATGTTGAAGACTGCGTGTTGTACCAGCATAAGGACGGCCAACAAAGCCTTCAGTCACTCAGCAGCAAAGTGTTTGTGAAAAACAGTCAATGAAAACTACTAGCTTCGAGAACCATTTCATTGGCATTAGGTACAGAAATCATGCCCCGTTTTTTACCTCAGTCATGTGGTCCACCCATTAGCTACCCTCAGTCTTTACGAGCGGTCTGGGATGTTATTGAGGGAGATGCACACGCCTTACATCTATCTTAGACTAATATCAAAGAGTTTTCAGCCTAGGTCGAGCATTCAACGATTAGGGCGGCTTTCCAACATTTTAGAAGTCTACTGGAATGCACGTAAAGACGCATTGTCGTAGTCGTCAGATCCAACTGGCTACTAGGTAGGTGTTCCTAATTACGGCTCTAACGAGTGTACACTTTCTAGGTTCACACCACAGTTTCACTCTAAAATTAACAAATACCTTTACTGACGCCATATAAAACTGGAGAGAATGTTCTGACTTCATGATTGCAGTCCAGAATCGAACGACGTGGCTTACTGTTCGATATTCTTGTCAGTATTTAAGATAAATGGGTTACGAATATCCAAATGCTTTCCTAATTTAGTTTTATCATGCCTTTACTACGTAATTTCATTCTGATCTTTTGATGACTTTACAAGAGGACTCCTTTCTACTCCTCCCTCATATGCTTAGAATTAGCGGATCTCGTTATCGTTCCTTGTCGCAAAAGAATCACTCGGAACAGTATCATTCTCTGTTAGGACACAAGGTGAATGAATGCGTCCTTCTCTAGTCAACATGTACACAGTTTATATCTACGGCTGTTTCCTCGCCCCTCTCGGCTGGGGTCAGCCTAGAGCCCGTTGCAGGGGACGAACAAAAGGTCCCTTCTTCCTGTTACGTTAATGCCCTGCTGTGATACAGCACGACGAAATAAAAAAAAGAGAAAAAGAGAAATAACAATAATAAGACAACCTGCGTACTCGTGATGACAACGGAGCGCATCCTTTCTGCCCATAGCTCCAGAGCTTCGAGCCGTGAGAACAACGCAATGGCACAGTCATCCGTGTCCCGTGTGCATGTTTGTGGGGGCCGGTGACTTGACGCACGTCTGCTCACACAGTGTATATGGCAGTTGCAGCGCTATCACATACTGACCAAGAGCGGATATCCAAATTACCCGTCCCTGCCTAATTAATACCCGAAAACTTTCTTACGAGGTCACATATTTGAATTTGATTTAAGATAATGGTAAGATTTAAACGTCCCGTTGACGTTGAGGTCTCCATAGTTGGGGTAAGGATTTTGTGGGAATACAGCAGTACTCTAGTCCACGGAAAGTTTACGGAATTCGCCTCAAGTGATTTGGGAAATCGTGGGAATGATGGTTTTCCGGGTGGAAATTTGAAACATTATCCTCCCGAATATGAGTCTAAAGCATTAAGTGCTAACGAGGGAAACTCCCCATCGCACCCCCCTCAGATTTAGTTATAAGTTGGCATAGTGGATAGCCCTTGAAAAACGGAACACAGATCAATCGAGAAAACAGGAAGAAGTTGTGTGGAACTATGAAAAAAATAAGCAAAATATACAAACTGAGTAGTACATGCGCAAGATAAGCAATATCTAGGATAAAGTGAGCTATGGAGCGCCGTGGTCCCGTGGTTAGCGTGAGCGGCTGCGAAACGAGAGGTCCTTGGTTCAAGTCCTCCCTCAAGTGAAAAACTTAATTTTTTTTATCTTCGCAAAGTTATGATCTGTCCGTTCGTTCATTGACGTCTCTATTCACTGTAATAAGTTTAGTTCTGTGTTTTGCGACCGCACCGCAAAACCGTGCGATTAGTAGACGAAAGGACGTGCCTCTCCAATGGGAACTGAAAACAATTGATCGCAAGGTCATAGATCAATCGATTCTTCCACTGGAAAACACGTCTGATACATTCTATACGACACTGGTGACGGCATGTGCGTCACATGACAGGAATATGTTGTTGACCCACGTAACTTGTACACTTGGCGAATGGGTAAAAAGATTCTTCTACCTTGCCCGATTTAGGTTTTCTTGTGGATGTGATAATCACTCCCAAAAAAGTGATGAAAACATAACTGACGGATAGATAATAATTGTCTGAAAATAAAAAAATTAAAGTTCTCACCCGAGGGAAGACTTGAACTGAGGACTTCTCATTCCGCAGCCGCTCACGCTAACCACAGGACCACGGCGCTCCTTAGATCACGCTGTCATTGATCTTGCCTATGTTGCACATGGACTACTCAGTTTGTATATTTTGCTTATTTTTTCATAGTTCCACACAACTTCTTCCTGTGTCCTCGATTGATCTGTGTTCCGTTTTTCAAGGCCTATCCACTGTGCCAACTTATAACTAAATCTGAGGGGGCTGCGATGGGGAGGTTCCCTTGTAAGTAATCTTACTAGCTAACGCTTTTTGTAGCCTTAATGAGCGTGAAGAGTTTGACAGAGCACTGAAAGACCTGAGTCGAAACAAGGCCCCCGGAGTAGACAATGTTCCATTGGAACTACTGACGGCCGTGGGAGAGCCAGTCCTGACAAAACTCTACCATCTGGTGAGCAAGATGTATGAGACAGGTGAAATACCCTCAGTTTTCAAGAAGAATATAATAATTCCAATCCCAAAGAAAGCAGGTGTTGACAGATGTGAAAATTACCGAACTATCAGTTTAATAAGTCACAGCTGCAAAATACTAACACGAATTCTTTACAGACGAATGGAAAAACTAGTAGAAGCCAACCTCGGGGAAGATCAGTTTGGATTCCGTAGAAACACTGGAACATGTGAGGCAATACTGACCTTACGACTTATCTTAGAAGAAAGATTAAGGAAAGGCAAACCTACGTTTCTAGCATTTGTAGACTTAGAGAAAGCTTTTGACAATGTTGACTGGAATACTCTCTTTCAAATTCTAAAGGTGGCAGGGGTAAAACACAGGGAGCGAAAGGCTATTTACAATTTGTACAGAAACCAGATGGCAGTTATAAGAGTCGAGGGACATGAAAGGGAAGCAGTGGTTGGGAAGGGAGTAAGACAGGGTTGTAGCCTCTCCCCGATGTTGTTCAATCTGTATATTGAGCAAGCAGTAAAGGAAACAAAAGAAAAATTCGGAGTAGGTATTAAAATTCATGGAGAAGAAATAAAAACTTTGAGGTTCGCCGATGACATTGTAATTCTGTCAGAGACAGCAAAGGACTTGGAAGAGCAGTTGAATGGAATGGACAGTGTCTTGAAAGGAGGATATAAGATGAACATCAACAAAAGCAAAACAAGGATAATGGAATGTAGTCTAATTAAGTCGGGTGATGCTGAGGGAATTAGATTAGGAAATGAGGCACTTAAAGTAGTAAAGGAGTTTTGCTATTTGGGGAGCAAAATAACTGATGATGGTCGAAGTAGAGAGGATATAAAATGTAGGCTGGCAATGGCAAGGAAAGCGTTTCTGAAGAAGAGAAATTTGTTAACATCCAGTATTGATTTAAGTGTCAGGAAGTCGTTTCTGAAAGTATTTGTATGGAGTGTAGCCATGTATGGAAGTGAAAAATGGACGATAAATAGTTTGGACAAGAAGAGAATAGAAGCTTTCGAAATGTGGTGCTACAGAAGAATGCTGAAGATTAGATGGGTAGATCACATAACTAATGAGGAAGTATTGAATAGGATTGGGGAGAAGAGAAGTTTGTGGCACAATTTGACCAGAAGAAGGGATCGGTTGGTAGGACATGTTCTGAGGCATCAAGGGATCACCAATTTAGTATTGGAGTGCAGCGTGGAGGGTAAAAATCGTAGAGGGAGACCAAGAGATGAATACACTAAGCAGATTCAGAAGGATGTAGGTTGCAGTAGGTACTGGGAGATGAAAAAGCTTGCACAGGATAGAGTAGCATGGAGAGCTGCATCAAACCAGTCTCAGGACTGAAGACCACAACAACAACAACAATGAGCGTTTAACGGCTACATATAACCGTGAGCTTAATGGGTACATTCAGCCATATAAAATAAGATCCAGATGTTCTTTCCTTTAATATTTTATTGCTTTCGGCTGTGCATACATTGCGTAACGATGGAAAGAGCAATGATAAGTTACTAATATGAACTAAAATTATCTGTTCATAATTTACCTATTTTGAGCCAGCACAAACCCTGATTGGTCCTCATACTTTCATTAAATGCTAGACGGCAGAAGGAAAAGGGCAAATCAAATGAAAAGCGTATACAGTTTTCTATCCTATATTGTACTGTGCATCCTTTTTATACTGTGCATCATCAAATATATATAGTAAATGTTGACTTTCTCTTTGTAAACGAGTATTTTCTTCAAAGAAAATGACCTGTCTGATTGGATAAGCATCCAGGTGGATTAACACTGAAGGATTGCTGAGAGTTTTTAAATTAAGGAGATCGGACGGGATAAGTTGGAAGAACCAGAGGCTGTTGAGGGAGCCAGAGGAAAAAGGGAAAAGGAGTACAGCACAAGACAAATGAGTAGCTTTGAGTGATGGACTAATGACCAATATGATACTGCAAGAAGAATTTAACAGCGCACTGAAAGTTCTAAGACGAAACAAGGCTTCTGGAAGAGCCGACATTCCTTCAGTAGAACTGACAGCCTTGGGAGAGTTAGCCATGACAAAACTGTTCCTTCGCAAGATATATGAGGCAAGGGAAATACATTACAGAAGAACGTACTAATTCCAATTGCAAAGAAAGCAAGTGACGACAAGCATGAATATTGCTGCACTAGCAGTTTAATAATTACGATTGCAAAGTATTGACACGTATTATTTACAGAAGTGTGGAAGAATTGGTAGAAGCCGAAGATCAGGTTTTGTTCCGGGATATGTAGGAACATCCAAGGTAATACTGACCCTACAACTTATCTTAGAAGATAGCTCAAAGACAGGCAAACCTACGTTTATAGATTTCGTATACTTAGAAAAAGGTTTTGACAATGTTCACACAAAAATACTCCTTGAAGTTCTGAAGGTAACACGGGTAAAAGGATAATGGAATGTAGTCGAGTTAAATGAGGCGATGTTGAGTGAACTGGAGTAGGAAAAGGGACACTAAAGTAGAGAATGTTAGTAGAGAAGTTTTGATTTTTGGGGCAGAAGATAAAGAATGATGACCGAAGTTGAGAAGATAAAAAATGTAGTTTACCAATGACAAGAAAAGCGTTTCTGAAGAAGAGAGATTTTTTAACATCAAATATAAGTTTAGTAGTTAAGAACTCTTTTCTGAATTCAGTTGTCTGCAGTGTTGCCTTGTACGGAAGAGAAACGTGGACGACAAGCAATTCAGACTAAAAGAGAATATAAGCTTTTGAAACGTGATGGCACAGAATAATGTTGAATGTTCGATGTGTAGATCGCGTAACTAATGAAGAGGGACTAAACAGAACTGGGGAAAATATTTAGGGCATAACTTGACTAAAGGAAAGGATTGGATGATGCATTCTGAGACATCAAGGAATCATCAGTTTAGTATTGGCGGGAGATGGGATGCTGGGGGTAAACATTGCAGAGGGCGACCAAGAGGCGAGTACAGTAAGCAGTTTCAAGTGGCTGTGGTCGCAGCAGTTATTCGGAGCTGAAGAGGCTTGTACAGGGTAGAGTAGCGTACAGAGGTACATGAAACCGGTCTTTGGACTAAAGACCACAACAACAACTATACAGGACGTCTTCCTTCCACTCTTAGTAGGCGATGTCCCACGTCGTAACATACAGACCTTTGTGCGGGCTGCAAGAGAGATGCCACTTCAAAAAATCACACCTGTAACTCCATATCGCTGCTTCCCTGTGATACTGGATAGATGATAACGCGTCCCTTGCCCTCAGCACGTGTTGAGAATCGCCGTCCTCAAACTAGACGCCTCTACACAAACCTGCATAGATGTAGCCTCTTAATCATAAATGGTACTCGCGTCCATATAACAAAACTTTTGTAAAACAGCTGTCCAGAAACGTTGAGCGGAGACCACAGCGGGTATGCCTGCCGGATAGTCGCTTCCAGAGGTGGAGGAAGCTGTGTCATCTGCTGCTGGAAGGAGAAGGAAAGTCAGAGTTCCACGCACCGTTAACGTCTAGGTCGTAAGCAACAAGAAAATCGGCTACGTATTCAAAGGAACGTTGCCAGTGTTAATCTAAATCGATTAAGGAAAGTCACTGTAAAAGGTAAACCAGGAAACGTAAATGAGGGCTTCAGTCCCGCCCCTTCCTAACGGGCATCTACTGAATGCATTTCTTGGATCCGGCTGCAATTCTTGGCTCATGCCGGCACGAATGACGTTTCTCGACTGCGCTCATACTTTAGACGAAAGGCTAACGTGGTGAAGGCAGCTAGTCATGTGTGCAGGGTGGAGACAGCTTGCAATTTGCAGCACCATATCTGGAATCAATAGTTGTTATTTGGTCTGGGGGTAGGTAGAGCGCTTAAACCAGAAGTTCAGATGACCTTGCGACGGTCTTGGATGCAGATTTCTTGACTTTTTATATTAGTTGAAGAGTTGCTACGTCTGCTTTAATAGGTCATGCAGGCACTACGTGGTTTTCTGAGAGGAAGGTGGTTATGATGTGCATATGCAAATCTTTCAGGTTAGAGAAACCTCTTCATAAGCCCCGTCGTCAGTTACGTGCAGTATTTGGAATGAGGAAAAGAGCTTAGTCATATTTTATCTGGAGGGGAGCAGTTCTCCTTGCAGATACGAAAGGGAAAATTTCAGTTCAGATGGTTCAAATGGCTCTAAGCACTATGGGACTTAACATCTGGGGTCATCAGTCCCCTAGAATTAGAACTACTTAAACCTTACTAAACTAAGGACATCACACAAGTCTATGCCCGTGGCAGGATTCGAACCTGCGACCGTAGCAGCACACTGCGACACATCACTCAGTATATGCGAAACAGTCTGTGCCATATCTGTCTGTAGGTCTCCGGAGCAAATATACGATCAAGGCGAATTTAAAAGGACCTGGGCGTTCCCGCTTCCAAGAAGGGTCGTCGGACAACAGCACATAGCTTTAGGTGTATATAGCTGACTTGAATAAATGTTAAATGCGTATAATACATTTTATGCTTGCGTTTTATGAGGTTTTTGGAGACCGAGAACCTCTGTGGGAATAAACATGTGTTCCACAAACAGTGGTCAAGTGAAACTCAGCTGCCTCTGCTCACCTGTGTGATCCAGAAGGCAGTAGATAGTGGGTAAGAGGTTTAGGCCGAGTTACTTGAGTTCAGGAGAGCTTTCGATACACTGGCAGACTGTCGCCTTGTGGCGAAAATACGCGCTTACAAAATATCAGATCAGCTTTGTGAATGAACTAGTTTCTATTTAATAGCGGTTACATATCTGGAACTGCGGACTTGAGATCTCCATAGTGCATGATCACTATATGAATTGGTCGTGTTAATCATAGGTTTAAAGTATTATAGGCAGTCAAACCTGGCCTCAGACTGTCATCAGTGCAGCGTCATTGACGTTTAGTACCGCTCACGCGTCTCACCAAACCTTTCAAGTTGTGGCATGTTAGTGTACCACGCATAAGACAGTCGGGCGTCTTACTGTCACTTTCGTGTTCCTGGGACGTCGAGGGTATGATCCAAGTAAAAGAATGTTCGAAGTAGATAGAAGTCAGGTAGAACTGAAGGCAATGTCTTTCGCTGCACAGCGAGCTACTTCTGCGTTTCCACTTTGTAACATGAAGTACGATCTAAATACGGTAACATGTACAAGGCTACCTACCTCAACAACATTTCATTTGTGATTAGTGCGTACAGAACTTTACGACCTTAAAATAGATTAGTGCAGTTGTTTATTTATTTACTTGGTCTTCGGCAACTAACGGCCTTTTAGCCAATTAGAGGAACGGAATATGAGATAATTAACATCTAATGGGATATGTTTGGTTTACCAGAATTGGGACGAGTACACGAAGAGCAAACAGAATTAAAATCAAGACACGCATTTTACTGCAGAGAAATATAGCAGGAAGGCTATTCAAGTGTAAACTTTATTGTAACCATTGTTACGGCGTAAAGTCAAGCGGCGGCACGGCAGTTGCGAACGAGAGAGCAGAGAGGGCTGTGAAGAAGACGTCAGCCAGTTGCACGCTGACCGACCCCTCTCTAGGACGACAACGCGACAGCAGCGGCCTCTATGCGAAGAGAACACAAACACCGCGCCCGGCTGGCCGCGGTCCAGTTCTACAGAAGCTTGAAAACTAGCGACCTGAATGAAAGCACCAAAGCTCATTACTTTCCTTGTACATTCTATGTAGCTCAAAACTGCAATTGTTTTATTGAAGAGATCTCTTATTTTGTTTGTCGTCCTTTGCTTGCGATACATCTGTTTAACATAAAGTTAAGTATTGTATTTTTTCCCTTCGGAATTAATACGATTTGCTTGAATTGTTGTCTAGCGATGAGAAAGCCGGTTTCCTAGCCACCTCACAATTGACAAGGCAGGATTCAACAACCATGAAAACTGGATACGAGATTACAGATATTAAAGGACTCTCAGACAGATCGTCGTACACTATGTGATCAAAAGTATCCGGACATCCCCAAAAACATACGTTTTTCATATTAGGTGCTTTGTGCCGGCACCTACTGCCAGGTACTCCATATAATCGACCCCAGTAGTCATTAGAAATCGTAAGAGAGCAGAATGGGGCGCTCCGCGGAATTCACGGAGTTCGAACGTGGTCAGGTGATTGGGTGTCACTTGTGTCATACGTCTGTACGCGAGATTTCCACTCTCATAAACATCCCTAGGTCCACCGTTTTCGATGTGATGGTGAAATGGAAACGTGAAGGGACACGTACAGCACAAAAGTGTACAGGCCGACCTCGTCTGTTGACTGACAGAGACCGCCGACAGTTGAAGAGGATCGTAATGTGTAATAGGTAGACATCTATCCAGACCATCACACAGGAATTCCGAACTGCAAGTACACTGACAGATAGGCGGGAGGTGAGAAAACTTGGATTTCGTGGTCGAGCGGCAGCTGATAAGCCACACTTCACGCTGGTAAATGCCAAACGACGATTCGTTTGGTGTAAGGAGCGTAAACATAGGACGATTGAACAGTGGGAAAACGTTGTGTGGAGTGACGAATCATGGCACACAATGTGGTGATCCGATGTCAGGGTGTGAGTATGGCGAATGCCCGGTGAACGTCATCTGCAGCGTGTGTAGTGCCAGCTGTAAAATTCGGAAGCGATGATGTTATGGTGTGGTCGTGTTTTTCATGGAGGGGGATTTCACCCCTTGTTGTTTTGCGTGGCATTATCATAACACAAGCCTACATTGAGGTTTCAGGCACCTTCTTGCTTCCCAATTCGGGGATGGCGATTGCATCTTTTAACACGATCGAGTACCTGTTCATATCGCACAGCCCTGTAATGGACTGGCCTGCGCAGAGACGTGACTTGAATCCCATAGAACACCTTTTAGATGTTTTGAAAGGCCGACTTTGTGCCAGGCCTCACCGACCGACATTGATACATCTCCACAGTGCAGCACTCCGTGAAGAATGGGCTGCCATTCCCCAAGAAACCTTCCAGCACCTGATAGAACGTACGCCTGCGAGAGTGGAAGCGGTCATCAAGTCTAAGTGTTGGCGAACACCATACTGAATTCCAGCATTACCGATGGAGGGCGCCACGAACTTGTAAGTCATGTTCAGCCATGTGTCCGGATACTTTTGATCACATAGTGTACGTGTGTTAAAAGTAAACCGAAGATTTTCATTCAGACTCATACCGGAATGAGCTCATTCTCTGATGAGAGAGCTAGCAAGAGTTGAAGAAATTGATAAAAAACAGCAAATATCCCTACAATAAAACAATGGAGAATTTTAATGTTAACGTAGATCGAAAACTAAAACATATTCTTCAGTGAGTAGCTTCGGATTTATTTCAGAAATGACAGAGGTCATACATTCTTAGCTTTGGCCGATCAGAAGACAGCATTTCACTTTAACACACTCTTTCAGAAGAAAATGAAGAATAAATGGCCTTGCAAGACTAGATGGAAATAAAATTTAAGTGATTATGTTTCATCCACCAAAAACGAAATTTTACAACGTGTAATGGTGTAAATCCTTTTTTAATTTCAAGTTTTCATAGACTAGCATGATTCAGAATAAAAACATAGATAAAAATAGAATGAAACATTCTCATTACGTAGGAAATCAGATATGTATACCTTAAGATCTTATTTGGGAATAGAGAAATATATCACACTACATTGAGAAAGAAGATCAGCATCTAAGAAATAGGTCTCTATTGGAGCAGGTTATATTTTAACAAGAGCACTTATGCAAACATTTGTTACATGCTCGAGGGCAGCAAAAGATCGGAATATCCAAACTAAACAATGCATTATAAGAGATAAGGGCAGAGTTTCAGGCAAACTGTGATAGGAATATGTTAAAACAAGTTGAAAGAAACAAAAATGAAATGTCAGAAAGTATATGAGATATAATGTCAACATAAACGTGGTCCGCCCCAGTAGCTGAGTGGTCAGCGTGACGGATTGCCGTCCTCTGGGCCCGGGTTCGATTCCCGGCTGGGTCGGAGATTTTCTCCGCTCAGGGACTGGGTGTTGTGTTGTGTTCATCATCATTTCATCCCCATCCGGCGTGCAGGTCGCCCAATGTGGCGCCGAATGTAATAAGACCTGCGATATGGCGGCCGGACCTGCCCCGCGAGGGGCCTCCCGGCCAATGACGCCAAACGCTCATTTCCATTTCCAACATAAACGTGGTACATCTTCTGTTTTTCCTTGCATTTTTTTCGCATCGGCGCAGGTTCGGCATGGTTATTAACGGATTCAGCATGGTTAATTTAAGGGTTGGTCAGATGCCTTTCTTGTAACTACCCCACTACTCGCTGGGACGGAATATGTGTACCACGCTACTGTCTGCTTGTAGTGTTATGCACGTGAAAGTGAGCGCATGTTTTCGAGAAGTTTGCGAATCGTGTAACTGGGACTGGAATTGAATACCGGTCCAGTATTCACGTAGTGGGACGTGGGGAACCCCCTAAAAACCATATTCAGGCTGGCCTGCACACTGACCCTTGTCGTTAATCCGCGAGGTGGATTTTATACCGGGCTGGGGCACCTCCCCATCCCGGAATCGGCTCTTCAAAATGCACAGCTATCCAGGTGGGTCAACGTAAACCTAGTACGATAGAGTGAAAAGATGCCAGGCTGAGACTCATAGGAAGGACATTGAGGAAATCTAATTTACGTATAAAGCAAACAGCTATAAAAATACTTGATTGGTGTTGCACCTATGTCAGGAGTTCATTTGGTAGGGGTGAGAGTGTTGCTGAAAAGCTCCTTCAGCTGCAGTGACAGAACGTTTTAGAGGAAACTGTTAGAGGTAAGAGGTGTATGAAGAGCATGAAAGAGGAGAAATGTACGAAGCTAAAAAAAAAAGACACTATGCGTAAACACTACGTGTGGTATAGAGCGAAGAGATAGTGAGTGAGTGAATGATAAAAACCACGAAGTTGAGTTGCAAGAAGATTGAATTTTAGGTAATGTAAGAATGACTTGTTAAGTAAAACATATTGAGAAACACAAGGAAGGGCTACCGGACAGGAAGGTGTCGGAGGTTGGGACAGAAAACAAGATGAGTGTGGGGAACAGACGGAGCCATGCGGGGCACGCGTGGTGGGCAGCGCTGGTCGAGCCAGCTGCATTGTCACGCGGACAAAGGCCTGCGCTGGCGTTTCCGCAGACATTCCATTATTTAGGGTCAGCTTCCCCTTTCGAGTGACTTGTTTGAGGTGACGCGACGTGTTTGCGGCTGCGGCTCGCTCCGGATTCTCTTTGAAGGACCGGTGTGGTTGGCGGGGGGAGGGAGGGGGACAGGGGAGGGGGCACGGACAGGGAGAGGATTATGAAATGTCTGAGTGGGTCCTCCCTCGTGTACAGAGCCTTCGTCACGTTGTTTGCGAACTGTCCCGGTGAATTAAGAGGAATAGCGGCCGTTTGGGGAGCACGGGGTAATTTGTTTCGCGAATAGCCCCGCTGTAGTCCACCCGATTTAGTCCGCCGAGTTCTGTATTTGGCCGAATGACCGGCATTCGTTTCTGCCGCAAAGCGCGCTAGGTAATTTGCGCGCGCTGCAGACGTGCTTTAATATTGCACCCGCACATTCTGCTCGCTTACGAAGCACACAGGTATTTGAAAGTACGTCATCCGAACGCTGACGCTTTTCATTGTGACATTCAGTTTACCGACCAGAACAGAGCTTCAATGGATATGTTTCAATACATCGGATGACTCAAACTATTTTTCTTTAGAGGTAGCAATGTATAAATTTCTTACTTTGTGATCGTAAAGCTACTGTTTGACATAAGATTTATTAGACTTTTTTCTAGATACTTGAAGGTTGGTTCGCTCGCAGTAAAATCGACGTATTTTGTCCAAAATATCCAGTGGTGGGAACATAGTTCAGGGTGGATAGCGAGATATCGAAAGATTGTCTGCTTATATCGACCGAACAACAAATAAAAGTGAACTGGCGAATAAATGGTACAAGTTGTAATACGTGTCTCAGTTGATAAACTGAAGGACTTATTATGCGAAAGCTTGGGATTCTAGCATAGACTGGTTATGACTATTTTTTCTAGCACTAAACGAGATTACAAAATCCTCTCAGTAAAGGAGTCATCTGTTGGAATATCTACAGGATTTGGCAAGTGTTATTTAGTTACTTAACTTAGTGGGGGGATGCCCTTCCTGATGTCACAGTCGTCATGGAAATGGGCGGAAGTCTTGTGCGCAATCTGTGTTCCGTGAGTTATCGTATTTGAAATGTTTGCCTATTGTCTTCTCCTAGGTGGAATTTGGGGACCAGCCCAGTATTTGCCTAAAGTAGCATGGGAAATTACCAAAAAACCACACTTAGGCTGGCTGGCCTTCCAGCCCACGGACATTAACACGCCGCGCGAATTCGACCAAGGTTTGATTCACTGCCCCGTTTTCCAAGTTAACGCACTGCGCTATACGTACCGGTAACATACATCGAAGTACATCAATAAAATACCTCTAACAATGGTTCCTAAATTTTTCTAGTCCTTCTGCATGTTGTTTCAAGAACTTACACACGATATACACGGAAGCACCATGGAATCTGGATAGACATGGGTATTCAAATACAGAGATATTCATACTGGCCGTACACGGCGTTGCGGTCGGCAAAAGACAAGTGTCTGGCGCAGTTGCTAGATCGGTTACTACTGCTACAGTGACTGGTTGTCAAGACTTAAGTGAGTTCGACCTTGATGTTATAATCGGCGCACGAGCGCTAGGACACAGCATCTCCAAGGTAGAGATGAAGTGGGGATTTTCCCGTATGACCATTTCACGAGTGCACCGTGAAAATCAGGAATCCGGTAAAACATCAAATCTCCGACATTGCTGCGGCCGGAAAAGTATCCTACAAGAACGGGAACAACGAAGACTGAAGAGAATTGTTCAACGTGACAGAAGTGCAACCCTTCCGAAAATTGCTGCAGATTTCAATCCTGGGCCATCAACAAGTGTCAGCGTGCGAACCATTCAACGAAACATCATCGATATGGGCTTTCGGAGCCGTAAGCCCACTCGTGTACCCTTGATAACTGCATGACACTGCCTGGGTCCGTCAACACCGACATTGGCTCGTTGATGACTGGAAACATGTTGCCTGGTCGGATGAGTCTCTTTTCAAATTGTATCGATACGGATGGACGTGTACATGAATGGAGACAACCTCAAGAATCCATAGATCCTGCATGTCAGCGGTGGAGTTTTCAAGCTGCAGGAGGCTCTTTAATGGTGTGGGGTGTGTGCAGTTGGAGTGATATGGGACCCCTGATACATCTAGATGCAACTCTGACAGGTGACAAGTAATTAAGCATCACAATGCATTCACTTACATTCTGCATTCCGACGGACTTGAGCACTTGCAGCAGGACGATGCGGCACCCCAAACGTCCACAATTACTACAGAGTGGCTCCAGGAACACTCTTCTAAGTTTAAACACTTCCGCTGGCCACCAGATTCCCCAGACATGAACATTATTCAGTATATGTGGGATGCTTTGCAACATGCTCATCACAAGAGATCTTCACCCCTTCGTACTCTTACGGATTTATGGACAGCCCTGCAGGATTCATGGTGTCAACTGCCTCCAGCACTACTTCAGACATTAGTTGAGTCCATGCCACGTCGTGTTGCGGAACTTCTCCGTGTTCACTGAGGCCCTATACGATATTAGGAAGGTGTACCAATTTTCAGTGTAAAATGCAGCGGACTTCTTCGAAATGGTCAGAGAGATATGTACATCAGATACGTACATGCACATTGGCATCTCCCACCTACATCTTCATCTTCATCTACATGATTACTCTGAAATTCGCAATTAAGTGCCTGGCAGAGGGTTCATGGAACCACCTTCAGGATACTTCTCTACCGTTCTACTCTCGAATAGCGTGCGGGAAAAACAAGCTATGGTGCGACCTCTGGTTTCTCCTATTTTTTCATGATGATCATTTCTCCCTATGTAGGATGGCACCTACAGAATATTTTAACAATCACAGGAGAAAGTTAGTGACTGAAATTTCACGTGAAGAACCTGCCGCGCCGGCCGCGGTGGTCTAGCGGTTCAGGCGCTCAGTCCGGAACCGCGGGACTGCTACGGTCGCAGGTTCGAATCCTGCCTCGGGCATGGATGTGTGTGATGTCCTTAGGTTAGTTAGGTTTAAGTAGTTCTAAGTTCTAGGGGACTGATAACCACAGATGTTAAGTCCCATAGTGCTCAGAGCCATTTAAACAAGAACCTGCCGCAACGAAAACTGCCTTTGTTTTAATGACTGATACCCCAATTCACGTATCATGTCCTTGGCACTCTCGCCCCTATTTCGCGATAATAAAACTAAACGAGATGCCCTTCTTTGAACTTTTTCTATGCCCTACGTTAATCCTGTATGATGCGTATCCCACACTGCAAAGCAGTACTCCAGAAGAGGTCGGACAAACGTAGTGTAAGCAGCCTTTGTAGTAAATTTACATTTTCTAAGTGTTCTGCCAATAAATAGCAGTTTTCTTGTTTACTTTCCCCAAAACATTATCTTTGTGATCGTTTCAGTTTAGCTATTGGTAATTGTAATCCCTAAGTATTTAGCTGAGTTTACATCCTGTAGACTTGTGTGATATATCGTGTAACAGAAATTTTGCGGATTCTTTAAGTGCTTAAGTTCATGACTTCACACTTCTAATTATTTATAGTCAATTGGCACTTTTTGCACCATACAGATATCTTGTCTAAATCATTTTGCAATTCGTTTTGTCCATCTGATGACTTTACATGACGGTAAATAACAGGAACATCTGCAAACACTCTAGACGATTACTGAGATGGTCTCCTATGTCTTTTATGTAGATCAGATACAGCAGAGGGTCTACAAGACTTCGTTGTGGAACGCCAGGTATTACTTCTGTTTTACTCAATACCTTTCTTCCAGGTACTAAGAACTGTGACATTTCCGACAGGAAATCACGAATCCAGTCACACAACTGAGGCGATACTCCATAGGCATGCAACTTGGTTAGATGATGCTTGTGAAGAACGATGTCGAAAGCTTTCTGGGAAACTAAAAATGTGAATTCAATTTGACATCCCCTGTCTACAGCACTCATTACTTCGAGAGAATAAAGAGCTAGTTGTTCCACACAAGAATGGTATTTTCTGAATCTGTGCTGACTAATCGTCAATAAGTCGTTTGCTTAGATGTAATTCATAATCTTCGAACACAGTATATGTTCCAAATCCCCAATGCAAATCGATGTAAGTGCTATGGTTCTTTAATTCAGCGGATTACTCCTATTTCCTTTCTTGAGTATTGGTATGACCTGTGCAAGTTTACAGTATTTAGATACAGATCTTTCTACGAGCTACCGGTTGTACAGGTACACTATGTGATCACAAGTATGCGGATACCTGGCTGAAAATGATTTACAATTTCGTGACGCCCTCCAACGGTAATGCTGGAATTCAATATGGTGTTAGCCTTGATGACAGCCTCCCCTCTCTCAGGCATACGTTCAATCAGGTGCTGGAAGGTTTCTTGGGGAATGGCATCCCATTCTCCACGGAGTGCTGCACTGAGGAGAGTTATCGATGTCGGTGGGTGACGCCTGGGACGAAATCGGCGTTCTAAAACATCCCAAAGGTGTTCTATAGGATTCAGGTCAGGACTCCTGTGGCTGGCCAATCCATTACAGGGATGTTATTGTCTTGTAACCACTCCGCCACAGGCCGGGCATTATGAACAGGTGCTCAATCGTGGTAAAAGATTCAATCGCCATCCCCAAATTGTTCTTCAACAGTGGGAAGCAAGAAGGTACTTAAAACTTCAATGTAGTCTGTGCTGTGACAGTATCACGCAAAACAACAAGGGGTGCAAGTCCCCTCCATGAAAAACACGACCACACCATAACACTAACGCCTCCAAATTTTACTGTTGGCACTACACACGCTGACAGATGACGTTCGCCGGGCGTTTGCCATACCCACACCCTGCCATCAGATCACCACATTGTGTACCGTGATTCGTCACTCCACACAACGTTTTTCCACTGTTCAGTCGACCAGTGTTTACGCTCCTTACAGCAAGCGAGGCGTCGTTTCGCATTTACCGACGTGATGTGTGCTCGACTATGAAATCCAAGTTTTCTCACCTCCCGCCTAATTGTCAGTGTACTTGCAGTGGATCCTGATGCAGATTGGAATTCCTGTGTGATGGTCTGGATAGATGTCTGTGTATTACACATTGCGACCCTCTTCAACTGTTGGCGGTCTCTGTCAGTCAACAGACGAGGACGGCCCGTACGCTTTTGTGCTGTACGTGTCCCTTCACGTTTCCACTTCACCATCACATCGGACACGGTAGACCTAGGGAAGTGTAGGAGTGTAGAAATCTAGCGTACAGAAGTATGACACTAGTGAGAACCAATCATCTGATCACGTTCGTAGTCCGTGAGTTCCTCGGAGAGCCCCATTCTGATCTCTTACGATGTCTAATGACTGCTGAGGTCGCTGATATGGAGTACCTGGCAGTAGGTATCTGCACAAAACACCTAATGTGAAAAACGTATGTTTTTGGGGGTGTCCGGATACTATTGATTACATTTTGTAAATGATTGCTACGTATGGAGCTATTGTATCAGCATACTTTAAAAGGAACCTGACGGGTCTACAATGTGGACAGGAGACCTATCCTTCATTAACTGCTTTAAGCCGCTTCGCTACACTACGAATATCTACTTCTAAATTACTCGTGTTGGCAGTTGCTCTAGATTCGGTTTGTGGAATATTTATTTCAACTTCTTTGATGAAGGAATTTCGGAAAAATCGTGTTTAGCAGCTCAGCTTTAGTGGCATTGTTATTAGCGACATCATCATTTTTATCGCGCAGTGAAGGTAATGGTTGTGTTCAAATGGCTCGGAGAGGATGAAACAGTTCGGAGAGGATGATAATTGGTATCATCATGACAGTGCTCCCTGTCGTAAAGCAAAATCTGTGAGTAAATGGCGTGTGGAAAATGACAAACCTGAAATGGACTAACTTCACCAGAGTTCCAACCTAAATCCAGAGGAGCATCTTTGGGATGAGTTAAATTGTCGACTTCCCTCCAGACCGCAGCGTCCAACAACACTACCTTTTTCGGTTTCAGCTCTTGAGGAGGAATGGGCTGCCATTCCCCCACAGACATTCAGAAGCCTCACTGAAAGTGTGCCCATCAAGGTTAAAGTAGTCATAAAGGCGAGTGTGGACACAATACAGTAATACGTGTCAGGATAATTTTGATCAGATAGTGTACCTTGTTCTATCGTCTCATCTGGTTGTAAGTAGAAAAAGAAATCGCAATTTCGTCTTATGAAAATCTCACTGAGAGAGAGAGAGAGGAGTCGGAAGGTGTGTAGTCCGAATCTCAGTCCCCTCATCAACATTTGATTTCCGTAGTTTCCGTAAATCACGAAGGCAAGTATAAATTACGTTCCTTTTAAAAGGGAACAGACAGTTTCCTCTCCCACCTTTGCTTAAACCAAGATATAGCTTCGTCTGAAATGACCTCGAAGTCAATGGATCTTTAAACCCTAATCCTCCATCCTTATCACAGATGTATCATTATTTACGTTCAGTAACGGCCGGAGCTCATTCTTTCGGCTCAGATTAAATCGATCGGAAAGTTGCAACGAGTTCATTAAGAGAGACGCTCTCTTCAAAGGGGAGCCCATCGCCTTAGCTCCAAATCCGAGGCGCGTTTTCTTTTAGCTTCTCAGAAGACCGGACAAACCCCTAATAAAAGACGTTGCAGAAGTTAACAAAAGCTTATTAGTTACATTCAGGCCGCCTCGTAAACTTCCTTTCATAAAAACCGATAAAACCTTGTGATACATTGATCATTTGTGACGGAAACGTAGCTTTCGATTGTCTTTTCTGGTTTACCGGTAATGCTCCTGGCGGCAGTAACGTGCGATTTTCGAAATACTTTATTAACATTTATTTCCGCATCTTTCTTAGCTTACTTGTATCCCAAGCAAAACTTACGACATCCTACATTTTCTTTATTATGGACCAGAGTTTGATAATCGTCATTAATTCACCTGGTGCCTTTTCACGAATCTTATTAAAACAAACATCTTTCGTAATAATTTATTCATTGAAGCAGCTTTTAGGACGATACTGAACCCTGCATTGTGCCTGTTAAAACTGCATATAAAATATAGCCTGATAGCAATAATTGTTTGTTAAATTATTACTCGCTTTGGAAGATGTAATAAACAATATACTTAATGAATGTCTAAACTGCTGAGGGCAACAGACTTCCCATAATTCTCAATTCGGCCTGTGCAGCTAGCAAGCCGGTATAGGACCGCTTGATCCTAGATAACCTGATGGAGGTATATATACCATTATCTATGTAACGCAGTGTGGAGTAATGCAGAATGTTATCGTAACAGAATAAAGTAACGTGCATCAGTTTTTAATGAACTAACTACAGTTACTACAACGGGATATTTAACTACAAGTGTTGCCTTAATATCATATAATAATCACCAGGTACTCTCAGCGCGTTTCAGGTTTCTAGTCATAGAACTGCTTTGCTCATTTTTGTGTGTACAGGGCCACTACCAGCTGTTGCTTTACATAAGTCAAGATCTAAAATTTTGAACTCCATGAGATACATCCATTTCAGTGAATAACATCTCAGTAGAACACGATATATTCGTCATGCTGGCCGACAGAAGTTCGCAGAGTATGCAAACGCAATCTCACCAAATTGTATACTTTCTTCCGTCATATATCTGTATATCGTAGATACACCAAGGAAAATAATAGATAGCAGCAGACCAAACAGTTAATTGCCCAAAATGGAGTTTCAAAAATATTTATACGCTTTCACAAGTTTATACCTTCTACATGAAGACAGAAACGTGGGTTGGATTTTACCTTCTCGTACATAGGACTACGAAGTTTTTACTCTCAAATAACCAACCGATTTTACAAGTGTATATGTTACACATACTCCATGAAAAACAGACATTGCTGAGGCTGGGTGGCTTGCATGCCATAACGAAACAGATAACCATACTTCGGGTGCAACTACAATGGAGAAGTATCTGTGAAGAGATCAGACAAACGTTTGGTTCCTGCAGCCTTTGCAGTAATTTGTTTGGATGACTGACTGATCTAGCCTTGCAACGTTAGCCAACTTCAATAATATGGCTGCCTACTATCCAACACACTTTTTCTGCGTTTGTGACGTAGGTCAGTGATCTTGACCTAGATCCATGTGCACTTTGTTTACGTTATGTGACCTAGGGCACTGACTTTTCTGTCACGTCGTCACAGGGCATTCCGGATAAATCCGAAACTGTTAGTAGATTGAAAACACACACACGCAGAGAGAGAGAGAGAGAGAGAGAGAAAGAGAGAGGGGGGGGGGGGAGGGATGGAGGGATAGGGAGAGGGAGAGGGAGATAGAGAGACAGAGAGGGGGGAGAGGGAGAGAGAGAGAGAGAGAGATAGAGAGAGAGAGAAAGTGAGAGAGAGACCTTTAGAAATTTCCCCAAAAAATTTTAGTATGCAAACATTTTCGCGCTTTTTTTAACGTGCAGCTTACCTCAGTCTCCCACAAGCCCACCGAATTGTAACTCACTCACCCCGACTAGTCCATCGCTGTAAGTCCCTCATATTCATCCACTCCAGTTTCCCTTCCTCACTGACTCATCCAGCTCAACTCATCGTCGTTATCTCTTTGTGTCTCTCTGTCATTGTATCCAGTGTCCAGTGTCTCCTGCCTTTTCTCCTTCTACTACCGTCTCCTCTTACTTTCACAATCTCCCTCTTGCTCTTCCTTACTGCTAACATCTCATTCCTTTCTTCCTACAGCTGCTGTCTCTTCTTACTGTCTCTCTCTCTCTCTCACTGTCGTTATCATTTGCTCTGCCTCTCATTATCACTGGCTCTCATCCACTTCCACTTTCTCTTTCTCTTTATTCCTCGCACGCCTCCCTCCCCAATGCACTGTCTCCTTCCCTCTTTTCCTAGCGCTGTTCTGTCACTGTCAAACATGTACCTCTGCGACTGTGTTCCTCTCTTTCTCTTACACTGCCAGAGTTTCCTTCGCTCTTGTTATAACGCAACCCCTCTCTACTATCTTCAGCATTTATTACTTTTCCATCTCTTTGCCGCTGCCACTGTCTTCTTATCTCTCAGCGCGAAAAAGTGAGGATATATTCGCATGCCAAAATTTATGGAAAATTTTTTAAAGATGTTGAGGTAGACAGAATGAGGCAGCTGGTACCTCACTTTTGAGTCAGTGTCTCTTGAATAAACAGGAACATATTCGCATTTTTTGTGCTCCAATAGGAGCATTTTTTGCTGGTTTCTTTCTTTTCCCTGCTGCAGCAGGGCATGTAACTCATATGAAAAGAAATGTATTGGTCAGTAAAATTTAGATAGGTTACTTCTGCGAAACTATCAGAAAACTAATTTTACACCTCAGACCAGACATAAAGCGCAAATATATATATATATATATATATATATATATATATATAAAAATAAAGTAAAATGCATGTGCTTCAGTACTGCAACATGGGATTACCAAACGATAACGGAGACACTTTAGGGCATAGTTCTCCGTGCTACGTCACTGTATAAACTATGTTTTCCCCTCACTCCGGATTTTATGTGCGGATTTTACGTGTACAAGTAGGATACCTTCGACCCTCTGTATCTCGGAAACGGTTATTTCCTGTGCATAGCCATCTCGGAGTCCGCGGCTGAATTTCGACACCCGAAAAACAAGTTTTTGGGGTGTTTCTCGATAACGGATAACGGGGAGATGTGTCTACTAGATAAATGCCTAGAGAATGTACCGTTAAAATTTGAGCAACTTGTTGCTGTTATTTAGTATTTAGATTTCGTCTCATACCAGATTTACGTATAGGAACAGGATAACTTTGAACCTCCGTAACTTGGAAATGGATAAATATATTATCAAGAAAATAGTCAAGGTACTTCGAGATTGGAATCTTAGGAATATATCTTGAAAGTTTCAGCAGTTTTCTGTGCATAGCTGTCATGGAATCCTTGGCTGGGGTTTGGACCGCTGGTGACGGCGAAAATGTAGTAAAAAACGCTTTTTGTGGGGTTTCCCGAGGAACCACCCATGGACTGATGGTGCCTCCATAAACAGCACCAGCTCACCAAAGACCACATCAAATGCAAAAAGAACCAACCGATTTGCTCCATTTGCATAAGCAGGAAGAAGTGTGTAATATTAATACTTAGACTTTGCACTGCCGGATAGTGATACTAAGGCGATCCTTCTGCAGGGTATAAAAGTAGTCCTAGGCCAAAGGCTATCCAAAACACTTGACCATATCTTTCTACCACCAACAGAACCCGAGGTGCGAGCACCGAAAAATCCCGTTTCTATGTGCGGCGTTTTGGAACATATTAAGATCATCATGCAAGCTGCGAGAACGTATGTGCTCAAGCAGGTGTGTGCGTGGTTTTTTTTTTTTATTCGATAAATCATAAATAACTTTACCAAAGAGTTTACATTCGAGATATTGACTGTCTCCTTGCACCATCTTCTCTGCCATCGTCTTTGGTTGTGATATGTGTCTAAACAAAATAAAAGTTCTCATTGTGTTTTAAGGAAAGAAAGGCAGTTCAAGTGCTCCATGCCAATTTTATGTTCAGAACATCTTCTTCCTTCCTAACATGTTGTTTGCTTAGTTTGTTTTTCTTTTGACGTATTTTATTAGATGTTGGTGTTATTTAATAGTTCATTATAGGGAATATATTCCAGAATATATTCAGTGCCAGAGCACTGGCAAAATAGTTTCGATTAGCAAATATTGCACCATTGGTCTAAATTCGTTATTGTACATAACTCCTCGTAGGCCTGAGTCATTTGTAGCAGTAGCTCTCAACCAATATAATCGACTATATTTTTCTTGTATATAACATGTTGCATTATCTTTATCCCTCCTAAAACAGTGTTTGAGAACAATTTACACGTGGAAACATTTAATTTCAGGGTGTATTCCAACTTACCTAATTAATTATATGCTTCCAGTAAACATAACTGCCTATTTGTATGCTTGCCTGGTTAGGATAGCGTTTTCTGCAGTTATAAGCCTGGGCAGGTTAGTTGTATGACATCGATCTTTACACCTAATCTGTAATGTCAACTTAAAGTTCCTCTGCCGAAATAATGCGCCATGCTACTTGTATAGCCAACCACAACTGCGAAAGTGCTGTCGGTGCAGGGTTTTGTGCACGAACCGACCTCTCGATTATGTCCCACAAATGCTCTATGGGATTCATGTCGAGCGATCTGTGTGGCCAAATCGTTGTTTCGGCACATGCAGTCCATGAATGACAGCAGATGGTCTCCAAGTAGCCGAACATATTCATTTCTAGTCAATGATCGGTTCAGTTGGAATAGAAGACCCAGTCCATTCCATGTAAACATAGGCCACACCATTATGGAGCCGCCTACAGCTTGCACAGTGTCTTGTTGACAACTTCGGTTCAAGATTTCGTGGGGTCTGCTTCGCATTCTAACCCTACCATTAGCTCTTACCAACTGAAATCGGGACTCATTTGACCAGGCCACTGTTTTTCAGGCGTCTGTGGTCCAATAGATACGGTAGCGAGCCCAGGAAAGGCGCTACAGGCGACGTCGTGCTGTGAGCAAAACCACCCGAGCTGATCGTCTGCTGGCGTAGGCCATTAAGGCGAAATTTCGCCGCACTCTCCTAACGGATACGTTTGTCGTACGCCCGACATGGATTTCTGCCGTTATTTCGAGCAGTCTTGCTCATCTGTTAGCAGTGACAACTCCGAGCAAACTCCAATGCTGTTGGTCGTTACGTGAAGGCCGTTGGCCACTGCCTTGTCCCTGGTGAGAGGTAATGAATGCAGTTTGGTTCAAATGGGTTCAAATGGCTCTGAGCACTATGGGATTCAACATCTGAGGTCATCAGTCCCATAGAACTTAGAACTACTTAAACCTAACTAGGATAATTTAGGCGAAGTAGTGTGTAAGCTTAGGGACTGATGACCTTAGCAGTTAAGTTCCATAAGATTACACACACACTTCGGAAAACTTTTCACATGAATCACCTGAGTACAGATGACAACTCTTGCAATGCACTGCCCTTTTATACCTTGTGCACGCGATACTACCGCCACCTATATAGGTATGACTTGTGTGACCTTAGTGTATGTAGACAATACCCTACCATGCCTGTTGCTATATCTTTTCCTCGTGGCATAAAATTGCAGTGACCAATAATTATGATTGTTATGCTCCAGATTATTAGAATAAAATATTGAATCAAGATATGTGACCGAATACGCAAAACATAAAATCCTCAGTGAATAACCCGAACTAAACAGATATACTCACGATTACTGATGGGATGCATAGTGCAGGTTATGTTGAAAAATACTCCAAGTAGGCGATTCATACTTCTCACAGATTTTTGGGACAACTGTGGAGCTCACAGACTTGTTAGAGATATTTAATTACATTGACAATATTTAAAATGACATAGTTGTAAGTCTTATCTAATTCGTGTCTTATGTCAATGCAGTTAAAGAGCCAACTAATCAGCAACATTAAGAGGTACTAATTATTTTAGATAGTGTAAAGACGGCTGAATGGATGGTATCCGAAGGCTGTATACACAAAAAATTAAATTAAAATAAGGTGTTTACCCTCTAAATTATCATATGATCTTGTAATCGTTGTTTCTTTTCATGGGCCACATCTGCAACATCTCAATGTGATGTGGAACATCTATAGAATGAAAGACTGTGAAGTAGATGGAAAAAGGAGTCGCTGCTCTTTGAATCTAACTTAGAACCCTGAAGTCATATTGTAACGTGTATTATCACAAGCTTGACAAGTCTTTACGTTTCGGTTCTAACACACTGAAGGTAGCTATTCAGTAGCTGAAATCTAGATCTGTAACAACCTTTCCTTTTTTTGAAATATGCTACAGTCACTGTGCACAACTGTTTCGATGGAACTGGATCTGGTTGTTAAACAGAAATAATTTGTGTTTGCTTTTAAAGCAGTTCGCATTATTAAAATATACCTTCCGTTCAGAAGATATATGATCAAATACTTTTATAGCTGCAGACTTTGCTCCATTCTGCGCAAGAGCAGGATCAAACTGTCAATAATGAAGGCTTATTCCATTGTTATATTCCAGATTGCACTTCTATCGATGAGTAATTGGTAATTGATATTAGAATGTGGCAGTTCTATACGTGAAAGAGTTTCCCTTAATTGTGGAAGGTCACACACTTCACAAACATTGAGGTCCTAGGTATTTTAAAATTAACTTTTCGTCCACGTGTGATGTAACGTGGTCGACAAGAAGTCAGTTGGGCCTACCATTTCTGTGAAGTTTTCTCGGTGATTTTGTCTGTAAACTTCCAGAAAATGAAATTTCGCTATTTGGCAGAGGAGGATCAAGACACCGTTCTTTTGTTACCATTTTCGTCACAAACTAATATTACATCTTTTTTGTTTTTATGGATCTATGGGAAAGAATTCTACTCGGTAGATTTAAGCACATTGTATAAGTCTACAGGAAACATTTAATTCATAAGATATTGTTAAGACAGTATTCGTAAAATTTTTAATATTATATGGAAGTGTAATTAAGTCGTCAGTGGAGTGTTCAAAAAAGTAATCGAAACTATACAATCGTGTACATGATGGTTCAGCCTGTAGTTGCCTATACGACCCACCTGTACCTTCTCCCCGTGCTTGTTCACATTTGTAAAACGAGACGTATTAGGTAAGCCTTTTATGATCCTCTGTATGCCCCAAGTAACAAAAAAGTAGTTTACTGCTGTTTGTCGGCAGTATAGCTGTTAGTGAATGCTCTTCGCTCCGTAGTAACCAGTCACTCACCGACGCAGGAATTTTGGTGGGTTCGTCGGTACGCAGTATCAAATTTTCGTCGTTAAAAGTTGTTGGTGATCACTCAGTGAAATCTGATAGCAGCCTCAAGATTTACGGTCGCCGACCCAGGCGAGCGGCACGCGCTGCCGAGATATGATCGTCCGCCTCACGAAGAATGACTGCATTCGTCACACACTGTCTCTGGTTCTAAATCACGGCGCCCGCCGCGCCAATAGCAGCCTCGTCTTACTAGAGCAGCTGCTAATTCTGTGGCACACAAAAGCAGTCGTCTCACGCTGCTACTGACAAGGAGAGGACGCCTCCTCGTCAACACAGAATTCGTCCAAATTCATGGGACATGTAGGGCGTGGTGAGACGAGAAAGTGCCCCAAGTGGAAACTCGAGATGGCCAAACGTTTAGGAAATAAAAGAAACTTTGATACTGATCTGTCACCATATGCACTTTATCAGTTGTCCCTGTGACAGTATGTTTAGGAAGCGATGTTTGGTTCAGTGGTAAGAGATCGCATTTCGTATTGAAACGGTCACATGTTCGGCTCCACCAGGTCGTAAATATTTTTGTGTTCCTTGGTAATGCTTACACTACTGACATCACAAATAACCGCAACATCATATAGGTTTTAAATGTTTGCAGTAACGCATTTCATCCTATACCTATACTTCTTGTACTTATATAAATTAATAAAATAACCTATATGATTTTGCGGTTATTTGTGATGTCAGTAGTGTACGCATTGCCAAGGCGCACAAAAATATTTGCCACCTGCTGGAGTGGAACCTACGACCCTTTCAATGTAAAATCCGATCTCTTACCACAGAGGCAAACACCGCTTTATAAACAGAATGTCACAGAGACAATTGATGAGGTGCACGTGGTGATATCCGTATCAGAATTCCTTTTATTTCCTAAACGCTTGGCCATCTCGAGTTTCCACTTAGGAGAACTTTCTTGTCTCACCACGCCCTACGTGTACCACGAATTTAGACGAATTCGGCGATGACGAGTAGGTGTCCTCTCCTTGTGAGGTCTGATCACTGCCTGGCTTTTCAGTTCCCGCTAAAGATAATACACTTCTTGTCGCCTTTTAGTCCTAGTTTTATTTTCATCGCTGTCTTAGGAGCAAAAGTAAATACTGTAGAAATTAAGAATACGTGCAGCAGCAAATATGTTGATCGGAAGTCACTCTTAACACGAATCTTTAAAGAAATCTGCCCCTCTCTGAGTTCTTATCCAGTTCCACACGCAAAGCACGCTAGGTAGTGTGAGGCAGTACCTCGCCCTTAACGACTGCGATATCTGCAGGAAACAGAGGTCTAAACTTTATTCCCACCACACACACACACACACACACACTCTTTACATAAAACAGATTCAAAATCTAACGGAGTAAGATGCACAGACCTTTGTAACAAATGAACCTACCGTTTCCGAGCCATGGTTCACGGACTTTCTCATCTAGTTCACGTGCGGTTATTTTATCCCTCGGATCGTACATACCGTGATTGGTACAGTGGAACAGTGACTGGGCAGCACAGCATTTACAGAAATAAATAATAATGTATCAGATCGGTAACACCGAACAGCGTAGTGTGAATTGCTAACTACTGTGTTCACGGTGACGAAGTTAAATTCCTTTTGCTGTATGTTCTTTATAAAGGTGTTACATGACATGTTTATTGACAAGGAAAATGGTAATAACCTAAGCCATCGTGATGCAGCTTTTGAAACGATTTTGTGTGCACAACACAGTTACTGATGAAGAAATGCATGTGCATATTGCAGGAATATGTTCTACCAGCTGAAAAACTCTTCATTTTCACACGCATGTGTTTACCTGCACTCTCAGAAGAAGAATGTTTCTTAGGAACTATAGCAGCCTTATTAAATCTATTAAAATTCTGGTAAACATCCTTGGAAAGGGTACTGCATGCAGGCTGTTTCTGCATTGTGTAAGGGGAGCAACAGCGAATATGTACCCATATAAGAGAAACTGAATCGGCATAATCCTCTTCAATGACCGTCTGTCAAGATGCTGCAACACAGAATTTCGTCTGCGTTTTGACTTTGTTTGATGTTTTTCCGCTTTCCGTGCGTGCGGTATGGATCTTCGATACCGTGCCTCTTGAAACACTAAACACTTTGGCTACTACAGCTACGCAAGCACCCACCACAGGAGCACCAACAATTGACCACGTTCAAATTCACATAGCTCCGACATAATGCACTCACAACTAAACAGAACACAGTTCTGACCACGACTGACACAGACAACGTGTTGAGGATATTGCAGAGGTGGTCAAACACATCAGTGTAATATGCAGGCATATGTAGCATCTGGATTTACGTTAAAGCGTGAGTTTCTCGCCTTGTGTCCATATTTTTGTCCAATCCTAGAACTACTCTAGAAATTGAATCAGAAACGTTTTTTGGCTCCCAGATTAATTCTCCGCTCTGCTACATTATGAAAATCAAAGTAAGTGTCACCAACCTCATTTTGCCTACGACATAGGGTTAAGCTTTTCACAATTCTAAATTCATTGATTAAAAGTTATATACCTAACTACTTTCAGGAAAGATCCCGAAATCCGACGGCTAGCCACCTCAACGTCACGAGAGCTGCCAGCCGACTCCTCGATTTATCAAGTTCCAAATCACTCCACGAAATTGTGTAATATATGGGCCTTTCCACTAGACGGAATGAGAAGGAGAATGTAGTCTTCAGTAGTAGGGCGTTGGGGTTACGAGCGTAATTTTGATCCAAAATAATATGTAAATTACTTAAATTGATCAATTAATCACCCCCAACGTCGCCTACCCCACCCCAGCTCCTGACCACAACCACCCCCATCCCTGACCACCCCCAACCCCAGCCTGCATTTCGGCTCCTACGCCACCTCCTCCATTGCCCACCCTCCCCGTCCCCCAATCTACCTTACTGACGGGAATTTCGAATTTTGGCAGGAATTTCTTATTTTGTTAGGAATTTCTTTGCACCAGGGCTGCGCTGACGTCCCCATCCGCCCCCCCCCCCCCCCCCCTCACCCGGGCATTGACGGGAAATAAAAAATGGCGGTGCCGTTTCCAGGATTTGAACCCCGATTCTACTGAATGGAAAGCCCAAGTGCACTCCCCATAACAAAATTATACCACAAGAGGCTCTTGAAATTGGTAGTAGCCAACAGAAACGCAGCATCCTATTACAATAGGGACCAGCAGCTCTGCAGAATTAGTTGCAGTCAATCGCCTAGAATGAAGCGCCAGTCGAGATCGTCCAGCGCCGTCCAGCCACAGCAGCAACAGAATACGAAGAAGCCGCGGAAGAGTAAGTACCCCCTGGTGAATGTATGTGTTCACTGCCGTGAGAGGGTCTTTGTGTTTCTATCATCGCTTTAACGGTTTTTCTTCTTTGCTCATCAGCGAATACGACGTCCAACAGCCTGTCGGGCTCTGCCACAGCTGTGGCAGCATCCTGCGATCCAGTCGCGCACCTGGTCAGTTTGATTGTGCACTACAATAAGCTGTTAAATGGCCCTGAGCCCTGTAGGACTTAACTTCTAAGATCATCAGTCCCCTAGAACTTAGAACTACTTAAACCTAACTAACCTAAGCACATCACACTCATCCATGCCCGAAGCAGGATTCGAACCTGCGACCGTAGCGGTCAGTAAGATGTTATTGTCGGCTGAAAACACCTAGCCAGCCTCTGACTCGCTGAAGTGTACCGGGGGTCCTAATCAGCACGACGCAGGTTGGTACTGGACTCCATCATAAGCGCCATTACAGTATATTCCAGTGATACTGCATGGACAGAGTGAGGATGTAGTGGATGAGAAGATACCAGTTAAGCCTTGTGCACCACTACTCTTCTCTTCTGTGTATAATTTAACTGCTAGTGGTTCGAAACGTTTACATATTGGTATAGAAGCAACCACAGAAAGGGAGTGGTGTATTGTGATAAAGATAGAGAATGCAGCTAAAAGTATTAAAGTGTTGTTTATGGAGGTGGAATGGGATGAACTCTGTCGTGCAAAAGCGTATATCATGCAGGAGTTGACCGCCGAGTATCGCCCAAGGCGTCCTCCTCTGGACATTTACTGTGCTGCTCTAACTATACCCATTACAACAGTGTACAACGACTCTGCACTCCGCGTGAAATCAGGTGACACAACCACCGTTAAAAACTTTTTCGATCTAGAGATGGTGCCATCCATTGTGTTGGAAAGATAGAACAGATGGCTGCCTTGTGTTAAAGCTGTGTATAGAGACATTGTAGAGTATCTAAATATGAACAGTGTGCACGTAGACGACTTCGAACAGTGGGTCAGTAATGTCCTGCCAATAATTTAAGAGAAATACAGGCTGAATTCTGTGCTTAAAAGAAGGCTTTATTTTCTATATTCTGTACTGGCGTTAAGATAAAGAAAGAACCAGTGGATGTGGTGCATCCTGTGAATGATTACTGAATAAAAAAGTATATAACCAAGTATGTGTTTCTTATTTCTTACCCCTTATTGTAATGCTAGCATTAAAGCTATTGCCACAGTATTTTCACTGGAAACTGACAACAGCAGAAAATTGTGTCATTTAACTAAATTCTCCATAAAAGTCCATTGCACGCCAGTACCTGAAATAGTCGGTATCATGGCAGAGTGGGTGAAGCATCAAGACTTCGTTGTAAGCGACTGGAGCTGTGACGGTGCGCAGGAAGACCGGAAGAAGAAGAATAGCGTACTCCTTCCCGACAACATACGTGCAATAATTATAGGTCCACCCAATTGCGGCAAGACAAATGTTCTCATGTCGCTGCTAACACATATAGATGGAGTCCGCTTTGAGCATATATGCGTATTTTCAAAGACACCGTTGCAGCCCAAATACCAACTATTATAGGAGATTCTGCAGTGTGTAGATGGTGTGAAATACACAACATTCAGTGAGAGTAGTGATATCTCTCCACCTGAAAATTTAAAGCCAAACACAATGTTCATTTTCGACGATGTTGCTGTGGAAAACCAAGATATTTTTGTTTCTGTCACCATATTGCTGTTGATGTATTTTATCTGAGTCAGACATATTCCAGAATCCCAAAACAGCTGGTGAGGAATAATGCAAACCTAATCATAGCATTTAAACAGGATAATCTGAATTTAAAACACGTTTACCAGGCTCATGTAGGAACCAACGTGTCGCTCATATGGGTACGAAAAGGGGGTTATCATACTTTCAACTACCTAGTTTCAACTACTTTTCAAGGTCATCCAATCACCCACATCCTCCATAGGAAATACGGATGCATAAATGGATAAAATTCAAACGCATTGTGCAACACGCCTTAGAAATGAATGTGCCACGCAAGGTTGTGAGTGGTGAGAAAAACCTGCCATATCACTAAATTGCTATGAAAACAAAGGAAGCCTTATCACAGATTTAAGCTAACTCAAAAGGCTTTTGAGAGACAAAAGGTGAACGAAGCCAAACTGAGCGTAAAGAAAGCAACGCGAGAATCATTCAATATATATGAAAGCAAAATTTTGCTTCTTTCACGTCTGATATACACGTACGACTCGCTACAGATGATGCTGAGTAACTTGCTTCCCTTCCAGCAGCAGTCACTGTAGTCACTAACGGTACCAAGCGATTGGAAAAAGGTGCTGATTATTCCTGATTTCAAGAATGGATATCGCGTAGATGGACATATTTATAGGCTATGTCTCTAGCTTCAGCCTGTTGCACGACCGAGCGAGGTGGCGCAGTCGTTAGCACACTGGACTCGCATTCGTGGGGACGCGATCGAAACACGCGTCAGGACCTCCTGATTTAGGTTTCCCGTGATTTCCCTAAATCACTTCAAGCAAATCCCGGGATGGTTCCTTTGAAAGGGCACGGACGATTACCTTTCCCATCCTTCCCTAAACCGCTGGGACCGGTGACCTCGCCGTCTGGTCCCCTTCCCCAAATCAACCAACCAACTAACCTGTTGCACAATTAACAAACACGCTGCATCCTCGTCTGTTATCACCTCTTCACTGAATGAAAATATCCTCTTTAGGAATCAGCATGGATTTCACAAACAGAGTTTTTGTAAACTTCAGCTCACTCTGTTCGTTCTTGAGATCAATAGTGCCCTAGATAACTGCTCCCAGTGTGATGCCGTGTGCCATAACATCCGTAAGGCATTCAAAACAGCTCCGCATTCTCGTTTAGTGGACAAAATAAGAGTTCACCGAGTATCAGAAGCGATTTATTACTGGACTCAGGACGTCCTAGCAGATAGGACTCAACACGTTGTTCTTAGCGGGACGAAGTAACCAGGTGTAACATTAATGTTATGGAGCTGCTACTGTAACAAAAAGGTATGCAAAACTTTCAGCAAACAGTCCCCAGCCATAGAAGAATAAAATGATGTTGATGGACATGGGTCGGGAAACACTTTCTTTCCGTGTTGCAGCTCATTTTCTTATTCTCTTTATAACCACATTAGTCACGGGAATCACAACTGGTTTGAAACATACTTAATAAACACAATCCAAATAATTATGCGCAATAATTCAGTCAATGCTGAAAGAAAAAAAAATTGGGAGATTTACGGAGGGAGTCACACAGTGTTCAATTTTTGGTCCACTCCTAGTCCTTATTATGGGTTGTCGAGAATCCCCGCGAAATTCGGCAATCATGTCATCAACAAATATTTTTTGTCAGCGACTGAACCTGCCTTGTTGGTGACTGTTTGTCAGAGCGTCATGTTCTTCCCTCCGGGCTCAAACGAGAAACTTACCATGGTTCCTTAGAGAATACTCTACCGGTTCTGATGAAACATGTGCCTTTACAAGTGTTACAAGACACGTACTTCCTACACAATGGAGCTCCTCATTTCATGGATAATGTTAAATAACACATTTTGTGACAAATGGATAGGTAGAAGTAGACCAGTTCCTTGACCTCCACGCTCCCCGAAACCAAACAGACTAGAGTATTATTTGTGGTGACATTTGAAAGCTCTTGTGTACGGAACCTCGCTACGTGATGTACAGAGCCCATGTGTCCGTATTGAGGAAGCCTGTAAGGCAGTACGAAATTATTCAGGGATAAATGAGCGTATCAGGAATTCAATGCGACGGCGGCTTCATGTATCATTGGTAACTGTGGGCATTTTGAGATTTTCATTTAGAAAACTGTTTCATACTGTGCTGATATCTTCTTTTCGAGCGTGTTACCCATGCTTAATGTATTGAAGAGTCGTAGAAACTGAGCTCTAACACGGAAATAAAGTGCCGGTCGGGGTGGCCGAGCAGTTCTAGGCGCTACAGTCTGGAACCGCGCGACCGCTACGGTCGCAGGTTCGAATCCTGCCTCGGGCATGAATGTGCGTATGTCCTTAGTTTAGTTACGTTTAAGTAGTTCTACGTTCTAGGGGACTGATGACATCAGAAGTTAAGTCCCATAGTGCTCAGAGCCATTTGAACCACGGAAATAAAGTGTTTCCGGGTCCATGTCCTTGTAACATATTTTTTTCCTCTACGTGTGAAGAATGTTTCCTGATAGTTTTCTTACACGCTGTATATAAATGATCTAGGAGATAAAGTCTGAGGTTTCCTAAGGCTGTTCGCGGATGACGATCTTGCAACCGTCTAAAGCTGCAACGAAATCAACGACTGGTGCAGATGGTGGCAGTTAACCTACGGTGTAAGAAAATTCCGCCTGAACAGGAGGAGAGACTCAGTTCTGTTGGACTATATTATTGGCAAGAAATCTTTGGAAATAGTGACAGCCATAAACTACCTACGAGCAACCATCCGGAATGTCCACATAAAACTAATTCTAGGGAAATCAGAAGACTGCTAAAGGAAACCAATTAATTCACGAAAGAAACAGCTTACAAAACACACGTTCGACCGAACATCGCTTGTCTGTTTCGGACACTTGCCAAGTAATTACAATGAAAAGGTAGAGATGATCAAAAAAAGAGCGGGCTTATCGTTAGGAGTTCGTTTAGTAAGCGCGAGAGCGTTACGGAAATGCTCATCAAATTCTATTAGCAGTCGCTACAGGTGAGGCGTCGTGCATCATGGAGAAATTTACAGTTGAAATTCCGAGAGTGTACGTCCCAAAAAGAGTCAGACCATCAACTGCTTCCTTCTGCGTACCTTTATCGAAATGACGCGACGGGAAAAACTGATAAATGAGAACTAGAAAGGAGGCTCAGCGGCATTGGTTGTGCTCACGTAAAATTCACGAAGCAGGAATTGGAAGAAATGATAGTGGTACTACAAGAACCTTAAGCCATGTTGTGTAAGATTACTTGTGGTTTTTAGATGTAGATATGGATGTTGAAAGAATTCTAATTACTCCAGCAATATGGCACCATATTCATCTGTTGTCGGTAACGAAAATATTGGAGAGTGTCGTCCTAACAGAGTTTCGAATATCTTTTATACGTTTTGCGCAAGAGCCTGTGATTGTTGACTTCCTAGAATTCATCGGTGTAGTTCTAAATTGTAATTTCATAGAACGGTACGATGATATTTTTCATATTTGATAGACCTCTCTCATCATAAAATTGAGGCTTTCACCGCCGGTATTTGCAATATTGCTGATAACTGATTTATGGGCATAAGCCCGCAGTCAATAATTATCTCCCTTGGACGACGGCCTTAAACCCATAAATCAAATAGTGAGACCCCTGTCATGTTCTACAATACGTCATCATACGAATTTGATCACATACGTAACGGCTACTTTGACAGCACTTTTTACTTACTTCATATAATACAGATAATTGCCGGGTATTCAAAATTTTGTCTCGCTTATTGTAACATTTAGTTCTTTAAACGAAAATTTGAGTTGGTAACAATCTCTAATTGCTTGAGATGTTTCCAGAAAGTTCCTCCAAAACATTACACCATATTAGACACCGTCATTGGGTTCGTCGCGTTTTGAGACAAAGTAATACTTAGAAAGTGGTTGTAGAATGAATCTTACACTCCGTAGAAGTGCTTATCTTGTTCTGAGACCTTCCTGGTAGCATTAAACTATGTAAAGAACTGGGACTCAAACTGAATCCTTAACCTTCGTCGGAAATGTTCTAGCAATCAATACGAGATTATGTCAGGACCAGTGTACAGTACCTGGTGTGCATATTTAAGTCGGAAATACGAAGCTGCAATGATGTGTTAGCTCTGTGCTTTGCTTCTTTCCAAACATTTAGCGTGTCAGCCAGTCACTGAGTCGTTGCAGTACGAATGAAGTATGTCACTTTAATTGGAGAACTCTGAGACTGTTTAGCGTATTTACAGTGACTGCTTCCAAGTCTATTACTGGTGCATGTGTCTCATTAATGAAAGCACAAAAGCCTAGGTAGAGCTAAAAGGTGGACTGATGAAAACTAAGTATCTGCAAGTGAAGGTAGCACTGAAGTGGAACAGTTTGAGTCAGCTTTTCATTTTTTTTTTTTAAAGGAGCAGTTACGTTTCTTTCTTGTTGTCTGTGTCTGGAGAACTAAATTTGCTGAGAATTATCGCAAATGTTTTTAGCTGTACAACATCTACAGTATTATCCAGCGATTGCAGATTCTGAAGTCCAGGAACTGCCGCAAAAGCTTACCTTGACCATATCAGGTCCTTAGCTTCCTTAATCCAGTCGCTTCAAACAACCATCATACCATATGCATGGTACGTGTCTTCCACATTAGACAACGTTCTTTATCATATGTTCGCCCATTCCAGTGCAGTAAATGCCTTGTTGTGTACAAATAATTACCCCAGATTTCATTAAAAATATCCGAAAGACACCACAAAATATAGGAAATTACCTACAGCGTAAGCTATTCATACAACAGATGGATAGCTTTGTCTTGTTTTTCATAACAGTTGATTTGGAATTCGAGAAATTGTCTCAGTAAATTGTGAAAAAGATGTTCAGAATCCTTATTTCATGTGTGCATATGGACACAAAGGTCGAAAGATATAGGTTGGAACCAAATTACAAATCTAAGTGTGAGGATGGAAAATCTAGACTGAAAATCTAGACTGAAAATCTTTGGAAAAGAGCCAAGGAAGTGGAATTTATACCCAAAACAGTCAGCTTTCTCTGAAGAATTTCCGAATGTAATGCGTCTATTTAAATACTTGAAGGCTTGAACTAATTTATCCAAGATGTAGTTCATGAAATGTTTACCATTTATGACAAGTTACAATTTCGGCGATTCTTGGTCTGTCATACAGATTTAGCTTCACAAAGACTATTTTCACGAGGGATCGTGAAGATGTAATAAGATTAACTATAGCTCACATAGACCTAAATAAAAAGTAATTTTTGGCACATTATGTTTGTCACCGGAAAATGTAGAGAACCAATATATGCCCATGTACGTCCCAATCAGTTACTTTCTTCAGAGAGGAAGGGATAGGGAGGGAGACAGAGAGACAGAATGCGTACGAAGGACAAACCAATAAAATTAAGTTAAAAGAAAGAGAAAGATACACACTATGTAAAAGACAGAGCGACTCTGCTAAAAGAGAACCACTGAAAACTCTACGAGTCGCTTTTGTGCGACTACGGCCATTCTGCGGTGACTCAGCTTAGGTAACATTTTCCGTGACCGCCAAGCAAACCACAAGCTTGAGAAACAATTTACGAAGTAATTCTCACCGCGGCATGTCATCCGTATAACGCCCTCTTACCGGGCAGTCACTTGCCAAGACAGCTCCGTGTCGTTATTCTGCTCCTGGAATACATCGATTTCGCATTTGGGCCGGGCTCGTAGATCGGCACTATTGTTTCGAAGCAGTGCAAAACCCGGCGCGTCGTCGTATTTTGCCTGCTAGCGGACCCGACTGCTTTAAGCTCGGAACTCACAATTAACTTTTGCACGAGTGTACGAAGTATTAAACTGAGAAATAACATCAGATAATACCTCGTATTTCAAGACCGCCATAAAGGTTTCTGTCCGCCGTATATCAAAAGAAACGGCAATCGGCGAGACGTAAAATATGCATTAAAGCAAGTTACAGTTCGTACATTCTCTCTCTGAGAGAAGCAGAACAAAAAAGAAAATTATTAATGCTTCGTGGTATAAACAGCACATTATTGCAGAGCACGTTATCTTTTCTCGCGTGGTAGGAACAAGCGGAATTTAAGTCCACGAAACATTTTCGCCCGTTACAACTGCGACCCTAAGGGACAAGTTCAGCGTGGATGTTTTCAATTTTTTTTTATTTTTGAAGAAAAACACCGAGCAACCGGCCCAAGCCCTTCACACATCATTATCATACCGAAACAGTAAAATGGAGGCAGCTCATCCGAAATAATGTCCTTTCGTGATTTGATATTTCAAATATTCGTTACTCCGAAGACATTTACCTCACCGTTAGATAAAACTGAGGACATTCTTCCTGCTTAAATCTTTAAGTAGCCGAAAGACGAGACGTCGTAGTAGTACACAGCAAATTCGTTGCAAACGGTAAATATCAATGTCACACGGCTAATTATCTGGACTAAACAGTAAATCGCATAATGACTCCCAACCAAATACTTAAAGTGCATCCTATCCATGTTTCGGAGTACTGTCTTGGAGGAGAATGATGGCATTCCACAGTATTCCAGGAATTTTGATTTTGTCGTTTTCGGCAACCCGAAATACATTCATAGATATTGTTTTACAGTCGCTTGCACCACGTCCGACTTGGAAACTATAGTTCTACCAACGGCTTGTAGATTTACTCGAGAAACGCCTCACCTTCCCTAACAGTATTTCTTAAATAGTGGTGTACAAAACAAAGAGGCGGTGAGTTATACTGTAGATGCTGAGAGATTATACGTGGCTGTTGAAAATGATAATTGTTGTAGCTTCATAAAACGAACAGGCAATCTGCGATTGGGCAACAATACCTTAGTCAATTTTTAAACGTAACACTAGATTAAACAGTGGATACAAGAGAACCTGTGAACAATTGTGTCCTCCTGCAGCCGGCCGGGGTGGCCGAGCGATTCTAGGCGCTACAGTCTGAAACCGCGCGACCACTACGGTCGCAGGTTTGAATCCTGCCTCGGACATGGATGTGTGTGATGTCCTTAGGTTAGTTAGGTTTAAGTAGTTCTAAGTTCTAGGGGACTGATGACCTCAGATGTTAAGTCCCATGTGAACCATTTCTCCTTCTGCCCAGCAGAACAGAGTGAAGCACAAAATTGGCAGATATTCTGAAGGTAATTACCCTATAAAATTGGGATAATACAGTTAGATAGCTGCCTAGAGGGCAGAATGTAATATCGAGACCGAGATGGTGTAGCTAAAGAAAACGTTTAGAACGACTGTGATGGCTTTGAGCACTTGTGACGCGGGCATTTATCGCCAACAGGTAGCTATGTTTTGCACCGTCCAGTCACATTATTGTGACCGCCTGTCCATAGCCTGAATAACCTCATCCGCTGCGCGAACCGCTACGAGATATGAAGGAACAACGTGATTGAGGTACTGGAAGATACCGACAGGGATGTGGGGCCTTTCCGACTCCAGTGTCGTATCCAGCTGCACTACGTTCCTCTATTGAGCATCCAAGGCGAGAACAACTACATCGAGGTGATCACGCAGATTCTCGATTGCGTTTAAATCCGGGGAGTTTCGTGACGGGAGGATTACTGTAAACTCATCATGGTGCTCTTCGAGCCACGAATGCACACTGCGAACCAAGCGCCTGCTGCGGAGGCCATTACGCAGCAATGTTCGCTGAACGGTCGCTGAGGAGACACTGCTGGTCGCCCCTTGGTTCATGTGGGTGGTTAACTGCTCAACAATTGCACATCTATTCGCCTGGACAATTTCCGCAGCCGTCGTTCTCCCCTGTCATCTATGCCTCGTGGTGCACCACACTTGCCTCGGTGCCGATTTCGGATAGCGCCATTTTGCCATTCACGATATTTTTTTACTACGGCGGCCTGCAAATATTTTATAAACCTAGCCGTTTCGGAGATGCATCCACCCTTGGCAAGAAAACCAACGATAATGTCCTTTTGGACGTCAGATAAATCTACCCGTTCCCGCATTACGTCAACGGCTGCACTGTTTCCCGCCTCCCCCTCCCCCCCCCCCCCCCTCCTTCGGACACTTTACAAAAATGGTTCAAATGGCTCTGAGCACTATGGGACTTAACAGCTATGGTCATCAGTCCCCTAGAACTTAGAACTACTTAAACCTAACTAACCTAAGGACATCACACAACACCCAGTCATCACGAGGCAGAGAAAATCCCTGACCCCGCCGGGAATGGAACCGGGGAACCCGGGCGCGGGAAGCGAGAACGCTACCGCACGACCGACACTTTATATATACCCTGCAATGTTAGTGCTGCCACCTGCCGTTTTTGGGTGGTTATTGCACGTTGACGCATTGATGTGTCTGCACCGTGTTTGAGTGTTTGTAGAAAGTTGGTTTTCACCTCTATATCCATTGATGAGGAAGCGTTGCTGCTAAAAAGGAGTACGTTTTATAGTAGTTCTCTTTTTCATTAGATGTCACATATTCCACAGAGGGTACGAGTACAAAACGAAATCATGATTGTTACCAAATAATGCTAAAAGTATTCTGTAAGGAAAAATCCTAGATGTGTGCATAATTAACGCTAGCCAGTAAGTTTTCATATTTAACTTCAATGATAAGACAAAACATGAAGACAACTTGCTTAACAGAGTTTTGGTCTAGCTTTGGGACACAATACAGTAGTGAATCTACGAGACACTGATTCGACAGGCCGTTATTAGGCATCACAGGTATACGAAAGTTGATTTGAACACGTTATTCTACAGTGTCGTGTTGGAGATTGTAGGCCCTTATCTTCATCCGATCTTTGTACTAACTTACACAGCCGCTTACATGGGACCTACTGTTTAATTTCGACTCGGAACTGCGATTCAGCTTTCTCACATTAAGTCATAGAAAACATCCTTACACCACGCGTTTAAAATTCTAGTCTAACACGTTGCAGTTTTTATTTTCCAATCAGCTACTATGTCACTGCTGTATATTATGTGGTGTCACAGCCAGACACCACACTTGCTAGGTGGTAGCCTTTAAATCGGCCGCGGTCCGTTAGTATACGTCGGACCCGCGTGTCGCCACTGTCAGTGATTGCAGACCGAGCGCCGACACACGGCAGGTCTAGAGAGACTTCCTAGCGCTCGCCCCAGTTGTACAGCCGACTTTGCTAGCGATGGTTCACTGACAAATTACGCTCTCATTTACCGAGACGATAGTTAGCATAGCCTTCAGCTACGTCATTTGCTACGACCTAGCAAGGCGCCATTATCATTTGCTATTTATTTTGTGATGCATGTACCGATGTTTACCAATTAGGGATTAAAGTTTAGTATTCCAGAAGCTACGTACGTTTTTTACTAGACTCAACTCCTTTAACTGTTCCACACCTCACGCCAGCCCGCGTGAGCTTAAACTCGTGCCTTTCGGCTGCCTCCTAGTGGCTTGGCTGTCTTGCATAGTCACAACATATTAAACTAAACTCCTCCAGAACAGGCCATGAAGGCCCAACGGTACCGACCGGCCGCCGTGGCATCCTCAGCTGATAGGCATCCCTGGATGCGGGTATGGAGGGGCATGCGGTCAGCACACCGCTCTCCAGGCCGTATGTCAGTTACCGAGACCGGAGCCGCTACTTCCCAATCAAGTAGCTCCTCAGTTTGCCTCACAAGGGCTGAGTGCGCCCCGCTTGCCAAGAGCGCTCGGCAGACCAGATTGTCACCCATCCAAGTGCTAGCCCAGCCCGACAGCGCTTAATTTCGGTGATCTGACGGGAACCGGTGCTACCACTGCGACAAGGCCGTTGGCACCGCTGCTGTGTATTGCTTACAAGCAATTCATTTCAGGACTGAAGAGAGAATTTGTGCAATTTTTTTGTTGATAAATTCTCTTCGCCTTTTCCCTCCGTTATTATCCCTCCCCCTCCCCCCTCTCCCCGTCTTGCCTTATCCTCTCACTAACTTCATCCTCTCAGCATCTCAGTGGTTATATGTCTATCACTCCCTGTCTCACCCCTCGCTTTCCCTATCTCCTCTCTTGCTATACACCCATTTGTGTTCTGTCATCTCCCCCCCCCCACCCCCCCCCCCCCCCCTCTGTCTGTCTCTCTCTCTCTCTCTCTCTCTCTCTCTGTGTGTGTGTGTGTGTGTGTGTGTGTATGTTTGTTTGTTTGGGCCTTGTGGCTTTCGTCTTCGTGTTTCATTCTTCAGATCATATAGAATCATGACGTCTTGATGACTGGAGAAGCAATGAGTATAACAGAGTTGCCTTACAAGGCTCGCAGAATTTTATATGTTTTATTGGCTTCGTTTGTTTTCTCATCATTACACTGGGTGTAGGCAACGTTCTTGCCACGTTGGTAACACCGGTTCCTGCCCGATCATTGAAGTTAAGCAACGTTGGGCCCAGCTGGTACTTGGACGGGTGATCTTCAAAGGAAAACCTGTTGCCGTTCGTTTTAAGGACACACAAGTCGCCCAAGTGGCGTCCAGTTGAAATATTTTCACCAGGCCGTCGTGCCACGCAACTTTTTTTTATTACAATGGATTATTCTGGAGACACTGTGTATATGCCCAAATATAGTGACACGAATAAATACTTTCAAAGGGTCGTGCGACACACAGACACCAACAGTGTCAGTGGAGACACGTGTTTGTGTTAGCCGAGCGAGCGGTCAATAACGAAGGGACAAAAGTTGCCGCCGACCGGTGTGGCCGAGCGGTTCTAGGAGCTTCAGTCTGGAACCGCGTAACCGCTACGGTTGCAGGTTCAAATCCTGCCTCGGGCATGGATGTGTGTGATGTCCTTAGGTTAGTTATGTTTAAGTAGTTCTAAGTCTAGGGGACTGATGACCTCAGATGTTAAGTCTCACAGTGCTCAGAGCCATTCGAACCATTTGAACAATAGTTGCCCATCAAACGCGCTACAGTACAGGAGTGCTAACTCATACTGCCAGCAACGGGAAACTACAAATGCATTGTCTAATACGATTAGATCGTCGCTAAATTATCTGTGTAATTTTCGTCTTGAGACAGAGTGAGAGCATCCTAGTGGGCCGTCTCTGATATCCGGGAAAGCCACTGCGGGATGCGTGCAGCGGTGGCAGGTGACTCGGCGCCGCCTCCTCGGCCACGTGCGGAGACGGCTTATGTGTATTTTGTAGCCGCCCGGCTAGAACAAGGGCGGCGAGCCCGGCGCTAGGAGTAATTAGAGGGCCAGCGCGGGCGCGGGCGACACGTCGGACATTAGCGGCCGACTGATCGCCGCAGTTAGGCAGATTTATCGCTGCCAGTCGGCACTCCATCTCGCGACAGCTGGCTATTAAGCGTCCGCAGTTAGCGGGTACAAGCGCTTTCGTTCATTCGGAGGCTAATAGCGTTCGATGGCGAGTCGCGATGCTGTTAGTCCGCCACGGCTCGCGCCGCCACCTCCGCACCGACCGTCCCGGGCGCTGCACTATGTGTGTTGCTTATTCAGGCTGCTGGGGCAATCTAAGACAGAGAAGGACTTACCCAAAATCTTCCACGTACGGCGGTGAGTACTAGACGCTCAGGCTATCTTTCTTCTTGACACTATTCGTTCGGCACGTGATGTACATTCGTTCAGTTTAGATCTGGCATCTGTATCTTGATCAGATTGCTTTCTTGAAATGCAGGAGCTAAAATTCTGTTGAATTTGGATTAAGAAATATATGTTTTGCTCGTTATTGTGGTTCAGCTGTTTTTATTGTGTTAGTGTGGTAGAAAATAGTAACCAAAATCCTAATTCCTAAAATTAACGTCAAAAACCAAACGCAAGCTAGTCAGTATTTCAGACCCAGGGTCGCTGACCTGGAGCAGAATTGAAAAAGAATTCATTCATTTGCCTTTCTCACAAGGCAAGCGACTATATATTGCTATACAGAGCACCTCGCAGTGACCCTTGACACTGTTGTCTTTGTACTTGTAACCAATTTCTTACTGTGGGCAGAAAGAGAGAAACTATTATATTGAGGTGATAAAAGCTGATTAATGTACGCATTTAAAAATTAAACATATGTAAAAATCAAACAGTATAACCAGTCATATCAGAAAAATAGCGTACAGAGCACTGTTATTAGATGCTTTTAAACTATTCCCTTCTTCTATGTACCGGAGGAGGGTACACTACCTTTTTACATATGCTCGAGGTGGGGATCGACGCGGCCAACTTCGCTATGCGTCGTAATTTTTGTGAAGGAAAAATTAATCGACGAACTTGGATCGATCTCTTTCGGCAATATACACATATCAAAAAAAGTTTTTCATCACCTCGGTTCCGAGAGTTCCGGAACTTGTACGGAAAATTGGAATAGAGATCAACATAAACGTCATATCCGCCCTTTTTATTGCTCATGAAACCACACATTGCCTGTTGTAGCACCATACAGCGAGACCTTCAGAGTTGGTGGTCCAGATTTCTGTACACACCGGTACCTTTGATACCCAGTAGCACGCCCTCTTGCATTGATGCACACTTGTATTCATCGTGGCATACTGTCCACAAGTTCATCCAGGCACTGTTGGTCCCACTCCTCAACGGCGACTCGGCGTAGATCCCTCAGAGTGGTTGGCGGGTCACGTCGTCCATAAAGAGCCCTTTTCAATCTATCCCAAGCATGTTCGATAGGGTTAGTGTCTGAAGAACATCCTGATCACTCTAGTCGAGCGATTACGGTATCCTGAAGGAAGTCATTCACAAGATGTGCACGATGGGGGCGCGAATTGTCGTCCATGAATATGCCAATATGCTGCCGACATGGCTGCACTATCAGTCGAAGGATGGCATTCACGTATCGTAAAGACGTTACGGCGCCTTCCATGACCACCAGCGGCATACGTCGGCCCCACATAATGCCACGCCAAAACAGCAGGGAATCTCCATCTTGCTGCACTTGCTGGACAGTGTGTCAAAGGCGTTCAGCCTGACCAGGTTGCCTCTAAACACGTCTCCGACGATTGTCTGGTTGAAGGCATATGCGACACTCATCGGTGAAGAGAACGTGATGCCAATAGTGGGCGGTCCATTCTGCATGTTGTTGGGTCCATCTGTACCACGCTGCATAGTGTCGTGGTTGCAATGATGGACCTCGCCATGGTCGTCGGGAGTGAAGTTGCGCATCATGCAGCCTATTGCGCACAGTTTGAGTCGTAACACGACGTCCTGTGGCTGTACTAAAAATATTATTCAACATTGCTTCGTTGCTGTCAGGATTCCTCCGAGCTATAATCCGTAGGTAGCGGTTATCCACTGCAGTAGTAGCCCTTGGGCGGCCTGAGCGAGGCACGCCATCAACAGTTCCTGTCTCTCTGTATCTCCTCCATGTCCGAACAACATCGCTTTGGTTCACTCGGAGACGCCTGGACACTTCCCTTGTTCAGAGCCCTTCCTGGCACAAAATAACAATTCGGACGCGATCGAACCGCGGTATTGACCGAATAGGCATGGTTGAACTACATGCAACACGAGCCGTGTACCTCCTTCCTGGTGGAATGAGTGGAACTGATCGGCTGTCGGACCCCCTCCATCTAATAGGTGCTGCTCATGCATGGTTGTTTACATCTTTGGGCGGGTTTATTGACATCTCTGAACAGGGAAAGGGAGTGTGTCTGTGATACAGCATCCACAGCCGACTTCTATGTTCAGGAGTTCTGGGAACCAGGGTGATGAAAAATTATTTTTGATGTGTGTAGTTATGAAGCAGCTACCAGATGATCGCCAGCCTTACTTTGACCGGAAACACAGGATTAAGCAACTGCCACTCCTTCTGCACTAATATGAACCCTGAAGTGCTTTGTTTAATAGTGTAAAATCCACACCAGTCACAAAATTGGATCGGAAGGTAAAACATGATCAGCTACTTCCATTTCGTCTCCAACTGGTGTCCCACAGAGTTATCATGAAACTCAGCGAGAACTGCACCTGGGTAATAAACAGAAGATATTTGTGGTTTCCACAGAAACAATACATTGTATTCAGATGACAAATTTTCAAGTCCCCAGCTGGGTTGTAGTGTTGGGATACTACGACGTTTCGACATGTGTCATTCCCATCATCTTCTGGCCAATCTCTCCAGATGCTCGTTCCATATTGGTTCAAATGGCTCTTAGGCACTGTGGGACTTAACATCTGAGGTCGTCAGTCCCCTAGACTTAGAACTACTTAAACCTAACTAAACTAAGGATATCACACACATCCATGCCCGAGGCAGGATTCGAACCTGCAACCGTAGCAGCATCCCGGTTCCGGGCTGAATCGCCTTGAACCGCTTGGACACAGAGGCCGGATGCTCATTCCACATCAGTCATGTAACAAAATGATCTTAACCGCGTTTTTACGTTTTCTTTAGACACCTAGTTCGTAAGTCCGCGGTCCCTTATGGACAACCACTACACCTTTTTAATGCACAGAACAGTCAAATTTCTGTTGATCCTGCTCAGTGCACCCAGGGCGGTAAAACCTCATAGCTTCACTCTGCGGAAGCCGTTACAAACCTAGATGTTAGTGACTAAAATGTCTGTGAATTCCTAAGGAACGAAACTGCTGAGGTCATCGGTCCCTAGACTTACACACTACATAAACTAACTTACGCTAAGAACAACACACACACACCCAAGCCTGATGGAGGACTCGAACCTGCGGCGGGAGGGGCTGTACAATCCGTGACGTAACACCTTTAACCGTGCGGCACTCCGGGCGCTTTAGTGACTAAAGACTTACTGTTAAACAGTTAAGCTTGGCTGCAGCTTCCGCCACCGTTATAAACTCCGATTCGGCCCCCTCTTTCACTAATTGCTGTCCTCTGTATCACTCTACCTGATGAGATGTTCAGAAGAGTTCCCATGACGTAGTTGGAAAACGTGAAACAAACACTCGGTCCTGTAAATCCTGCCAGAATATTGGAAAACTATATGAAGCCAACTACGGCCAGTTACAGTAAAACACATTAACTAAATATTGCGAGTAAAGAGAGCATTACAGTTAGAAATAGGCCGGCCAGTTCTCTAGGAAGCGGTGAAATTAGAGTAACTGCAGTCAATGTTGCGAACTGCAGTAATCATAGATAGTTTGAAGCCGCGCGGGGTGGCCTCGCGGCTTGAGGCGCCATGTCACAGATAGCGCGGCCCCAGCTGCCGGAGGTTCGAGTCCTCCCTCGAGCATGGGTGTTTGTGTTGTTCTTAGGATAAGTTAGTTTAAGTAGTGTGTAAGTCTAGGGACCGATGACCTCAGCAGTTTGGTCCCTTAGGAATTCACACACATTTTTGATAGTTTGAACATGTAACGGTGGAATACCAGGTAAAATATAGTCTCTTCTGAACGTAAGTGAAAGGGAAAAAGTAACTGATAGGAATAGGGAGTCTTGGAGCAAAAGCAAGGAAATTGCGAAGATGGAAATGCCATGGACACGTCTGCTCTGCGAGAAGTGTAACGAAAAGTGTGTATCGAACAGGAGAGGCCGGGAGCGCTCAATATTCTACACAAGCGAACTATACGCGTACCACTATAGCGTACCACTATCGACCATATATTCCTTGTGGAATGTTAACTATTGTAAGAGGGCTAATAAATCCCAAAATGTGTTCAAATGTGTGTGAAATCTTATGCGAGGTAACTGCTAAAGTCATTAGTCCCTAAGCTTACACACTACTTAACCTAAATTATCCTTAGGACAAACACACACACACCCATTCCCGAGGGAGGACTCGAACCTTTGCCGGGACCAGCCGCACAGCCCATGACTGCAGCGCCCTTGACCGCTCTGCTAATCCCGCGCGGCTAATAAATCCCAGTTTTAAACTACTAAACGTTAACCGAAATGTAAATAAATACGTGTACTGCGTTTAGACCCGGCATGGCCTGTCCACTGCAAGGTCTTCCTGTGGACAGTCTTTTCGTAAAATTAGTTACGTGTAACATGTTTTCCTTGTGATTCCTCTGAACTCATGCAAAAGACAAATTATGAGAAGATATTTGCAAAACAACGATTATAATCCAAACTAAAAAGAGATGGATGAACTCTCACCAGCCGAATATGAACTACACTGTATTGCTGCCACATATATTCACTACTGCATAAAGCCAAAACCAATATGTCTCACTTCTAACCGAGCTAGTATTAAGGCAGTACGCATGATTAAAGATTTCATAGTGATTACATTTCTAAATTTGCGTTCTTCACGCAAACTCAAGACCTTTACGCGGAAGTCTGCATTGAAACTGAAATGACTGATCAAAAAAATGGTTAAAATGGCTCTGAGCACTATGGGACTTAACATCTGAGGTCATCAGTCCCCTAGAACTTAGAACTACTTAAACCTAACTAAGCTAAGGGCATCACACACATCCATGCCCGAGGCAGGATTCGAACCTACGACCGTAGCGGTCTCGCGGTTCCAAACTGAAGCAGAATTGACCGATCGCTCATGGATTCGAAATTGACAATAAGACGAACTTAGCGATAGAGTAAAGTATTTTTACCAGTGGAATGTTTGACGATGGACACTCTTGAAATGTTAAGAACACAGCAAAGCTAATCATGGAATAATTACGAAAATAGGAAAGTTAAAGAGTTGCTTTTGGTTCGCACCTACGTCGTTACTGGTAGGGCACTGGCGTTGGGGAAGAGAAGATGATTGAATGACATGAAAATTTTCTGCTCATATATGGACTATACTGCATGGACCACTCTGTAGTGGCACCTCTGTAGGGTGGCACGTGTGTGCTGATGCCGTAGGTGGTGGGGAACCAGTGGAAACGCTGTGGGCAATTTAACAATATAACTTTATTGTATCTCGAATTATACATCAGGCAGGCACGCCTCTCCTCCTGAGCTCTGGACGGTGCAGATGGCGTCGGCTGCTAGGACGGCGCCCTGGCGATGCTGCGTCACGACTCCGGCCCGGCGGCGAAGGCAAGGCCACTGCCAGTTGCGACAGCGGCGCTTCCCGGAGAGGTGACCCGCCAGGTGGCGGCCCCTATGCTCTTCGTTCCGCGGTGGCGGGGCGGCTGTGCGCAGGTCTTGACCCGCCCCGGCGGCAGGCTGCGGACGGCGGCTGTCATAGTGACTCAGAGTTCCTCTCTGGACCTCCGCGTCGGCGGCAGCAGCCACGGTCAGCAGGCCGGTGGAGCTGTGGCACCGTGTCCTGTGCAGGACCTACTGCGACGGCAGAGACAGCCTGGACTCGAACCGGAGGCTGCTGCTGGCGCTGCCCTGTCGTCTCGCGGCCCGGTGGTACCCCAGCGTTGTGACGAGGTTACTCAGCGATGACCAAGTTCCCAAATCGAATCAGGTCCTGTCCTCAAATTCAGCCTCATTTACACTCCATTACTGCCCATTTGTTTTTCTAAAACCTGGTGAGTGAGCCACTTAGTTATGGGCGACGTTGACCTTCAAATACCTTACTGTTACATATCATTTGATTCGTCTCGATAGCCTCTATCAGAAAATAAATGTCAAACTATAGCATCCCATTAAAAAAAAAAAACCTTGAGCTTCATATCTCCGACATGACCCCACCTAGCAACAAAAAACCAACGACATATTATGGCCAACGTTGTCCTATGTAACTTTTCCTTGTCCCACAAACTTTCAGCTCCTATCATACTTTCGGAGTTATTCTTGGTGACAATAGTTACTGCCCCCCCCCCTCCCCCCCTGTATGAGACAAAAAGTGTCTGGCGCATTGTTAGATCGGTTCCTGCTGCTACAATGGCAGGTTATCAAGATTTCAGTGAGTTTGAAAGCGGTGTTACAGTCGGCGCACGAGCGGTGGGACGCAGCATCTCCGAGGTAGCGATGAAGTTGGGATTTTCCTGGGTGACCACTTCGCGAATGTACCGTGAATATCAGGAATCCGATGAAACATCAAATCTCCGACATCGTTGCGGCCGGAAAAAGATCCTGCAAGAACGGGACCAACGATGACTGGAGAGAATCGTTCAACGCGACAGAAGTGCAACCCTTCCGAAAATTGCTGTAGATTTCAATGCTTGGCCATCTATAAGTGTCAGCGTGCGACCCATTAAACGAAATATAAACGATATGGGCTACCGGAGCCGATGGTGTACCATTGATGACTGCACGAAACAAAACTTTACGCCTCGCTTGGCCCGTTAACACCGACGGTGGACTGTTGATTACTGGAAACATGTTGCCTGGTCGGACGAGTCTAGTTTCAAAGAGTAGATGGTCGTGTACGGGTATGTAGACAACCCCGTGAATTCATGGACTCTGCATGTCAGCAAGGAACTGTTCAAGCTAGTAGAGGCTCTGTAATGGTGTGGGCTGTGTGCAATTGGAGTGATATGGAACCCCTAATACGTCTAGATACGACTCTGTCAGGTAACACGCACGTAAGCATCGTGTCTGATCACATGCATCCATTAATGTCCATTTTGCATTCTGACGGCCATGCGCAATTCCAGCAGGAACATGACACACCCCACATGTCCAGAATTGCTTAAGAATGGCTGCAGGATTACTATTCTCAGTTTAAACACTTGCGCTGCCCACCAAACTCCCCAGACATGAACAATATTGAGCGTATCTGGGATGCCTCGCAACGAGCTGTTCAGAAGAGATCTCCAGCCCCTCGTATTCTTGCGGATTTATGATCAGCCCTGCAGGATTCACGGTGTCAGTTCCCTCCAGCACTGCTTCAGACATTATATCGAGTCCATGCCACGTAGTGTTGCGGCACTTGTGCATGTTCGCGGGGGCACCAGTTTCAAAAATGGTTCAAATGGCTCTGAGCACTATGAGACTGAACTGCTGAGGTCATTAGTCCCCTAGAACTTAGAACTAGTTAAACCTAACTAACCTAAGGACATCACAAACATCCATGCCCGAGGCAGGATTCGAACCTGCGACCGTAGTGGGCACCAGTTTCTTCGGCTCTTCAGTGTATTATTGTCCTTTCTGGATTGGCAGTCTTTCTTCCCTGTGGGTGTTCGATATTTCGTTTTCAAAAATAGGAAACAAAATCGTATACTAAATGTACCTTGGAAATGTTTCCTCTTTAAATATTTTGCGTTTTGTATTTCTGATGGAGATTTGAATGACCAATTAGGAAATAGTCCAAATAAGTGGGAATCCTATTAGAAACAACTGTCACATGATTGACATGTGTACCAGACATGTTCAACCCCTGATTCTTTTATTCCCCTTGGGTTGTTGAATCGTACTACCAAGAGCTTGGTAGAAATGTAAAACTGTATATAGAAAGAAATCATATTATAAATAGTTTGAACAGTGATTTTAAATTATTTTACAGTTTACACATAAGTTGAGCTCTTACAGCTAAGTAATCTACAGCTAAGTAAGTTTCAGTTACAGAGGAAGTTGAGTAGAAAAAAAAAATAAAAAAAATAAAAAAAGAACTCAGCAGAGACTGTGAAGCATACACCTGGAGCTTAGGGTGTTTACCCAACCACATATTAACACTAAATTCCACATACACACGTTACAATTTCGTAGAAAACAAAAAAAATGGTTTTGTATATTTGATGGTCTTCATGGTATAATAAAACAGAAACACTTGTTGGAAGGGGCACCTTCACTTTCACAGGATTGTGCAGTAAGCGGTTTTGCTTTGCGTCGAAGAAACTGCAGAAAAACATCAAGTGGTTGATATCTTCTTCTTTCTTCTTACTCGTGATGCCTATGCTATATAAATGGGAAGGAGTTGAACCATGGGTGAGACACAGCAGTAACCCTCCGATTTAATCAGTTACTCGTTCAGTGTCCTGTATTGGAAGCTAGCTATTATGTGTTAATACCCTAGATCCATAATTGAAGCTTATTCACTGATTTTTGAATCCACTGATGTTGTCCGAGTTTTTCCATAAGGTTACTTATGTATCGAAACCATTAATAGGGTACCTTACAATGTGCAGATATGTGTTGTTTAACTAGAACTGCTGAACCTCCTGATTAAGTTGGTGCAGTGTCTGAAACTTTTGATTTATGCTCCTTGGGTGCTGGGATGAAATCATCTATAGACCAATGCGGTTTACAAATTCTGCTATTACCTTAAGTTATTCAGATGAAAGTATAAATGGATCACTGAACAAGGGGAATGCCTGTCATTCAATCACCATTTCATAGGTGACTCTGTGTTCTGTCTCGACTTGCAGGGCTGTGGACTGGAGGTTAAGGTCAATTTTTGCTCTTTTCCCGAATAGACGTGCTGGCGTATCAAATTCGTTGCATTACTTTTGTGTAGTGCATCAGTACTGTCCTATCAGTATGTTTCAAAACGCCGTGCATAGAAGCAGGATTTTTCCGGGACTCACATCACAGATTTTATTGGTGACAGAAAGATAGCCTCCAGTATTTTCGATAGCCCTTGGGCTGGAGGCCACTTGTATACCCAGCAGAAAGATTCGCTTACTGTAACTGTCCTGCAGCACACAGTCAAAGTTTGAATATTAGACACATCCTCCAGCTTAGGAAAATAGAACATCGGTTGGCTATTTTTGCATTAGATGTACACTCCTGGAAATGGAAAAAAGAACACATTGACACCGGTGTGTCAGACCCACCATACTTGCTCCGGACACTGCGAGAGGGCTGTACAAGCAATGATCACACGCACGGCACAGCGGACACACCAGGAACCGCGGTGTTGGCCGTCGAATGGCGCTAGCTGCGCAGCATTTGTGCACCGCCGCCGTCAGTGTCAGCTAGTTTGCCGTGGCATACGGAGCTCCATCGCAGTCTTTAACACTGGTAGCATGCCGCGACAGCGTGGACGTGAACCGTATGTGCAGTAGACGGACTTTGAGCGAGGGCGTATAGTGGGCATGCGGGAGGCCGGGTGGACGTACCGCCGAATTGCTCAACACGTGGGGTGTGAGGTCTCCACAGTACATCGATGTTGTCGCCAGTGGTCGGCGGAAGGTGCACGTGCCCGTCGACCTGGGACCGGACCGCAGCGACGCACGGATGCACGCCAAGACCGTAGGATCCTACGCAGTGCCGTATGGGACCGCACCGCCACTTCCCAGCAAATTAGGGACACTGTTGCTCCTGGGGTATCGGCGAGGACCATTCGCAACCGTCTCCATGAAGCTGGGCTACGGTCCCGCACACCGTTAGGCCGTCTTCCGCTCACGCCCCAACATCGTGCAGCCCGCCTCCAGTGGTGTCGCGACAGGCGTGAATGGACGGACGAATGGAGACGTGTCGTCTTCAGCGATGAGAGTCGCTTCTGCCTTGGTGCCAATGATGGTCGTATGCGTGTTTGGCGCCGTGCAGGTGAGCGCCACAACCAGGACTGCATACGACCGAGGCACACAGGGCCAACACCCGGCATCATGGTGTGGGTAGCGATCTCCTACACTGGCCGTACACCACTGGTGATCGTCGAGGGGACACTGAATAGTGAGTGTACATCCAAACCGTCATCGAACCCATCGTTCTACCATTCCTAGACCGGCAAGGGGACTTGCTGTTCCAACAGGACAATGCACGTCCGCATGTATCCCGTGCCACCCAACGTGCTCTAGAAGGTGTAAGTCAACTACCCTGGCCAGCAAGATCTCCGGATCTGTCCCCCATTGAGCATGTTTGGGACTGGATGAAGCGTCGTCTCACGCGGTCTGCACGTCCAGCACGAACGCTGGTCCAACTGAGGCGCCAGGTGGAAATGGCATGGCAAGCCGTTCCACAGGACTACATCCAGCATCTCTACGATCGTCTCCATGGGAGAATAGCAGCCTGCATTGCTGCGAAAGGTGGATATACACTGTACTAGTGCCGACATTGTGCATGCTCTGTTGCCTGTGTCTATGTGCCTGTGGTTCTGTCAGTGTGATCATGTGATGTATCTGACCCCAGGAATGTGTCAATAAAGTTTCCCCTTCCTGGGACAATGAATTCACGGTGTTCTTATTTCAATTTCCAGGAGTGTAGTATATTGTGCGCCTTAAGGGCAACATTGAGTTCGTGGGTGTTCCCCTGAGAAAAACAGAAAAAAGCATTTTTCACCATTCCTCACCGGCAGCAGTGGACATCTATATAACTTACCGCAACAAATTGCTAAAATTTTAAACGTATATTCTATTTGGCATTTATGTAGAATTTCCATCTTCCCGTTTTCAAAACTCTTTATCCGTTAACGTGGTTTTTCCGTACCAAAACCGAGCAAAAGATTTCCAGACGGATATACACAAAAGACAGCTGAAGTTTTTGAAATATATTTCGAATATCCAAATGTCGAACAAGCTTGATAATTTGCTTGCTACCGTCATCTCCTTCCGTGATACAGAGGTTCAAAGTCAACCTATATGTACACGTAACATCCTATGTAGGGTGACGTAGCATGGAAAAATCTGCTGTAAAGTGTCTCCATTATCATCAGACTGATTCTGGGAACTGAAGCACTTGCAAAATTTTCGTAAAATCGGGACCGAAGCGTAAAATTAGTTTTGCGTTATTTCAATTTCGGGTAAGTAAATTATCAAACACTTTCTGACCCATAAAGTTCTTTCCATATGTGACATGCCCTACTGTAGCAGGGAAAAGAAGGGGACCAGCGGAAAAATAATCCCATCAGAGCTCGGAAAAGTCGACTATGCGCCTGTTTAAAAGACTCTGACTGAAAAGTGGAGTGCCAGCCACCTCATTTTTCCTTCCTCATCACCTTTAAAATTTTTCCAAAAGTTCTGGCATGCGAACATATTCGCGTATTTTTATGCTGGGAGAGAAGGAGGCAGTAGCAGGGGAAAAAAGAGTAATAAATGCTGGAGATAGTAGACAGTGGTTGTAGTATAGAAAGAGCGAAGGAAACAATGGTAGTGTGAGAGGAAGTTAGGAACATTGTTGACAGTGACACAAGAGCGCTGGGGAAAGAGTGATAGAGACAATGCTGGAGGGAGAGGAATAAGGAGAAGGAGAAAGTGAGAATCGGTGAGAGCCGGTGATAGTGAGAGACAGAGTCTATGATAATGTCAGCGAGAAAAAGGAAGACGGTGATAAGAGACAGCAAGAATGGGAATGAGTGAATTAGGCAGTAGCAGTTAAGAGATAGCAAGAGAGATGCAATACCAGTGAGACTAGTCAGGAGTAGTAGGACAGAACGAAAGAGACTGGGGCTGTGAAGCTGGAGACAGTGACACTAAGAGAGACACAAAGAGATAATGACAACGAGCGGGGTTGAATGGGCAAGTGGGGTTGGATGTGTATACGCGACTTAAGAATGGACTATTGGGTATGATCGAGTTACAGTTAGGGGACCTTGTGGGAGTGAGAGGTGATCTGCGTGTTAAAAAGAGCGCGAATATGTTCGCATGCCAAAGTTTTTGGGAAAATTTTAAAGGTGCTAAGGAAAGTGGAATTAGGCAGCTGGTACCCTACTATTAAGACAGAGTCTTTTAAAAAGGAGCATAGTCGCATCTTTTGTGCTCCGATAGGAGTATTCTTCCGCTGGTTGTAAATATATTCAAGAGATGGTAGAGACATGTCCAAAACTGTTAAAATATCGAAGACACTTCGACTTATTTTTCCATTTTCTTAAAAGTAAGCTCGGTAAAACCGACTAGAACAGATTGTTGTTGCCGTTGTAGCTGCAATGTTTGCTCCCGAACTGGCGAGTCCCTGCGGACTGATGCACGCAGAGCTCGCGCTCTGACCCGGAGTCAACCAAAGGCCACCTATGGTACTAAGGACACACTATAGATGAATTTACAATTCGGTTCTTGAACATCTTTATGGTGAAAATGCAGAAAAAATCATTCGTTCCCTTTTCTAGTCTAATTAACCTGCTCTGGACCCCCCATTTTTTCTCAAACATTTTACGTGAGTCTAGGAACTGGTTCTTCTGCAGCAACTGGACGTACTGACAGACAGCAGTGATCTGTGAACAATTCTTAACCCAGAAATCTGAAACGTAAACACTTCAGTCTGATAACAAAACTGGCAGTGTTAATCCTATATTTATTAAAGATCTGTTGATGTAATATTTCGACATATTTCATGATAACTGATTCCCGTTGTTGTATATGACATATAGTTCGACTGAGCGATGTGTATCTGTAGCGGTTTATTTTGACAAGGTGAAACAACGATTCTCCCTTACGCATTGTGCTGTGCTGTAGACCACATGCACGCTGCACGGTAGCGTCGAGACAATGGGAAAGTAAAAACGATACGCAACAGCATGACAATAAGTTATCATAATCGATATGTAATAGCATGATAATGAGAAACAAGAATCGATCACTCGCGAAAGAGTCCAGCCTCCCAAAGCCACTAAAACTGCTCGGAATGCCACTTCGGCGTAGCTTAAGTATCAGCAGTGGAACGCGAAGCTTATCGATCACTCAGTTTTCAGGTAATCCTCTGGTTTTATTACGCAACAAGGAACCTCATCCTATGCTATTGCCTCAAACTTGCACGTAATGTTTCACGTGCATTCATGTCCTGAAATTTATCATAATACGTCACCAGGTCTTTTAATGTGTAAAAGCTTTCAAAAAGATTCGATTGAATAGTTTTGAAACGGGCAACAACAACAAAAATACATTAATATCAAAAAGACGCTGTGTTTTTTATTTCTTTGTATTTAATTTTAATAGTACTGCTTTTTACTTATAAACTTACTGGACCGGTTTTAGAAACTCACGGTAGTCCTATACACGCTCAGGCTTTGGAAACGTCCTTCAACGTTTATAGGAAAGCAGTTGTGTAAAACTGAAAATTTTAAATCAGCTATAGATAAAACGTCCATTTTAGACTGCGCACTTTGGGTAACACACACACTGAAACGAATCTCAGCTGTTCTCGTCACTTTGACTTCAGTTACTGTCAATCACAGACTTTCGCTGACATGGCGTCCCTGGAAAACATATTAGACGAGTGTACATGGTGCTCTTTGCGTGTTTCACCGTTCAGCATGGTACAGAAACTATTCTGTACACTATATTATTCTATATAGTAAACACTTTGCTTTCAAGTGAGGCATTACCAACGCCTAGTAATACATACAAAAAATATGTTAATCTGAATAGAAGTCAACCTCAATTACAGCTAAAACACGTTACTCTAAGCTACGCGCCTTGGCAGTCCTTTCCCATCACCAGATTAAATTTATAGTTGAGCAATATGTGAGGAAGGACTGATGTGAAACACACGTAACGTTTTCCACTTACAGTATCTAGCAAACCATAAAAGCAGGTGAACAGACACACTCTGTATTTCTAGATTTCCGAAAGGTGTTTGACACAAATCCACCGTTTAAAAAAAAAATGGCTCTGAGCACTATGGGACTTAACATCTGTGGTCATCAGTCCCCTAGAACTTAGAACTACTTAAACCTAACTAACCTAAGGACATCACACACATCCATGCCCGAGACAGGATTCGAACTTGCGACCGTAGCGGTCACGCGGTTTCAGACTGAAGCGGCTAGAACCGCACGGCCACACCGGCCAGCTTCCACCGTTTCGATTGAAAACCAACACACAATCATACGGAGTAAGATCAGAAATAAGAATAGCGCTGAGGAATTTCTGACTAATAGAACCTAATACACTGCACTGGACGGTGAATGCACCACAGAAATAAAAATAACTTTCAGTGAGCCCCAAAAAAGTACAACAATACCTCTAACGGATGTGCCCCAAATATATGTAATAAGACTGCTACTGTTCTCAATATAGATAACTGATTTTTCAAATATAGCCAGTAGCACTCTGTTTGTTCACTGTAGATTCTGTTGTTTTCGTGAAAGTCTGGTCGCTGGATGAGCTTAAGTTAATGCAGAACAACTTAGCATGCGCTCTCGAGTACCGAGTTGGCAACACTCTTTAAATGTAAACATATGCAAGGTAATTCCTGTAACAAAGAGAAACATTTCGATAAGGTACGATTACAAGACTACTAATGATAACTGCTGGAGTACGTCAAGGTGTTGAAATGTAGGAATCGGAACGGACACGTGAAATTAGTAGAAGGGAAGGCAAATGGTAGACACTAATTTGTGGAGCTTCCGGGGAAATCCTCTGTACTCGTATATGTAAAAAAATGAAAGGAAGTGATCTTGTGGCATTGATAGTCGGGAGACCCCATCCGGGGAAGTTCAGCCGCCGGGTTGCAAGTTTTATTACAGGTGACGCCACTTTGGGCGATGATGATAAGAGCAACACAATACCCAGTCCACAGGTGGAGAAAATATCCAACCCGACCAAGAATCGAACCCGGGCCCGCTGCGTGGCAGCCAAATACATTACTACTCAGCTAAGCAGACGGACTCTGTATGTGTAAAGGAACCTGCATGCAAGACACTAGTGCGATTCATTCTACAGGGTGACTCAGAGCTCCACCGACAAAATTTCAGAGATTGTTTTGGGACATTTTCTGGGTATTTTGAGAACAGGGAGCCGTGGTCTCCGGTGGTTTGTTAGGGCGCATAATGTAATTATGATTTATTTGGTTTGGTACTCCAGTTACCTTTCTCTTGTTAAAATACCTTCACAACAGTGAAGAAGCCTGTAATATGCAGGCCGTCCGGAGTGGCCGTGCGGTTCTAGGCGCTACAGTCTGGAACCGAGCGACCGTTACGGTCGCAGGTTCGAATCCTGCCTCCGGCATGGATGTGTGTGATGTCCTTAGGTTAGTTAGGGTTAATTAGTTCTAAGTTCTAGGCGACTGATGACCTCAGAAGTTAAATCGCATAGTGCTCAGAGCCATTTGAACAATTTTGTAATATGCAATCACAAAATGTACAACTCCATACACAGAGTGATTCAACAACCATCAGATGCAGAAGTACAGTGATACGGATGCCATCGCTGTAGGATCAGATCTGCATAGTGTCTGGCTTCTGCTGGGAGACCGTACAAATCTTTAACAGCAATGCTTAGTGACCTGAGCGGAGAATATGGACAGCTGTTGTTCCATCGCTCTATTGGCGGATAGAATTGGATTCGAGTATAGTCGCTAAATGGTATGAAGTATCCACTGTCATGCCTTTTATAGTGTCTTTCAGATTATAAATATAGAATCATGTGACGTCTCCAGTTCTCAAAAACGGTCACATTAGTTTGACTCTGTATACTGTAGACAATAGATGTAACAACAATGTAACACAGCCTTTTAAATAGACCCAACCACACAAATCAAGTGTATATAATACTCAGGATGTCCCTCATAAGTTTGTTCCTCTCCGTTGAACAGTAATGAGCGCGTCTGGCTCCTATGGGGAGGACCTGGGTCATATTTCCAGTATTGTCAGGGAATTTTCCTAGATGGGAGTACTGAAACCAGGTGCACTCAGCCTCGTGAGGCGACCTGAAGAGCTATCTGATTGAAAAGTGACTGCCCCGATGTCAAGAATGCCGTCGAAGACCGGGAGAGTGGTGTCCTGACTCCATGACCCTACATACTGCACCCAAATGACGCCATTGGCAGAGAATGCCACGGCAGTCTGCCAGTACCGATTGTCTCATCTGGGCCAGAATGCCAAACTTTGTTACGTCGCTAAGAGTAACGAGTACTCGAGCAACAACAAAGCACCGCTTGTCTATGGTAGTAGCAGTCACTGCGAGTCCCTGCTGGAGTGTTACTCCTTCTTCGTGTTTTTTTCTCCCTGTTAATACACGTCTGTGAAGCGAATATCGCACTAAACAAAAACGAATATCGCACTAAACTAATATGGGCCTGCTCTGTGGTATGGGTGCGTAAAATGTCTCTTTAAAAACATTTTGTTTGTAACGGGAAACAAACAGAAGCTTCCCAGCGAAGCAGGGCGTCGGATGAAAGAAGTGATGAGCAGTATTTGAGTGGGCTGACTCCAGTTACACACTGCAAAAACGAAACAGCATATATGAGCCGAAACACCAGACAAAATGCACTGACGATTCTTAAGAGGGACATCCGGCGTATTAGTATAAAAGAGCTGTAGTAATGAACGTTATACACTTCTGATTCTTATTTATATGATGCTCATAAATCAACTCATAATAAAAGGAAGAACGGAAGATTAGAGTTCGACATCCTATCGACATCTAGGTCATGAGAGACGGAAAACAAGCTCGGATAACGAAAAGTTGGGGAAGGAAATCTTCTATACTCTTTTCAGAGGAACCATCCCAGCATTTACCTGGAGCGATTAAGAGAAATCACGGAAAATCTACATCTGGCTGACCGGACGGGGGTATGAGCCGTCGTTCTCTCAAATGCGAGTCCAGTGTCCTAACCAATGCCCTACCTGACTCGGTTCATAGTAAAACAGGGTCGTCACTCTATAATATATTATGGGCTACACAATATAGTTACACGATGACCAGCATCACACGTACATACCGTGATGAGTAATTCAGTTAGAAATACCTATGCAGTGGCGAGTAGTAGCCATTTTCGTCGTGATTACGGTGGGAAAGGGTCTCGACGTAGACACAACGAAACATTGTAACCGATGAGGAGCCATGCTTGTATGTGACTGCTCTGCTGACGTCCTCTAGGAGTCGAGAATGACCACATCTGGATCCAGGGAGTTCACATCACCTTCGATGCATTTCCAGACGTGTGCAATAGAAATTAGACCAGTGATCAAGGCAATCTTACAAGCACCGTCATGTCCGTCGAGTGTTTCTTAAACCATTTTAATGACGTGCAGGGTCAATGGAATGGTGCGTTGTGCAACTGAAAGGCAGGTTGGCATAGGGGTGTCGTAGATGAACAAACCGATGCATATGGCATAACAACAGGTTCCTGTACCGTGTCTGGTAAGAGACAATGCGAGAGATATCAAGAGCTCATGTCATCCCGGGTAAGTTCCTTCACCGGTGAATACCTTCAACACCTCCAGAGCGTCATACAGTTGGCAAGGGGTTTTTTGGGTTTCCCACGCACTTTCATGAATGTGTACTAACATAATCACGACTCATCATTCTAGCCGGCCGGGGTGACCGAGCGGTTTCAGGCGCTACAGTGTGGAACCGCGTGACCGTTACGGTCACAGGTTCGAATCCTCCCTCGGGCATGGATGTGTATGATGTCCTTAGGTTAGTTAGGTTTAAGTAGTTCTAAGTTGTAGGGGACTGATGACCTCAGAAGTTAAGTCCCATAGTGTTCAGAGCCTTTTCTCCTCCTTTCATCATTCTAGGAGAAATGTTTTCCATGCTTCGAGCAATCAGTGGTGGTGATCCTGTGGCCATACTAACTTCAATGGCCAGTGAGATGCGGTGAGTAGAAGAACATGTATGTGACGTAAGTTCTGTGTCTCATACTGAAGATATGGCTCTGGAATGTATGGTTGCTCACCGTTGTTGTTGTTGTGTATTCTTTACTGTGATTTGTCAATCAGACGTCACAATCAACGATGGTCATCGTAAATCCACAGCTTCAGAACATTATTGTTGCCCGCCACGCCTAACAATGGCGAAACGGATTTTCTCAAAGCGAGGATTACAGTACACTCATGATTGTGTTTGGGAGATGGAGTGCCTCATGCATCGCGCAACCACGATCTGACAGCGATCAAACGCTTTGATATCTCGTGCTTTGTTGATCTTATTTTCGACTGCCACGTCAACGTCTTGTAGATTTCTGATGACAGCCGAATCAAGTGACTCGCAGAACTATTACATTCACCGTGGCAACTTCCCTCTCGCTGTCTGTCTGTGTGTCTGTCCCTCTCTCCCTCTCCAACGTAACAGCTGTTTTTAATTCCGTTGCAAAATTTTATTCTGATTAGTTACGTTGGAAGGCGTTATTAACCTAATGGCAGTCGATTCAGACTCGCAAGTAACTCTGTCAGTATAGGAGGTGTCAAGATGTTAGAGAGCATGACGCAATTGAACCCATGATTCCATACTCGCATGACAATCTTGTGATCCCAATCAACTCGAGCAGCAGTATCAAGGAAAGATGAACTCCAGTTTGCATAGGCCATGATCTTCTCACTGTCAAATTCAAACACGAGCTGGTAGACGTTTCTGTTTCCTACAGTATGCATAACCTCAATCTCCTCACATACAAACAGCATTCAGCTGCGATTTCTGAATGAGAAACCCGCTGCGTAATCTTTCCTTACGTACAGAATGTGGATGGCGTTCGTCTTGCATATTTTTTGCGATTGCGCTGAAGTGCTAATAATTAGCAAAGGCAAGCTTGTAGCACACTTCCTGTCAGTTTGGCGTTTGTTGTATTCCACCTTTACGATTTTGCAATTTTAATGACTAGTAGTGCACATATCCTTCAGTTGCTGCAGGAAAACTTCAAGCGAATGTCGGAGTGATTCCTGCAAGACCGTGACAGATCACTTCCCACATCCGTGCCAGACTGAGCATGTGCCTCTGTCTTGATGACCTCGATGTCATTGTTTTAAATTTTTTGCAATTAAATGGAGTGAGATCGTTATGGAATCTATAGAATTGGCATTATTTGCAATGAACTTTTGCCGAGAAACGATCAGCGAAATTTAGCGATGCTGTAGTACGTGCTTCTGTGTTGCACATTTCCAAGGCAGGGATACTTCGACTGTTGCGAAAGGTTGCATGCTGAATTGCTGTAACTGTATCTGCTACTGCCTCCTGTGTTACATTAAACGTAAATCATTTCAGACGAATCTAACGATAAATTTACAACAAGGCTATCCCAGATTCCTTCCACTGTCCCCGTAAAATAGAAACTGTTGTTCCGTCTTAACTCACCTCTCAAATCATCTTTGGTTATATTGCAGTCTTACACTATTTGCGAAATTTCGACACGTTGCAACGTTTCTGAGTTAACTGGCATTGAAGTCAGACTATCAGACCGTTGCGCGTGCAAATTCAAGTGTCCAGCCACAGACGGTGTCATCAAACGTGTTCCCTGTTTGCTTTCCTAAAACCGAACAAGAGAGCAATATAAAAATTGTAAATGGGACGCTAATGAAGACTGAGCCTGTTCCAAAGGCTGAACAGTCTCGTGAGCTGTCATCTACGCTATGAGAACAACTGACACTAATTGTATTTGGCGGGCCGCTTGAATTTGTGCGCGCAGCGGAATGGTTGGCTAACTTCACTGCTAATTAACTCGGAACCGGTGCAGCATATGGAATTATTCTCTTAACAATTATTTCTCGGTACAACCTACCCTGCAACACCCTTACAAACTTTTCGGACTGTTTGTGACTACCCTGTATGTTAAAACAGTAACGTTCATCACAATAAAACTAGCTCTCCGGTCTGTTTGTTCACTGTTCGCCGAGAGTGGTTGCAGCAGGCGCCTATTTCCATTACCATTACTCACTTGTTCCCCTTTCCCTCTCATTGTGACATTAAGCACGTCACATGTGGCAGACTGTCAAATATCAGGAGAAAACTCCTTCACAAACATGTTTCATTTTCAATAATTAAGGCGCAATAAGTGTGTCAATGTAATACAAACCATTCTTCAAGAATGAGATGCGGACAGACAACTGAAAATGTGTCTATGCAATACTCCTGTTGAATGATTGACAGCATTAGTGCTGGTACAGTGAAGAAGCTCGTTTCACTCGGGACCTCATCAGCGTCAACATGAACTCGTATCATCGATGTCACTACTACGCAGTAGCTGTACAGATAAACTTCCACTATCCTTCATCTCCGAATATGTGGTGTGATTTGACACGTAGTCAGTTTAGTAGGCATAATAACTCAACAAACCGTCTTCTGGCAATAATGTGCTTATTATTTCTATAAAATGAACTTATTAATAGAAGTGTTATCTGTGACAAAAAGGGTCATTGTCACAGAGTCCCTGAGACCTGAGTATCCCAGGCGAGGTGACACACAGCTTCTCGAGCTCACAGGCGCCATGTGCATGAACCGTCCAGGCGCAGTAAATTTCCTCCAGCAAATATAGTTTTTGGAAATGGATGCAAATGAGGTACTACCATGCAAAGGAGACACAAAAGTATCTTCCTCTCGTGTTAGCAACTTACTACCTACTTGACACACTGGGACGACTTAGGAGAAGGTACCCGAAATAATGTGAATTAATACGAAAAGTTAACTTAAGATTTTGACTGTGGAGTTAAACTTTGGATTTCCATTTGTACGATAATCATTATCTAGATGAAGTTTGTGTCATAAATATCGTTGAAGTAAGCGTTGATTCATATATGTCACAAACCTACATGTACTTGCCTCATTACTCTGTATCTAATAGCCAATTGTTTGATAAAACATTCAGTACGTGGGTCTTCTACACTCCTGGAAATTGAAATAAGAACACCGTGAATTCATTGTCCCAGGAAGGGGAAACTTTATTGACACATTCCTGGGGTCAGATACATCACATGATCACACTGACAGAACCACAGGCACATAGACACAGGCAACAGAGCATGCACAATGTCGGCACTAGTACAGTGTATATCCACCTTTCGCAGCAATGCAGGCTGCTATTCTCCCATGGAGACGATCGTAGAGATGCTGGATGTAGTCCTGTGGAACGGCTTGCCATGCCATTTCCACCTGGCGCCTCAGTTGGACCAGCGTTCGTGCTAGACGTGCAGACCGCGTGAGACGACGCTTCATCCAGTCCCAAACATGCTCAATGGGGGACAGATCCGGAGATCTTGCTGGCCAGGGTAGTTGACTTACACCTTCTAGAGCACGTTGGGTGGCACGGCATACATGCGGACGTGCATTGTCCTGTTGGAACAGCAAGTCCCCTTGCCGGTCTAGGAATGGTAGAACGATGGGTTCGATGACGGTTTGGATGTACCGTGCACTATTCAGTGTCCCCTCGACGATCACCAGTGGTGTACGGCCAGTGTAGGAGATCGCTCCCCACACCATGATGCCGGGTGTTGGCCCTGTGTGCCTCGGTCGTATGCAGTCCTGATTGTGGCGCTCACCTGCACGGCGCCAAACACGCATACGACCATCATTGGCACCAAGGCAGAAGCGACTCTCTTCGCTGATGACGACACGTCTCCATTCGTCCCTCCATTCACGCCTGTCGCGACACCACTGGAGGCGGGCTGCACGATGTTGGGGCGTGAGCGGAAGACGGCCTAACGGTGTGAGGGACCGTAGCCCAGCTTCATGGAGACGGTTGCGAATGGTCCTCGCCGATACCCCAGGAGCAACAGTGTCCCTAATTTGCTGGGAAGTGGCGGTGCGGTCCCCTACGGCACTGTGTAGGATCCTACGGTCTTGGTGTGCATCCGTGCGTCGCTGCGGTCCGGTCCCAGGTCGACGGGCACGTGCATCTTCCGCCGACCACTGGCGACAAAATCGATGTACTGTGGAGATCTCACGCCCCACGTGTTGAGCAATTCGGCGGTACGTCCACCCGGCGTCCCGCATGCCCACTATACGCCCTCGCTCAAAGTCCGTCAACTGCACATACGGTTCACGTCCACGCTGTCGCGGCACGCTACCAGTGTTAAAGACTGCGATGGATCTCCGTATGCCACGGCAAACTGGCTGACACTGACGGCGGCGGTGCACAAATGCTGCGCAGCTAGCGCCATTCGACGGCCAACACCGCGGTTCCTGGTGTGTCCGCGGTGCCGTGCGTGTGATCATTGCTTGTACAGCCCTCTCGCAGTGTCCGGAGCAAGTATGGTGGGTCTGACACACCGGTGTCAATGTGTTCTTTTTTCCATTTCCAGGAGTGTATATAGATTATAAAATACATATTTATCATAATTTGTAATTAAAATCCTCGTACAAAAATAATTTTGGTGGGAAAATTGGAGTCAGTTTATACGTGTATTAAATGACCAGTTTTCATTGCCCAATATGACAGGCCAGGCAACGTGAACAACGGACAAGATGGGAATTCGAAGGCAGGTTGGACGTCTTGAAAGCACTTTTAGAGCACCCAGGCAGAGGGATACAAGCTGCAAAGAAATAAATGCTGTGGAGGTTCTCTGTCTGGTCATCCCCTGGAAAGGAAGAGGCCACCCTTTGTCACGTGACAGTACTACCTAAGTCTTTTATTGTCATGTGCTCCTCTTGGAAGATGAGCATTGTAAAACATCACATCAACCTGAAGCATATTTGGGACTTATTATTAAATGTAGAAAAACATTACGTAGAAAGGAATGTTAGCTCTGAAGTCCCATGAAGGGTATGTGAGCCCCCGTTCACCCAGCAGGAAGCGAGGACGAAACTCACGGTTTTCGAAAGTCGTCACCCCGGCGCTTCACACTTAGATGGGGTGTTAGGAGAACACATATGGGGTCTGTCGCAGTTATTATCTTAACTGCTACCGGGTCTCGATCTGCTTTCGAGATTGTGTTCTTTACAGTTTATGCATTTCATAGTAGCTTGATACCCGAGTGGCTGGGAATAAGGATTACGGTATCTGACTCGCGTGTCTAAGTGGATGCACTGTGACCAAAGCTAACATCTCTTATGTTTTTCCTGAGGGAATATTCATCTAAATCCGCATGGTAGCAATTCAGTATGACAATTCGTTGACGAAGCCGTAGGTGCCCTTGGCTCTAGATCCAAGATGGCGTGAACACGCTTTTCAATAACATTTGTATACCAGAAAATGACAGCCCACACCACCTGCAATGGATTCCAGCAGGTTACCACACTAAAAAGACCATATCAGGAAATTTTAATAAACATTATAGTTACGGAAGATCGATTTATTAATGTCAAATAAATGAGTATCTACACATGTTACCGACATTCCTTCCATCTTTGTAACACCTCATTTTGCTCGCTTTACGTACTAAGAGATGCAGTCACTGTTATGATCTTCCACTAGTGCCTGGATTGTGAAGAAGAGTAAATTATTTCTTTACGTTTAGTTCCAGAACAGTTACGAATTTTTTGTAACATAAATCGTGGTTCCTTCGGAGCTGTAAACTATATGTCAAACTTTTCGAAAATATTAACATCTACCATAGGCGTTTTTTCGTTTCCAAGCGGTACCTGCATATAGACTGATAAGTCACAAAATTATGGCCACTGTCATCCGCGAGACGGGCACGTGAATCTATAAGGAAAAAATGTAAGCGGAGCAGAAAGAATGGGGCATCATTTTAGCGACGACAGGGGCCACAAATGGGGAAAGCCACTGTCATACGTGACTTTGACAAAGGGCAGATTGTTACAGCCCGGCGCCTGGGAAGGAGCAGCTCGGTAAAGGCGAAGATGCTCAGCTGTTCACGTGGTGCTGTCGTGAGCATATAGTACTGAAGAGGGTGACGGACGTTGAAACCATGAGTAGGAGACAAGAAGTTGGACGTCGACCAAACCTCATGCCTGCTCTGTAAAGCAAGATCAGCAGAGATCTGTGACATATGTGACAACATAGTACGATGCTGTTGCAGATACGAATGATTCGGAGAACACCATGCAGCGCACGTCGTTGAACATGGGATCCTCAGCGAATAACCACAGCGTGTGACAATGTTGGTCACGAAATCGATAATTTCGATTGCAGTGGTCATAGGATCATCGAAATTGGATGGTGCATCAATGTAGACATGTCGTCTGGTAGATGAATTATATGAATCACGTTCCTTGATGCCCGAGATCTTTGGTAGGTTCCGCAGTCATTCAGGCGAACGGCCGTTCGAAATATGCATCGCACTAAGCACCAGTAGGGGCAGTATTACGCTAGAGGGGAAATTCACAAAGCCTCCATAGGAGCTGTGGTAGTAACCAATGACGTCCTGTCAGACTTAGAGGAATTTATTACGAAGTAACTAGACCCCTTCATACTTGATGTCTTCCGCGACGGCGATGGCTTCTTCCAGCAGAATAACTGTCCGTGTCACAAGACTGAAATCGTGCTACAGTGCTTTGAAGAGCACACTCTTGAACTCACTTTAGTATTCTGGCCATGCTACTGGGCCCCAGCTCTCCGTCGACGTGGATAGGCCTTGGAAAACTGAACACAGATCAATCGAGAAAACAGGAGGAAGGTGTGTGGAACTGTGAAGAAAATAGGCAAAATATACAGCTGCGGAACGAGAGGTCCTTGGTTCAAGTCTTCCCCCGAGTGAAAAGATTATTTTTTTTATTTTCAGACAATTTTAGTGTGGGAGAAGACGTGATTACCATTCCTTCAGGTTGTACACCTCTTGTGCAACCGTTAGATGTGTTTGGTTTTCGGCAAGTGAAATACTTTGTGAAAAGATTCTATGATTTTGCGAAGCTGCACAAGTACACAGAGCAGTATTGTTTACGTGATCGTGTGTCAATTATCAAAGTTCAGGCACTCACACATAATCAACTTCGCTCTCCAAAATTCCAGGACATGTTCAGATTTTTTTGGACCTATGCAGGATTTGACGCTCTACACACGGAAAAATTTGAAAACGTTAAATACATTTGTTTTGACAGAGCACAGGGAAAACTGTGCGACTGTGAAACTCTTGCATTCATTTGTTGCAGTTTATGTGACAAACTCTTATTTTTTCATCACTTTTTTGGGAGTGATTATCACATCCACAAGAAAACCTAAATCGGGCAAGGTAGAAGAATCTATTTACCCATTAGCCAAGTGTACAAGTTAGGTGGGTCGACAACATATTCCTGTCATGTGACGCACATGCCGTCACCAGTGTCGTATAGAATATATCAGGCGCGTTTTCCTGTGGAGGAATCGGTTGACCTATGACCTTGCGGTCAAATGTTTTCGGTTCCCATCGGAGAGGCACGTCCTTTCGTCTACTAATCGCACGCTTTTGCAGTGCGGTCGAAAAACACAGACACTAAACTTATTACAGTGAACAGAGACGTCAATGAACGAACGGACAGATCATAACTTTGCGAAAATAAAGAAAGTAAACTCTTCACTCGAGGGAAGACTTGAACCAAGGACCTGTCGTTACGCAACTGCTCACGCTAACCACGGGACCACGGCACTCCTGCGCTAACACTGTCCTTGATGCTGCTTATCTTGCGCATGGACTACTCAGTTTGTATATTTTGCTTATTTTTTCATAGTTCCAGACAACTTCTTCCTGTTTTCTCGATTTATCTGTATTCAGTTTTTCAAGGCCTATCCACTGTGCCAACTTATAACTAAATCTGAGGGGGGTGCGATGGGGAGGTTCCCTTGTCAGTGGATTTAACATCATAACTCTTCCACCCGTTCAGTGGAGCAGCAACAGTGTTCTCGATAACCAAAACTTACCAGAAATCTGGAAATGGACGAGTGCGTCAAAACGTTTTTTAATTGGACTGGACCAAACCACTACTTTTAAAAAATTATCTTTTCCTTGCCAACGCTGCCAACGTCCTTGCATCAGTGGTAACACTGGTTCCCGTCAGATCACTGAAGTTAAGCGCTGTCGGGTTGGGATAGCAGTTGGATGGGTGAGCGCTGTTGGCAAGCGGAGAGCGTTCAGCCCCTCTGAGGCAAACTGAGGAGCTACTTGGCAAGCGGAGTGCGTTCAGCCCCTCTGAGGCAACCTGAGGAGCTACTTGATTGAGAAGTAGCTTGTCCGGTCTCGTTAACTGACATACGGCCGGCAGAGCGGTGTGCTGACCACATGCCCCTCCATATCCGCACCTAGTGACGCCTGTAGGCTAAGGATGACACGGCGGCCTGTCAGTATCGTTGTGCCCTCATGGCCTGTTGGGAAGGAGTTTAGTTTAGTTTTGCAAACGCTCGGTAGATGCTGTCATTTGTGCCAGGAAAACAACGTATTGTATAATATTCAACAAATCGCCTCCTGAAATGTGTAATTCTTCTTCTTCTTCTTCTTCTTCCTGAAACCTTCACAGAGCTTCTTACAAGTTTCTCTTCTTTTCCCACAGTCTATCATTTAGCATCTCATCCCACTGCAGTCCTCTTTGGTTCTCATCATCCTTCACTCGGTCTCTACATCTTGATTGTGGTCTTTCAGTTGGTCGTCAACCTGATTCTGTCCATTCTAGGGCTCCTCCCGGAAGTCTTTCCGGCCCATTCTTCTAATATGGCGAAACTATTAAAGCGTATTAATCTCCGTCGTTCTGTTTAGGGGCTTGATCCGCAGGGTGTTTCGTAGTATTTTATTCCTTATCCTGTCCCTTCTCGTCTTACCGAGGATCCATCGTAGAAAGCGCATCTCTGTTGCTTGTATTCTGCTCATATCTTCCTTTGCCCACGTCCAACATTCTGATCCACAGGTCAAAATTGTCAGATAATACGACTTGTGCATTATGATCTTTGCTTTGGCAAGTATTTTCCAATTTCTAATAATGTCTGATACACAATAATAAAATTTCGAACAGTTTTCTATTCTCTCCAAAATTACATCCTTAATGTTTCCTTTCATGGTTAATTTACTTCGTAGATACTTGGAAGCACCTACTTCTTTAATAATTTTTCCATTGAAAGTTACATTCTTCATTTTCTTCACTTTTACTGCTGAGTTTAGTTGTTCTTCCAATTCGTGCTCATTTTGTTCCCAAATCATCAAGTCAACTGCATGTTGTACGATTTTCATGTCATCTCCTGTTGACCCTTGGTGAACTTTCTTCATGATGTTGTCAACTACATTAAAATGCAGTGGAGAGAGCACACTTTTTGTCGAACCCCTCTGTCCGTTATAAACCATTCCAATTTCTTGCTGTCTATTGTAAAACAATTCAGGCATTTTTTGTACATGTATCTGATTCTCTGTTGCTTTCCTTTTGAGAGTACCCGTCTATTCATATCTCGCCATATCTCTTCCTTTCTAACAGTGTCATAAGCCTTTTTTATATCTCTGAGTGCTACTACGATGTCTTCCCTAAATTCCCATTTCTACCACCTGCCTGACTGTAAATATGGCATCTGTTGTTAAGCTTCCACATTGACATTATTGTTGTTTCTCTCTTAATTGTTGATCTATCTCATTCCGGATATTCTGTGAATTATCATTTTATAAATCTTCATGCAGTGGCACAGTAGTGTTATTCTTCTGTAATTCACACAGAACGCCTTGTTTCACTTCTTAAAGATGACTACAATAATTTCCTTTGTCGTTTCATCAGGAATCTTCCGATATTCCCGTAGTATCCTCATTATTCTACACAACCACTGAATTCTGGCAGGTCCTGCAAAAAAATTGGTTGAAATGGCTCTGAGCAGTATGGGACTTAACAGCTGAGGTCATCAGTCCCCTAGAACTTAGAACTACTTAAAACTAACTAACCTAAGGACATCACACACATCCATGCCCGAGGCAGGATTCGAACCTGCGACCGTAGCGGTCGCGCGTAGGTCCTGCAGTTTTGATCTTTCCCACTGTGGCGTAATCCACTCCAGAAGGTTCGCCATTTTTCATTTCTAATACTTACTGTGTATTTACTGTAAAAAAATACAACAGAACAGACCCTGTTCTCAGTATAGCACAGCTAACGTATTTGTATGCAGACGCTGAAAAGACTTGTAGCATGGCTATCGACGAATCTCGTCAATTTAATAATGAATGGTAACTGTGACGTACCTGTAACCACCGCTATATCATTTCTCTTCTACTAATGTGTGAAATTACACAAGAATGTTGAAACACGACTCGGGGACTGTGCTCCGTTTTGGAGATGTCACATATACTTTCGGAACTTTCTTTCTCAGAAACTCTTTGAGTGCCACGGCAATGGCCCACGAAGACATGGACGCGGAGCGTGGCGACCGCGCCGGCCACCACTGACATAAAGTATCATTTTTGTTGCCGTCCGCCTTTTGAGGCGAGTTTTGTCGAAAAGCCGTTGACCTTGGGGGCGGCGGCGCGGTGGCGGCCAGCGTACCGAATTTCACGAGGCCGGCTTCATGCCCCGTCGCACTACATCGGGAGCGCAGCCTCGCTGCTGTAGTGCACTCATCTCTTCCGGAAGATCGTAGACCGAAACACCCTAATGTTCCGTATAATGACTATCACAGGTACAAGCACGTCTCTGTTCTTCTACGAAGATCGTGAGTAAAATGTGATAGATGTTAGTCTGTGTTTTCTGCACCGTGCACCCAAAGTAATGTTGAGTTTTCACTTTAAAATCGGTGATCACATGAAAACGTCGTAATGAATGTGGTTCAGCAAAAAAAAAAAAAAAAAAAAAAAAAAAAAAAAAAAATCCATATACGTTTTTAGATCAATGTTAGTTGGACGTTCCAGTCACATCGATGAAATGGTTAGACATTATGTTATGAAATGATACGAACACGAAATATCAGATGATGAGGTATATACAATTAAATGAGGGAATAGCGGGGGATGTTGCGATCTATTCTTGTGACTATAAATTTTGTTCAAATACTCAGCATACAAGGTTGAAAGAAAAGGTCGAGGAAATTCACAGTTAGGTATTTCACTGTAACGGACCAGTTCCATCACCACGAGTGTGCTGCAGACATGTTATACGATATCACTTGAGAATCTTCGGGAAAAAGGCATCATTAATTTCCCGTAGCTATATGATAACAACAAAAATGAAGACATGGGAGCATTCAGAAGGATTTTTCCCACACTCCATTCGTGATTGCGACAGCAGAACTCCGCATGAATCAAGATATAAAGAAACAAGAAACACCTCCCCCCCCCCCCCACGCTTTCTCTAAGTCTGCAAAAGCTGCAAATGAAAGTTTGACTTTCTTTAAGCTATCTTGTAAGATAGGTCGCAGGGCCAGTATTGTCTTGTGTGTTGCTATATTTCTCCTGAATCCTATAGTTTATTTCCCAAGATCGGCTTGTACAAGGTTTCCTATTTTCTCTTAGGAAATAGTGTCAGCACATTGTAAGAAAGTTTTATCAAACTGATAGATTCCACACCAGTCAATACCATCCTTTCCTATATTCTTCTTGAAGACTACGAGTATTTAGATTTTCTCATGAGTCTTTCACACCAGGTGGAGCAGTTCTGTCATGGCGGACTCTCTCAATCATCTCCACACTTCTAAGGGAATGTTTGTATACTTCAGGGGCCTTGTTTCAGCTTAGGTCCTGCATGTTCTTCTTCTTGCAGTATCATATCTCCAATTTCTTCTTCATTGACCTCTTGTTCATCTCAACGTGATACAGTCATATTAATGTGGCCACCGCCTACGTTCGATATCGACGTGCAATAATCACTCACCGAGCGAGGTGGCGCAGTGGTTAGCACACTGGACTCGTATTCGGGAGGACGACGGTTCAATCCCGCGTCCGGCCATCCTGATTTAGGTTTTCCGTGATTTCCCTAAATCGCTCCAGGCAAATGCTGGGATGGTTCCTCTGAAAGGGCACGGCCGACTTCCTTCCCTGTCCTTCCCTAATTCGATAAGACCGATGACCTCGCTGTTTGGTCTCTTCCCCCAAAAAACCAACCAGCCAATAATCACTCACAAACGTCAGGTGGCAGCGCTCACAGTGGAGAGTATATAAAGCGTGCCGGTGCGACGCGGGAAACAGTTATAATCGTTGACGTAATGCAGAAGCGGAGCGATTTATCTGACGTCCAAAAGGGCATGATAATTGGCTTTCGGGCCAAAGAGTGGGGGTAGAGGAAGCAGTTCAAATAGTTTTGAGCACTATGGGACTTAACATCTGAGGTCATCAGTCCCCTAGAACTTAGAACTACTTAAACCTAACTAACCTAAGGACATCACACACATCCATGTCCGAGGCAGGAGTCGAACCTGCGACCGTAACAGTCGCGTGGTTCCGAACTGAAGCGCCTAGACCCGCTCGGCCACACCGGCCGACAGGGGAAGCATTTCCGAAACGGCAAAGTTTGTAAACCGTTCGCTCGCACCTGTGGTTAAAATATACCATGCATGGCAAAAAGGTGCTATCCAAAACAGGCGACGAGGAAACTTTGGCGCACCACGTGCGAAAGATGACAGGAGTGAACAACGGCTGCGGACATGAGTGCAACTATTGAGAAACTGACCACCCACATAATCCAAGGAGCTACCAAAAATGACTTCTCAACGACCGTTTTGTAAACATTGATGCGTATGGGCCTACCCAGCAGGTACCTGATTCATGCACCTATGTTGACTGCTCTTCATCGGCGACGATGTTTGGAATTTTCACACCTGTACCGCAACTGGACGTCCACTGGCGACATGTAGCCTTTCCAAATGAATCATGATTTATGCACCATCGAGCAGGTAACTAACTGTTGGCGGGTACGGCGTGAAATATCTGAAAGCATCATCCAACAACAATCGTCTGAAGGGTCCAGGCCGGAAGAGAGAGCTTTATTGTTCTAGAAGACACAGTGGATCAACACAAGGATGCATCTGTCCTTGGGGCCAGTGTCCACTCCTACGTGCAGTTTGTTTTTCTTCTGCGCGACGGCATCTACCAGCAGGACAATGCAAGGTTTCATACACCTCGCAATGTACGTGGGTTGTTCGAAGAGTATCAGGATGAATTTACCGCACTCCTCTTGCCTCAAAACTTCCAGGTCTTAAACCCAATTGGAAATGGAAATGAGCGTTTGGCATCGTTGGTCGGGAGGTCACTGGCGGGGCAGGTTCGACCGCCTTGGTGCAGGTCTTATTACATTCGACGACACATTGGGTGACCTGCGCGCCAGATGGGGATGAAATTATGATGAGGACAAAACAACACCCAGTCCCTGAGCGCAGAAAACCTCCAACCCAGCCGGGAATCGAACCCGGGCCCGTAGGACGGCAACCCGTCACGCTGACCACTCAACTGTCGGGGCGGACTTAAACCCAGTTGAGAATATGTGGGACCACCTCGATCGGGCTGTTCTTGTCAAGGATCCTCAACCGAGTAACCTTGCGCTACTGGCCACGGTACTGGAGTCGTAATGGCTCCACATCCCTGTCGGTAACTTCCTGATCCTTATTGACACTCTTCCTCCACGTCTCGCAGCGGTCAGCACTGCAAAAGGCGATTATTCACAGGTTTGAATGTGGTCACATTAATTAGAGTGGACAGTGTGTAACATGTCTTCAGGTTCATTACCTTTGTATACACCTTCTATATACTCCTTTCACCTTTCATTAACATCGCGATCCTTACCCGAAATGAATGTTGGCGGCAACAGAGTCGTTCTGCAGTCAGCTTCAAATGCCGGTTCTCTAACTTTTCTCAATATTGCTCCTAGAAAAGAATGTCACCTTTTCTCCAGGCATTCCCATTTGAGTTCACGAAGCATCTCCGTAGTAGTTGCATGTTATCGAACCTAGCGGTAAGAAACTGGCAGTCCGCCACTGAAATGCTTAGATATCTTCCTTTAATCCGACCTGGTGGCGATCCCAAAAACTTGAGCAGTATTCAAGAATGTGTTGATCTACTGTTGTATATGCCTTTTCCTTTAGAGAGGAATCACACTTTACTCATAGTCTCCCAATAAACCGAAGTCGACCATTCGCTTTCTCTACTACCGTCATTACGTGCTCGTTCCGTTTCATATCGCTTTGCAGCATTGCGCCTAGATATTTAATCGATGTGACTGTGTCAGGCAGTACACTACTAATGTTGTATTCGAACTTTACGGATTGTTTCTCCTACTCACCTGCATTATCTCAAATTTTTTTCTACATTTAGAGCTAGCTGCCAGTCATCACACCAACTAGAAATTTTCTCTGAGTCACCTTCTATTCTATTACAGTCACTCAACGACAACATCTTAGCGTATAGCACAGCGTCATCAGCAAATGGCCACAGTTTGCTCCTCACCCGTCTGCCAGATCATTTATGCACCCAGAGAACAAAAGCGGTCCTACTAGGCATCTCCGGGGTACTCCTGGCATCACCCTTATCCCTGATGAGCACACGCTGTCGAGAACAACGTAGTGGATTCTGTTACTTAACAACACTTCGAGCCACTCACATATCTGGGAACCTATTATGTATGCTCTTACTTTCGTTAAGAATTTGCACTGGGGCACCGTGACAAACGCTTTCCGGAAATCTAGCAATACGGAATTTGGATATTGCGCTCCATCCATGGTTTGTAGGATATCATGTGAGAAAAGGACAAGTTCAGTTTCGCACGAGCAATTGTTTCTAAGGGCTATGATATATGTGATGAATTTTTACTCTGTCAGTTTGGTACTCACAGTAGTGCTCGTAGAGTTGTTAACATTAGGGGCGAGTTTTCGCTGATAATTACTGCCTGCTAGTTCATTGCGAGTACTTTCTGTAAGTGTCTGAAACTCTTGCTAGAGTAGATGTCGCAAGCGCTCACACACCAGGGTGGGAATGGCTACGAGAGCTGACAGATTACTCTCCGCGAGATTTCTCTGCCGAAATTCTGAGTGTGATGGAAAAGATTGCGATTCATGAGCGTCGCGCTGCACATGCACTTTAGTGGCAAACAAAAAACATAAACAAGCGAATTAAGGGACTTGATTTCGGAGCATGTAAAAATCTCATTATAGAGCGTCTGATGGAAGATCCACAATATCAAAATTTTACGGAAATGACAGCGATGAAGATGCAAGAAATAGTCTTTATAATCGGACACAAAACTGCCAATACAAACAATATTATTTGTAAATCCATTAGTGTTAAAGGAATACTGTTTATGACACTAACATTCTAACACTAGATATGCTTATTCTGCTTAATATTTAGTAAAATAGTAGTTGTGAGGAAATAGTATTACACCAATTTCATCTTGATACTCACAGACGTTCAAAAGTCAAACAGTGTGGGTGTATGTTGAATGAAGCATTTCCGGACGTACATTTATTTGAACGTTTTTTACTTGCATTGACTTAAGGAACCACTCGTAAATTCCTGACGGTCTGTTCTTCAACACTCAATATAATAATATAATCAATAAATAACACGTCATATAAAGCCATAGAAACACTTGTATTACTTGAAGTTAAATGAAAGCTTTCCGAACTCTTAAAGATTTATTCCAAACATAAATTCACTTGTTTCTCTATATAAGTTGATCTCCGTTATAAAACTACTTTGCCTGATTCCTTAGTGGATATTGTGGTTGACTTCTTTTGTAGAAGTGTTAAAAATTGTAGCCATTTCAGTCAACAAACTTTGCTTCTTATGTCAGTTCCTGTAGTCCAGTAATTGTTCATTCCGTAACGCAGTCTTTTCCTTGTAAATACTAATTAAATGGACAACTTCGTCTGAGTCCCTTCCTGGATTTCCTCGTTAATTTTTTTGCCCACACATCGATGACATTGACTCATAGGGCGTATCCATCGCGATAGTAGTCTTAATTGTCCCGGCGATACCAGTACACGTCTATAGAGCCGATCCTTTAGGTGGTGCAGTGGTTAGTGTGTTAGTCATTCATTCATGTTTTCATATAAAGGGGTGGTCGTGTCTTTTCAGTTTCATTTGTTGATTCTATACAATATGTCTATGATATTCTTATATATTATTTGCTGCGTAGCATTTTTTAAGAACAGAAATTTCAAAATGGGCTAACTGTTCGAGCTATTCGTTTAGGTGGTAAAACGGGCGATTTATTCGCTCAGAAACCGGAAACGACCACGTATTACGGCTCAAAACATTCTGTGACGTGGGTACTTTTGCTTAATTTGTGCATCAGTAAGGCAAAGTATAGTACCCAGACGTAATAGTGCATAAACTTTGAAATACGGCACAAATCTGGGACACAATACGGCCTCTCGGCTCTCTCCGTGTACTCTCAGCGCCCCCGACAGTGCCAGTATACTTTTTCTTTTCTGAGAGCTAGAACGAGCACCTCTCGAGAGACTCTCACTGCAGTCTACACGAGAGGTCTAAAATCGCAAAGCGCGACTATCTGAGATCTTGCCCCATCCTCGGACACTGCCGGCGACCTGACTCTAGGCGCTGTTTACGCGACATGTATCAATAGCATATGCTCTCCTAGAGTGAAAAACTCTGAATTGTATACCTAGCTTAAATCCATGCTGATTTGTGGACAGAAGATCTTCCGTGTCAAGGAAATTTATCACATTCGAACTCAGAATATGTTCAAGATCTTCTGCGCGAACCGATGTTAAAGACATTGGTCTGTAACTTTGTGGGTCCGTTCTGTTACCCTTATTATATACAGAGGTCAGCTGCGCTTTTCTGCAGTCGCTTGGGACGTTACGCTGGGCGAGAGGATCGTGATAAGTTCAAACTAGGTAAGGGACCGATGACCTGGAGTACTCTGTGTGAAACCTAATTGGGATTCCATGCGGACCTGGCGACTTACTTGTTTTAAACTCTTCCAGTTGTTTCTCTTCGTCAGCAATGCCTATTTCTATATCCTCCACGCGGGAGTCTGAACGACGGCCACGGGGCGGTCTGCTTGGTCGATTATCCTGCGAGAAAGATTTCTTAAGCGTGAGATTTAAAACTTGGGCTCTCCTTTTGGTATATTACATAGCCACTCGATACTGGTCAACGACTGGATAAGAAGCCTTCGATCCGCTTAGCGATTTTGTGTAGGACCAGAATTTTCTCGAGTTCTCGAAAAGATCTTTTGCTAAGGTATGGTTGAGGTAGCTATATGCTACACACACGGATCTTTTTACAAACCTACGAATTTCTAGAAACTTTCGCCTGTCGTCTTTTGTATGTTCATTTTTGAACCTTGAATCAACAGACTTTCCTTCTTCAGCAAATTTCCAAATTTTGATACTAACACAAGATGTGTTTTTTCCATCTCTATCTACTTACTCGGCATATGCTTCTCCAGGACATGGTTTACAATTGGTTTAAGCTTTGTTCATAATTCCTCTATGTCCATCATTCTGGAACTATGTGACATCCACTCATTTTGTGAGTGGCATGCTGACAACCCTTCATCTGCTCTTTCTAGCAAAAACACTCTCCTATCTCTCTGGATAGATTTATTAACCTTAGTAATCATCGTCACTATGATGATATCATGATCACTATTGCGTCTCTCTGTATTGACACCGTCAATAAGATCAAGTCTGTGTGACCCTAGAAGGTCTAAAATATTTCCATTGCCTGTTGAACTAGCTGCTTAAGACAGTCTTCGGAAAATGTGTTGAAAATCACTTCACAAGACTGCCTGTCCATATCAGCTGCAGTGAAATAGACGTTCCAGTCTATACTCAGTAGATTAAAGCCACCTCCGACTAATATTGCATGATCTGGGTATTTCCACGCTTCTTAGCATAAACTTGCTTTGAATGATTCTAGAACTGTCACGTCGTAATCTGATGACCGCTAAGAGCACCCGATAATTAACTTACGTTCACATGCATCTGTTATAAGCGTCCAGATACCTCACACTCACATTCAATTTCTATCTCGAGAAACAATGTTTTTGTCGACTGAAATGAATACTTCTCCTCCTGTGGCGTCTAACCTGCCTTCTCGCTAAGTATTTCAGAGCTTTCTACTTCCTGGCTCAGCAAGCTCTCTGAGTTCTTGATATTCATACAGCTGTTTCACTTTTATACAACGATGTCTTTAATTTTCCTATTGCAGCATCTTTCTGTTCCCTAATCGTGCAAGCTTCTACAGCTTTACATTTGTCCTCTTACCATTCTTACTTAGGAATTTTGCATTTTCTATCAATCAAATTTTTTAGTCTTCTTTGTTTCGTTTTCCCTGCAGATTGATATGTGCTGATAGGTATCTGATAGATATGTGAATAATATACGGAAACTGTTTTCCGGAGAACTAACCAAAAGACCTCGGTTATTCAACGCAATAAAGTGCAAGAGCATACATCGGCAATGCTGTTGTGACAGTATTAAAAGGTAGATTTTCTAATAACAACCATCCTAGCGTCGAATAAAAGTACGTAAAAAATTACAAATATCAGACAGATTATCTATAAAAAAATTGTAAGATTTCTTCCAATTGAAAACATTAAAATCCCGAAACAAACTCCTTTGAATTTTCAGATTCTCTTCGCAGTAGTATGCACAGCTCTGCGGTTGTCCTACTCGCTTTTCATTACTGATTTATACTTCTAGTATTAATAAGGAGGACCACAACAGGGAATTCACTATTTTTTATCGACGCACTGGGATTTCGCTATATGTCGTGTCTTTCAGTGTTGAACTGCGGCACGTACGGTGCACAATATTACTTCATGAATGTGTGAGTAAGAGAAGTGAGACAAATAAAAGTGGAAAATAAAATAAAGCAGTTACTCACGAAATATGACGTTGACACAGGATCATACCGCGTGAAAGTTGACCGTATAGCTTCAGTTCCAATTTTGGAATATTGCATGTCATTGCCTTTTCTACGTTTTTGATGATTTACAAGAGAAACGACTAAAACGCATGAAATGTATACAGAGTGCCTAAATAAGTTGAGCTTGCAGTCAGCGTCTTGGACAAAGCATTAGATCCCGATTTACGCGCGGTAGGCAGCTTGCGCCATACAAGTCTGACAAGTAACGGCGAAGGAACTTCAGCGAACGCAGCATGATAGAAGTGATATGGATCTTTGGCAAGTTATTCCACCATAAGAGAGAAAACTGTCCAACCTCCCACTCCGTACGAATCTAGCAACTAGCTAAGGCAGAAGTTTCCCATCTGTCCCTAACAGTGGTTTGGCAGCAACACCTGAAACTAAGGTGGCTGAATAACTCGTGAGTGAACATATCAGAAAAATGTGCATATTGCTAACATCGACAGACACTTCTTTATGTTGAAAATAGATATTACATCTACATTTGGAGAATGAAATTTAACTCACGTCAATTTGGACACAAAATGTAAGAAAATTCGTCAAATGACTCGTAGGGGATTTGATTTCTTTCATGAGGGTTACTGGGGAAAAAAGTTCCAATCGGTCGCGAAATGGAAAGTTTTGCACAAATGTGTTGGTTAGTGGCTCTATATGCCTGTCGATGGCGACACGTCACTCTTCTCAGTTCTGAGCGCACAGTGAGCACGTAAAGGTGCCTAAAAAGTAGTGTCTCCCTCCAAGAGTGAAGGCCTGGTGAGGGAATTCGCCTGATGTTGTGCAGCCCATGTAATATAACTGTCACGCGTTTCGTTCTTCATAACAATTCTCGGATGCACTATGCAGGGACAACGAAGACGCTCCTGCAGCGTTTTCGATGGGAAGTGTTTGATCACCCACAACACAGCCCGTAATTGGTTCGTTCTGAGTTTCATCTCTGCTGACATAAACCGCTGGTTATAAAGACAACATTTTGACACAGACAGCTAGCTGTAGATGAACGTAGAGAAATGGCGGAAAGCTCAGGCGGCTGCATTCTATGACTAGGGTATTGAAAATTTGGTATAACTCGACGACAGATCTCTAAGTCGGAGCGGCGACTGTCTAGAGAAGTAGCTGTAAGGTGTAGCTAACAACTGCAAATAGGTTCAAAAATGGCTCTGAGCACTATGGGACGTAACATCTATGGTCATTAGCCCCCATAGAACTTAGAACTACTTAAACCTAACTAACCTAAGGACATCACACAACACCCAGTCATCACGAGGCAGAGAAAATCCCAGAACCCGCCGGGAATCGAGCCCGAGAACCCGGGCGCGGGAAGCGAGAACGCTACCACACGACCACGAGCTGCGGACAACTGCAAATAGAACAGTTTTGATTTCCACAGCGGTTTCCACTTCGCGACCGGTCCGAACTTAGTTTCCGAACAGCCCTCGTACATTATATTATGTACAACACGGTTTCTTAATTTTGAAGTAAAAATGACGAATTCTACTGTAAATTGTAACTTTCATAACAAAGCAGCCAGATAAACCTGTTTACTACTTACACAAATTTGTAGAGTCATTAGAGGTTTGAAGGATTTGGCGTTGAACTTAACTTAGTTCAATTTTCACAGTTATTTTGGCTGCACTTTGACACTGTAATCTAATTGGTAACACAGTTTCACCATACTGCTTGGAAGGGTAAACCTCCATTACTGTTACCAGTATTCACGTCCCTAGATAAAGAATTACGGTATTATCGTTTATGTTATGTTGTGTTTACATGAAAGTCTCTACAGACATTTACATGTTATTGATGGTGGATTCTACTCTAGTTGGGTCAGCTGATGTGCGTCTCATTTATGCGCGGGCACAATGCAACAGGGAACGTATAAGGGTACCTGGTGTCGTTTACTTATTTATTGATATCATAAAACTTGTGCAATTTAATGCTACATTCTCATTGACTACCTCATTTTAATATTCACTATGATTGGACGAGAAGAGAGGGGGAGCGAAGGAGGCCATGGGTTGATGATGTCATTGATAATGATGATAATGTTATTGATAACAGCGATGACATTACTGATAATGAGGGTTGAGCCTGTGATGTCTCTTGACTCACATTCAGGAAGAGAATGTTTCAAACCCTCGTCAAGCCATGGGGATTTAGGTGTTTCGAAATTATTTCAGTAAGTTACACTCCTGGAAATGGAAAAAAGAACACATTGACACCGATGTGTCAGACCCACCATACTTGCTCCGGACACTGAGAGAGAGCTGTACAAGCAATGATCACACGCACGGCACAGCGGACACACCAGGAACCGCGGTGTTGGCCGCCGAATGGCGCTAGCTGCGCAGCATTTGTGCACCGCCGCCGTCAGTGTCAGCCAGTTTGCCGTGGCATACGGAGCTCCATCGCAGTCTTCAACACTGGTAGCATGCCGCGACAGCGTGGACGTGAACCGTATGTGCAGTTGACGGACTTTGAGCGAGGGCGTATAGTGGGCATGCGGGAGGCCGGGTGGACGTACCGCCGAATTGCTCAACACGTGGGGCGTGAGGTCTCCACAGTACATAGATGTTGTCGCCAGTGGTCGGCGGAAGGTGCACGTGCCCGTCGACCTGGGACCGGACCGCAGCGACGCACGGATGCACGCCAAGACCGTAGGATCCTACGCAGTGCCGTAGGGGACCGCACCGCCACTTCCCAGCAAATTAGGGACACTGTTGCTCCTGGGGTATCGGCGAGGACCATTCGCAACCGTCTCCATGAAGCTGGGCTACGGTCCCGCAAACCGTTAGGCCATCTTCCGCTAACGCCCCAACATCGTGCAGCCCGCCTCCAGTGATGTCGCGACAGGCGTGAATGGAGGGACGAATGGAGACGTGTCGTCTTCAGCGATGAGAGTCGCTTCTGCCTTGGTGCCAATGATGGTCGTATGCGTGTTTGGCGCCGTGCAGGTGAGCGCCACAATCAGGACTGCATACGACCGAGGCACACAGGGCCAACACCCGGCATCATGGTGTGGGGAGCGATCTCCTACACTGGCCGTACACCACTGGTGATCGTCGAGGGGACACTGAATAGTGCACGGTACATCCAAACCGTCATCGAACCCATCGTTCTACCATTCCTAGACCGGCAAGGGAACTTTCTGTTCCAACAGGACAATGCACGTCCGCATGTATCCCGTGCCACCCAACGTGTTCTAGAAGGTGTAAGTCAACTACCCTGGCCAGCAAGATCTCCGGATCTGTCCCCCATGGAGCATGTTTGGGACTGGATGAAGCGTCGTCTCACGCGGTCTGCACGTCCAGCACGAACGCTGGTCCAACTGAGGCGCCAGGTGGAAATGGCATGGCAAGCCGTTCCACAGGACTACATCCAGCATCTCTACGATCGTCTCCATGGGAGAACAGCAGCCTGCATTGCTGCGAAAGGTGGATATACACTGTACTAGTGCCGACATCGTGCATGCTCTGTTGCCTGTGTCTATGTGCCTGTGGTTCTGTCAGTGTGATCATGTGATGTATCTGACCCCAGGAATGTGTCAATAATGTTTCCCCTTCCTGGGACAATGAATTCACGGTGTTCTTATTTCAATTTCCAGGAGTGTATTTTCATACGGAAGACCAAAGCAGCTTACTATTCCTTTGCTACTCCTGATGAGGTAGTGCTTTGCCTCCAAAGATCATGATTTCGGTGGGATATTAAATTCCATCTTTCTTTCCTTCTTGACAGCTGTCTTTGACAACGATGTATAGGTACGATCACGACGGTATTCCTTACGTGAAGGCGGCATTTGATCACTTTATTGGTGTTTATATGAAACTATACACATCGTCATCTTGTCATTTTCCTTGTGAGTTACCGAGCATTGGGTTCTCATTTAAATATAGGGCCGAAAGAGTCAGCCTACAGGAATTGTGAAACGAACCCTGTCGTCCAGGACCGCATGCCACAAATAGTCCAGATTCACCACGAGATGGGGAAACTCACAAGCGTCTATTGTCTATTGAGGCCTAAGCGCTGTAGTGTGAGAGTGAGACGGACGAGAACCTACGTTATAGGGAAACCCAATAGAAACCGTTTGTGTCCGAGAAGACGTAGCAGTGTTAAATATGGTGAACCTAAGATCGGCTATAAAGTGAAACATTCATGGAAACTATTTAATTCTGTAGTAATGCAGGGAATGAAGCCAGAGTAATTTTAATCTACCATCCTTCATAAAATTTCATGGTGATCCCAATAAAACTTGAATATTGACCAGATCTATAACAGTTTAGGATTTACTGTTAAAGTGAAATTAACATGTTTTGTAACAAAGACCTGAATGCTAAAGTCTGAACGCATTGGTCGATCTTAACGATCGACATTTCATATAGAAGCGCATCATTAAATTGACAAACGTTGTAAATATCAACCCTGTAACTTCATTTGTTTAAAAGATATAGTTAACTTAACTTATCAGTATTTTCAGTTAAGCATCAATCATCATTTCCTTCACACAAAGCACATTGAACGATGACAGCATGACACCTTATTGAATCATTAGGTAATTGAATATTTGTTGTAAAGTTTAGTGCATGGTAGTTACTTTTGTTCTTTATTTATTTATCAGAAAGCACATTGGTGCAAGGCTACTGGCCGTGGCATTCAAAACTAAGAAGGAAATTGTATTGGTTTTATGTAAAAGAATGTAACGTTTATTATGTAATGGATATTATTGTTACTTTATTTAGAGCGGGAAGGTGGTCAAGGTTTGGTTGTTTAAATATGTTAAAATCTAAAATAATATAGAATAAGCTGTCGCCAATCAGATGGACGGCTTTAGGAAAGGGAACTGCCCTTGTCAGTTGAGCGAGAATATTCGCCACGCGGGAAACGTGGCCGAGGACGAGCAGACACTACTGGTGCAGACGCGAAAGCGGACAGTTCGGCTGGAGACACCAAAGGGTACAGTTCGGATTTAGACGCGAAAGCGGACAATCGGTCTTTAGGTAGCTAGGAAGTGTAACAACTTAGAAAATTTCACGTTGTGTGGTATCGCGGGAAGTAGTCTCTGAGCAGTGAGCAGCCGCGTGCCTGCAGTGTACTCTTAACTTTTCGTGTAAATATCGAGATGGAGTATTGTGTTTCTCGAGGAGATTGTGAATGATCAAACTTGTCTAATGGATATGCGCTCGAGTGTAACAGTAATTCTAAATACGACCACTTCCACTATTAGTTTGCCTTCTGAAAAAAATTATTCTAACCAAACCGCAGCTGTGTGGCCTACATCATTTATGGGTCGTTAATTTAATTCCCAATATTATTATTACTGTTATTATATGTTATATTAACTTTGTATTTCGCAAACTTGCCATCAGCCAGACAGTTTAACCAAAGGGTCACAAGTGTCTAATTTAGGGCGTGTAATGCGACACGTGCAGTTGAACCCCTAGACGAGTTTGAGTAGACATTTCGATGAAGGGGAACCGCATGTGAGCCCAGACATCTTTGGGATGTTAGCTTGCATCCTTCATCATTCTTGATGTTATTTCCTCTGTAGCAACAACAAATCTGAATACTGGAAGGAGGATTTCATGCTCTACTTCTAAATCTATACTCTTTTAACTATTATATAAAACATATTAGACAGAATTACAACACATACGAAAAATTTGGCAATGATTGACGGATGAATACATGCGACAGTATCGAGATACACATAGTATTGAACAGGCAGTAACCAGTCACATGCGCTATGATGAATTTCAGTTCATCTGCAGGTAACTTAATCTTTCCACCCAGAACGCTGGTTTTTAATCTTACCTGGCAGCCTGTCACGTGGATGATGTCTTCTTTCTAATGACCGCGACGTAAAGTAAAGTTTCCAGGAATATTTGGATTCAAACGGCCAGTTACAGCCATACCTATACGTCTGTTCATTTAGGCTTTGATACTCTTACAAATAACTGAACGCTACTCATCAGTCAACGTAAGTTTTCTAATAAACCAAAGATTCCTGTTCTATGTCCTACAACATATTTTATTTCATTTCACTTCATGTTGTTCTGGACGATCATACAAAGGCATTTAATCGAATGTACTAAGTATAGAGTTGTATAGTGTATGTCGTAAAAGAAACAGCCAAGAGTATGTTATTATGTTTTCGGTAATTATTGTAAATCTATCCAGATTTAAGATGACACGATACCCAATACGTCATTAGAAACACGGTATCTTTGTTTGTTCAGTGTTTTCTTATCGTTAGTCAATAAGTACCCATTCTTTTTGACAGCAAAACCGACTAAAAGCAAATTTTAAAACTGAAATTTTTATGAGTATCAAGAATATAAGCGGCATTGTTTGCACTCATCTGTGAAATTTCTGAGATTTCTCCTGTTCCTTAAGAGCCCTAAACACTCAGTCAACGTACAGGATTCTCGCGTTAATAAATGTTAGAATAATCAACCGTCCCTCTCAAGAGTTAGCAGTGCAATGTGACTAATAATCTCCATAGGTAAGCAAAGAAAACGTTGGCTACCCGCCCGCTCAATACCATGGTTGTACGATCTCGGCCGCTTCCTCTGTTTAGGTCAATCTTTTATGTAGGCTCTATCTTTTACCTTGGCGTTCCTTCAACACTATTCACACAGAGTGGTCTTCCACCATTGATAAACGTATGTGGTAGTATTCTGACTATTCACTTCAACAGAGATCGGAATCAGCTCATGCCCGTGAGGAGGAAAACGCGACCAGAAGCACCCCTCGAGGGTTCCAAACTTTGACAAGATGCTCTCCCATTTTGTGACGTACGGTTCAGCCTCCGTGCTTCAAAGAAACGCCACAATAGGAAATCCGGTTCCCTGATCCCATTCCATTGAAAAGGAACGTCCTTTGCTTGAATGCTCAGATCTTTCTGTAGCAGCACTGATACCTGCTGCGTTTCATGTCAAGAGCTGCGGAATCAGGTGGAGCGTATTTAATACCAAGAATCACACTCTGTCCAATGGCAGATTACAGTGCGTGGAAATGCGAACAAACACACTTTGTACCACCACATACGACTTTTTTAATTATTTAATAATCACTCCATTATTGCCCAGCCAGTGATAAAATTTTAGAACAAATGAATACGATATATGACACGTTTGTTTGAAATAAGAAAGTAACTGATTCATAAAATTACAGAATGCTGTTTGCACACATCTGATAGCACGAGCTGCTGCATGAATATTGAAAAAGGCACATTAGAAATTATTTCGTTAGAAAAAATTGTAAGCATCAATACCTTTTTAGTCTTAGCCTAGTTATCAATTTTTTTCTAAATGGCCAATTCTGTGTTATGTTTTGGTATATTCTGGAAAACTCTTGAGTTCTTTACGATGAGGCCGGCTGGAGTGGCCGAGCGGTTCTAGGCGCTACAGTCTGGAACCGCGCGACCGCTACGGTCGCCGGTTCGAATCCTGCCTCGGGCATGGATGTGTGTGATGTCCTTAGGTTGGTTAGGTTTAAGTAGTTCTAGGTTCTAGGGGACTGATGATCAAAGAAGTTAAGTCCCATAGTGCTCAGAGCCATTTGAACCTTTACGATGACAGAGACTTATTTTGCAGAGAGCAATGTCGTTGTTCGACACTTGATATCAAGATTTGCGTCAAGTTATAAAATTATAAACTCTGCCCGAACAGGCCATGAATGCCCAAACGGTACCGAAAAAAGTCATTGTGACACTCAGTAAAACACAAATACGACATATCTACAGTAATACATCGTACACGTTAAGTGATACATTCAGGATAATTAAAATGACGGAGTACAAAAGTCCACGCCTATAGTTTCTATATCTACATCTACAGCTACATGGATACTCTGTAAATCAGACTAAAGGGCCTGGCAGAGGGTTCATCGAACCACCTTTACAATAATTCTTTATTATTCCACTCTCGAACAGCGTGCGGAAAAAACGAACGCCTACATCTTTTCATGCGAGCTCCGATTTCTTTTATTTTATTATGATGATCGTTTCTCCCTACGTAGGTAGGGGTCGATAAAATATTTTCGCATTCGGAGGAGAAAGTTTGTGACTCAAATTTGTATTTCATACAAAGACTACGTGGCTTGTGAAAACGAGTTAGTTTCGAAACAAATCAGTCAAAAAAATGAGTTGCATATGAAACTGTGTTTCACGCAAAATTTTACTTATCTAGGAAAATATGCAGTGTTTTTATACGGCGATATCCGACTACAAAGAAAAAGAAAAAAGAATCATTTTCAAAATCATTGAAAAGTGAAAGCTCACGTGAATACCGTGAAATATAAATTACGCTAATGAAGATCAATGCAGCAACAGTCCAATGTGTCTTTCAAGTGTGGTTAATTTCCGCATAGACTAAAATATTCAATAACGAAATCTTTTGTATAAAAGTGGAGGAAAACTACCATAGTTTTCGAGTGGAGTGTTTGTGGAAAGATAATTGTAATAGATTAGTAGCATCTCGATGTAAAGGATCTGGTTCAGACCGGTAAGCCGAATTCAGCAAATGGTTATCAACACAATACCGCAATTTATTTATTTGCGTGAGAGGTATTTGCAGGACTGATTGGAAAACAGAGTGCCGGAAGTGTCATCTTCGATTTAACATGAGCATCTGACTGTGTAGGCCTAAGCATACAGGGTGAGAGATCTAAGGCAGGGCACCTCGAATACATTCAGAATGAAGTAAAATATCGAGATGTGATCATCGCCAAGTGCCAAGTTATAGTGAACAATACGGCGAATTTCCTAACGCCCGCTAGTAACTTTTATTGTTTGTGTCCGCCGAATTACGACACCGACTTCGTTTTTTTAATTTTTTTATAAGGGCACTACATATTTTTTCTGTGGTATTTGAAAGATACGTTTAAGAGAACTTCAACGATATAAGACGTATGGTGCTTGATGAAACAGTATCAAGATATAAACGCTGCAAACAACTATCCCGCCTTGGGGAGGTGAGGTTTCAGAAGCATCTGCCCTGTTATACCAAATGTGAGCAAGCTCGTAACTCAGGTACAGTTGGTGTGTTTATCATCACGAACTGTCATACCAAGTGCTCAAAATGTTGGTAATGAACATTGCTGCACACTATTAAGTTCAGATGATTGAAATGGCTCTGAGCACTATGGGACTCAACATCTGAGGTCATCAGTCCCCTAGAACTTATAACTAATTAAACCTAAGTATCCTAAGGACATCACACATATCCATGGTCGAGGCAGGATTCGATCTGCAACCTTAGCGGCCACGCGGTTCCAGACTGAAGGGCGTAAAACCGCTCGGCCACACTGGCCGGCTCACTATTAAGTGATTCAGGAGAAACAATACTAAACGTTAAACTTCATCTAGAGTTAACGGCAGCACAGCTCCGTGTTTTAAGTCACTTAATGCCTTCAGGATCGTCGGTGTTTCAGAATAGTCTTATTGTTTTAATTTTCACCACCAATAAAAGTATAGAAGTGTTAAGTATGGTGAGAGCGCAGACGATTTTTCGTTTCATGAACGACCGTTCTAATGCTCTCCAAATGTTCTCTTAAGAATGTCTGTCATTACATGTACGGAATGGGAGGGACATCTGTCATGTTGGTACCCTACTGATTGCCCTATGTCCAGTGGAATGTCTTCCAGCACGCGGTGTAGCCTCGCCGTCTGGGGCGCCTAGCCATGGTTCGCGCGGATACTTCCGTCGGATGTTCGAATCTTCTTTCGGGTATGGGTGTGTGTGTATGTTGTCCTTAGCGTAAGTTAGTTTAAGTAGGACAGATGACCTCAGCAGTTATGTCCCATAGGAACTAAACAAAAAAGTCTTCCAATAACTTCACAGTAACATATGTTAGGAAATCCAGATACTTGAGTGTATTCAGATTCCCATCAAACTTCACAGTAACATATGTTAGGCAATCCAGATACTTGAGTGTATTCAGATTCCCATCAATAAAACAGGGACCAATGATGCGTGTCTTGAACAACGTGCACCAAACGTCGATAGACCAAGGGCATCGTTTTTATCCACTTCTTTGAGTCAGTGAGGATTAGCAATTAACCATTAGTGCATCTTGCGAAGACTGACTTGCCCATGGTTTGTAAACGACACGTTTTCCTCTAACCAAATTTTGCCTAGATATGCCGCATCTCTTTGCACTTTTCGTAGACAACATTCGGAGAACTTCAACAAATTTTTGAACTCACTCCCTTGAAGCTGTAGATGCAGAGAAATGTGAAAAGAATGAAATGCGAGGGATTGTATTTCTTTCAGAATACTCGTTTGGTTGATCCCTCTCGTACTTCCGAGACGCGTCTTAGCGTCGTTTGTATTGTGTGTTACTGCTGCTTCAATTTTAGTTTCATTTCTTTCTTTAGTTGCTCTTCTTTATTCTTGGCGTATTTTATTCTCCACACTTCCAGTTTCTAGAACTTTTTTCTTATAATGTTTGCAAAGACAGATCGTTATTACTTGGCAAGATCTGGATACTCTTCAACATACAACTGCAACGTTGGTCTAATAGTTTGGCGACATTCGTCATAAACGATTTTCACTTTTTCAAGTGTCGTCTAGATTGTGAACTGACTGATGGGCTCAATAGCTTTACAAGCAAATTATCTGATTGCTAATAAAGCAGAACACAGACTGACGGGCCTCAAGCACACAGGTAAACATTAGAATTATACGTGAGGCACATGTCTGCTAGCATTTATAATTATACGGCAAATGTTTGTGGAACCCCTTCTCCTGATGGCGGGAGAGTTGTTTGTGACACTGTTATCTTGATATTATTTGATAAAGTCCCATACATGTTACGCCGTTGAAGCTGTTTTACAGGGTTCTTTCAAATAGCACAGAAAAAGTCGGTGTCGTAATTCGGCGATTATAAACAATAAAAATTACTTCCGAACATCAGGAAATTTGCCATGCTGTCCACTATAGCTTGGCAAGAACCACATCTCGATATATATATATATATATATATATATATATATATATATATATATATATATATATATATATATATATAATTCTGTATGTATTTGGGGTCGCCTGCCATAGTTGCCTCACCCTGTATTTTTCATTAGTTTAAGTAAGTAATTAGCAGAAAATCGTCTCCCTTATAATCAAACAGTTGATAGAACTCAGTATCTTTTTGTTCTGGCTTAACCACAAGCGCCGGAACGAAGAGGAAGAACGCAAGACCAGAGAAGGCGGTGAGGAAACGTCAGCCAATAGCCCGCTGACAAGGACCACACCGGGCCAGGAGCGACCTCTGCAAGAAGTAAACATAGGCGCCGCTCCTGCCAGCCTCAGCCGCTCAGATCGTCCCCGTATACGGACATTAGTGAAAAGTATTCGCGGAGTACTAGCACGGCCCAGCAGAGAGTGCTACGAGAACAGTTAGTAGTGATCCACAACCTGTGTGACAGACTTGCCTGAACATTGTATACAAGGTGGTCCATTGATCGTGACCGGGCCAAATATCTCACGAAATAAGCGTCGAACGAAAAAACTACAAAGAACGAAACTTGTCTACCTTGAAGGGGGAAATCAGATGGTGCTTTTCGAAAAGTGTAAGAGACTGGCGAAAAACCAAGTTAGTAAATGAATATAGCCATTTATCTATTTAATAAGAATCGCGTACGTCGGGATATTAGTTTTGGAAACAAAGAATTTAACAGAATAACATCAGTCAAAGGACAAAGATTTGTTTACATGGGTACTGATTATGTTTATCACTCATTTTATCAATATGTACATCTAAATCTACATTCACACTCCGCAAGACACCTGACGGTGTGTGGCAGAGGGTACCTAGAGTACCTCTATCGGTTCTCCCCTCTATTCCAGTCTCGTATTGTTCGTGGAAAGAAGGATTGTCGGTATGCTTCTTTGTGGGCTCTAATCTCTCTGATTTTATCCTCATGGTCTCTTCGCGAGATATACGTAGGAGGGAGCAATATACTGCTTGACTCCTCGGTGAAGGTATCTTCTCGAAACTTCAACAAAAGCCCGTACCAAGCTACTGAGCGTCACTCCTGCAGCGTCTTCCACTGGAGTTTATCTATCATTTCCGTATTCATGATTACTAAATGATCCTGTAACGAAGCGCGCTGCTCTCCGTTGGATCTTCTCTACCTCTTCTATCAACCCTATCTGGTACGGATCCCACACTGGTGAGCAATATTCTAGCAGTGGGGGAACAAGTGTACTGTAACCTACTTCCTTTGATTTCGGATTGCATTTCCTTAGGATTCTTCCAATGAATCTCAGTCTGGCATCTGCTTTACCGACGATTAATTTTATATGGTCATTCCATTTTAAACCACTCCTAATGCGTACTCCCAGATAATTTATGGAATTAACTGCTTCCAGTTGCTGACCTGCTATATTGCAGCTAAATGATAAAGGATCTTTCTTTCTGTGTATTGCCGGCCGGAGTGGCCGAGCGGTTAAAGGCGCTACAGTCTGGAACCGCGCGACCGCTACGGTCGCAGGTTCGAATCCTGCCTCGGGCATGGATGTGTGTGATGTCCTTAGGTTAGTTAGGTTTAAGTAGTTCTAAGTTCTAGGGGACTGATGACCACAGCAGTTAAGTCCCATAGTGCTCAGAGCCATTTGAACCATTTTTCTGTGTATTCGCAGCACATTACACTTGTCTACATTGAGATTCAATTGCCATTCCCTGCACCATACGTCAATTCGTTGCAGATCCTAATGCATTTCAATACAATTTTCCATTGTTACAAACTCTCGATATACTACAGCATCATCCACAAAAAGCATCAGTGAACTTCCGGTGTTATCCACAAGGTCATTTATGTATATTGTGAATAGCAACGGTCTTACGACACTCCCCTGCGGCACGCCTGGAATCACTCTTACTTCGGAAGACTTCTCTCCATTGAGAATGACATGCTGCGTTCTGTTATCAAGGAACTCTTCAATCCAATCACACAATTGGTCTGATAGTTCATACGCTCTTACATTGTTGGACACCAGATAAAAGAATTGTCTTCAGAGTTTCTACTGCTTTTTGCATTCTGGATACTTCAAACTGTCTGATGTCATAATAGGATTAATTCAAAAGCTGCTGCACATCTAGAAGATTTCTTGATCCATATTTTTATACACCATTTTCTCAAGATGGGATTGTCTATTAGAAACTAAGGATCTCGGTCCTGCAGCTGAAACAACGGGTTGTGAAAGGCAGTTGATTGTCGTCTTCAGCTCTGAACAACCTTGGTTTTTTTGGACAAATGATGATTCTAATAATTACTTTCAACTTTATTCAAAATGTCCTCCAGAATTACAGTAGCAGTTTTCAACCATTCAGTTATGTTCCTCGTTTTGGTCTTTGAATCTGCCCTCATACGATGTGTCAAAAAAGATGGAATTGCATGTTTTTCGGAAGCATATCATGATTTTCATGGGCTGATTTACTTTTCCGACGAAAGACAAATCCTAATAGAACTTTTAAAACAACAGCTTTTGTTTCCTCTCGATGTTTTGGAAGTACCGACTATAATTTCTCCGAATGTCTTACCAGTGCGAGCTGTCATTCATCTCCATTTGCTTCCAAATGCTGACAAATGAAATTCACCCAGGCAGATACCTCAGCATCTTTTGGTCGTCCAACACCTCTGTGAATTGCAACATCAGATTTGAAAAATCATTTCGCAAAGTTGCTAAGCTATCTACCTTCAACCACAAGAAGATCTTGTACGTGCCCCACTTGAAATTTTACTTGAGTTCCCCAGTCGTTATTCCGTTCTGCCACCATTTCCACTACCAATTTTGAACGTCTTTCCAATGTCACGAACATTTTTTTATTTTTATTTGTTTATTTATTGTTCCGTGGGACCACATTTAGGAGAAGTCTCCATGGTCATGGAACGAGTCAATACATGAAATTATAACACGATTGTAGAAACAGATAAAATGAAATATAAGAAACATATTCAGGCGACAAGTCGTTAGTTTAAATAAAGAAAATCAAGAATGTAACACTGGAATTTGCTTAATGTTTTAGCTCTTCCAGGAGCTCCTCGACAGAATAGAAAGAGTGAGCCATGAGGAAACTCTTCAGTTTAGACTTAAAAGTGTTTGGGCTACTGCTAAGATTTTTGAGTTCTTGTGGTAGCTTATTGAAAATGGATGTAGCAGAATACTGCACTCCTTTCTGCACAAGAGTCAAGGAAGTGCATTCCACATGCAGATTTGATTTCTGCCTAGTATTAACTGAGTGAAAGCTGCTAACTCTTTGGAATAAGCTAATATTGCTAAGAACAAACGACATTAAAGAAAATACATACTGTGAGGGCAATGTCAAAATTCCCAGACTATTGAATAGGGGTCGACAAGAGGTTTTCGAACTTACACCATACATAGCTCGAATAGCCCGTTTTTGAGCCAAAAATACCCTTTTTGAATCAGAAGAATTACCCCAAAAAATAATACCATATGACATAAGCGTATGAAAATATGCGAAGTATACTACTTTTCGTGTTGAAATGTCACTTATTTCAGATACTGTTCTAATGGTAAATAAAGGGGCAAGATCCTGAACATGGGCTTTCCACAACAGCTTACTATCTATCCGTACGCCTAGGAACTTGAACTGTTCCGTCTCGCTTATAACATGCCCATTCTGTCTGATTAAAATGTCAGTTCTTGTTGAATTGTGGGTTAGAAACTGTAAAAACTGAGTCTTACTGTGATTTAGCATCAAATTATTTTCCACAAGCCACGAACTTATATCATGAACTACATTATTTGATAATGTTTCAATATTACACACAAGATCCTTCACTACCAAGGTGGTGTCATCAGCAAACAGAAATATTTTTGAATCACCTGTAATACTAGAAGGCATATCATTTACATAAATAAGAAACAGCAGTGGCCCCAGATCCGACCCTTGGGGAACGCCCCATTTAACAGTGCCCCATTGGGACTGAACATCATTACCACTCTCAATATTGCGGAGGATTACCTTCTGCTTTCTGTTCTTAAAGTAGGAGGCGAACCAATTGTAAGCTACTCCCCTTACTCCATAATGTTCCAACTTCTGCAGTAATATTTTGTGGTCAACACAGTCAAAAACCTTCGTTAAGTCAAAGAAAACACCTTACGTTCGCAACCTTTTATTTAATCCGTCCAAAACCTCACAGAGAAAAGAGACTATAGCATTTTCAGTTGTTAAGCCATTTCTAAAACCAAACTGTACATTTGGCACCAAATTATGTGAATTTAAATGCTGCAGTAACCTTGTATATACAACCCTCTCGATAACTTTAGCAAACACCGATGGCATAGAAATAGGTCTATAATTGTCAACATTATCCCTGTCTCCCTTTTTACAAAGTGGCTTCACTACCGAGTACTTTAATCGGTGAGGAAACCGACCACTCCTAAAGGAAAAGTTACAGATATGGCTAAGTACTGAGCTAACATACGTGGAACAATACTTCAGTATTCTGCTAGATACCCCGTCATATCCATGAGAGTTCTTGGTCTTTAGTGATTTAATTATTAACTCAATCTACCTCTTGTCAGTATCATGAAGGAGCATTTCAGGTAACAGTCTCGGAACACTTTTTTCTAAGAGCGCTATATGATTCCCTGTTGGGACTAGGTTTCTATTTAGTTCACCTGCTATATTCAGAAAGTGATTATTAAGTACTGTACATATATGCGACTTATCAGTAACACGGACATCCCCACTACGCACTGATTCTATATTCTCGACCTGTCTCTGCAGACCAGCCACTTCCTTTACGACTGACCATATGGTTTTAATTTTATCCTGAGACGTAGCTATTCTATCTGCATACCACATACTTTTTGCCTTCCTAATAACTTTTTTAAGCACCTTACAATACTTTTTGTAATGGGCTGCTGCATTTAGATTTTGACTGTTTCTAACGTTTTGATATAATTGCCACTTTGTTCTACAAGATATTCTTATCCCTTTAGTCAGCCACCCAGGCTGCCTGTTTGTGCTAGTACCCTGTTTTGAACGTTCTAACGGAAAGCAACTTTCAAAGAGCACGAGAAAAGTTTTGAGGAAGGCATTATATTTATCGTCTACTGTATCAGCACTATAAACATCTTGCCACTCTTGTTCCTTGATAAGGTTTACAAAAGTCTGTACAGCAACTGGATCAGCTTTCCTAAAAAGTTGGTAACTATATTTAACATGTGTTGCAGCACAAAAATCTTTTAGACTTAAAATTTGTGCATTATGATCTGAAAGGCCATTCACCTTTTTGCTAACAGAATGCCCTTCTAATAATGACGAATGAACAAAAATATTGTCTATGGTTGTTCTACTGTTCCCTTGCACTCTCGTTGGAAAGAATACGGTTTGCATAAGATTATATGAATTAAGGAGGTCTACCAGCATCCTTTTCCTTGCACAATCACTTATACAATTAATACTGAAGTCACCACATATAACTAACTTTTTGTATTTCCTATAAAGTGAACCAAGAACCTCCTCTAGCTTTAGCAAAAATGTTGTGAAATCGGAGTCTGGGGGTCTATAAATAACAACAGTAAGAAGTTTAGCTCCACTAAGTTTAACATATTCTACTAAACTAAATTTAACATATTCCACGAAATCCTGTGGTGCGTCTTCCCCACAAAATAAACAGTTTGTTTTGAGGTAAAGTTTTTGAACTGACAATCGATAAATGTGGGATTCATTTTCCACTGCATCCGTTCTTCTAATAAGATTTTCTGCACTTTTAATGAAAGTCAACAACGGTACGGTTCACCAAAGGAACATGTATACAACAATTTCTTGTCTTAATCCTCTCAATAAACGTTTGTGTGCATTTTTCTTTCACCCTGACAGATGTACCCTGTCCATAACACTTTCATCACAAATCAAACAGTCAGACGTCGCTCTGACTGCCACTCACAAACGTAATTAGTGATCAGTTGACGACTAATGCTTCCTCTACTGCCAAATTTAACTGTGGTCAATAAAAGACTGGGAAGTAAGTACACATTATTGACAGCGGAGCAACAAAAGCCAGAGTTTGTACTGACAGATAAATGAAATAGCAAGAGTGAATATTAGAAAAAAACCATTTAATGGAAAGTAAAAATTAACTGTCATTAACCATGCGATTCCATGAAACTGATAAATGGCGATATTAACTAACCAACTACGTTTTTAGACACTTTCTTTGACATACTGATAACTATTTTAATGCTCTAAAACATTTCCTCTAGAATTTTTTCTTGTAAAATGGGCGAACTTTCAGACAGTGAGCGTCTTATGGCGCCGAAACAAGATGAAAAACGAACGTTCTCTGATGTATCGTGGAAGACGTGGAAGTGACAATGTTCCATGAAAGCGCATTATAGATACGTTCACATTCAAATGTGGTGCTCATTTGAAGCAATGAGAATAAAGTTAAATTAATCCTCTTCCAAAACAATTATTGAGGTGATTGCAAAGGCTGACAGGGACCTAAAACAGGACACAAACGTCACAACGACTTCAGACTTCTATGGAGAAGTATCGATCAGAAAAATGGAATGAAACTGCAAGAAAGCTGTTACAGGTTATAGTTGACATCAATCGACCTGTGTGTCAGTAAAAGTCTGTAAACTCCATGCAGTAGTCGACCATTGCCAATCTTAGCGATCTAACAATGTTACATCATGCCTAATTTAGTGTCATGTCCATTACAATTAATAAGAACCATATTTGAACATAAACATTTCTATTCTTAGCTTTTGCGAAACCTTACAACTTTTATCTGTCATTTCTACCATAGCACTTAGAAGGATGGCGTAGTGCTTAATACACTAGACACGCATTCGGGAGCTCCGAGCTCAACCCCAGAGCTAGCCATCCAGCTTTGAGTTCTCCGTGGTTTCACAGTTCACTCTGAGCGAATACCGAGATGCTTCCCTGAAGACTCCATGCCGCTTCTTTCGCATCCAATAATAAAAAAATCCGAGCAAAGCTCCGTCTTCAAAGACGGAGCTGTCGAATATACATAAACTACTGAACTTACTTGCTTACTTCTACCACAGCATGCGGTCGATGGGTCTACGAAGAAGTGGAAACGGTGCATATGTTGTCGGGACTGAGCAAAATGGAAATTATTTTCCATGTCTTCTCTTTGTGATGGTCTTCGTGCTGCTTCCCCGCTCAACAACTAATTATTTGTTAAAATTTAAATGGGTCTTTGAAATTATTTTGCTGCCTAGATCGCATTTACATAAGGAAGCTAAAATGTGATGACTAGCTACTTTCTGTTGTGAGTGACAACTTTCCTCAAATCATGATCATATTAAATGCAGGCTGAATACAGACTGGACGTATCAGTAGCAATCATCACGCGGCGGCATGCATTTATTTGGAAAGCGACATGACAAATAAATTTGGTGCTAATAGTAACAACAAAGTTGAACCTGGGTTATACGCTTAGGTCGAACAAACTGGTTGTACCAGTACAAATCAAATTGTGTGAAATGAAGATACGACGAAAAACTGTCATGCAACTGCATTGTCATTGTATGTTTATTTAGACATCGTATTTTAATTTCCTTATGTAAATATGATCTAGACATTGAAAGATTTTTGTAATTCTTTTTAAATTAACAAGTTCACAAATATTGCTTTCTCTTTCCTGATAATGTCAGGCAGAAGAAACTCATTAGTGTTTGAAACTATACCACTTGTTGGAAAGACTTGGTTTACATACATGTATGTACACCGCAGTCTCTAAACAATGTATACAATGTGCTTCAGTTGCCCCTACTAATGTCGTTCTATGCAACCCACGATGTTATATCTGGCCTTCAAGACAGATTTACACACTCTGTCTCTCACTACGCTCAAACTATTGGTCCTATAGAAAAAATGAACTGGACCTTTTTTGTAGAACGTTTAATGCATTTAAACTTTGTTCTGGGATACGTTTTTGCTAGAGGCCACAGTTTTCGAGTTATCAGAGGAAAACGCACAGCAGTGATCTTCAAAGCCACCTCCACCCCTACACTCATTCCTCACCTGTCAGGATTTCTAATATGTTATTTGTGGTACTCCATCCTACCACTGTCAAAAATGTCCGACTACACGAACTATTCCCGATATTCGACCTTTCTTGGTCTCTAGTGGCTGGACCATTATGCCACAGCATAGCCGGCTATTCCGTTAATATTATTAATTTAAACGTGCCCTTGTAGATAATTAAAGAAGTTGCAAGTCCACTTCAGTAGATATTCATTTGTTGAACCCCCTCTACCCCCCCCCCCCCCCCCCTCTAAATAAGCGCGACTGCTACGGTCGCAGGTTCGAATCCTGCCTCGGGCATGGATGTGTGTGATGTCCTTAGGTTAGTTAGGCTTAAGTAGTTCTAAGTTCTAGGGGACTGATGACCACAGCTGTTAAGTCCCATAGTGCTCAGAGCCATTTGAACCCTAAATAAAATCCTCTCTACGCCTATGCCAGCAAAAATGTTCCATTATTAGGTAGCAACCACTACAGTGGTGTCACGAAAAAGAAAGAAAAAACTGGTCATGTGCGAGTAGGGCTCGCGCTCAGAGTGTTCTGCACAAATTTAAAAATGTTCATTTATAGATTATGATTAGAGAGTGTCAAAATATGTGACACAAATGGCCCTATCTTTTGACTGCATTGACTTAGAAGATTAAATTTTTACACCCCAAGGGATCGTAGACCTTAATATTTGACATATGTTTCAGTTTTATACCTCCCACATTACCGATCGATGTACGGACCCTAACAAATAAAATTTAAAAAAGCATAACTGTGTACGAAATTTCGAAAGAAGTGTGGTGCGAGAGTTTATTATAAGCACTTTTTGTGTTCTAGGAACTTAATTTAAACATGTAAAACGACTCCACAAATAAATCACAAATGTGGTCATGGAGTTGGAATCTTATCATTCATGAGAATTTTTCGTCATCTTATAAGGGTTTGTATAGGTACAGTGACGTTAAACCTCACAAAATGTGGTTGTACAGATGCCTATATTCTCGCCGAATTGCATTTGTGAACAAAACTGGAAGGAGTGCAGCAGACACAGCAAGCTGGTTTATGGAACACTAATTTATATGTCGGCGTAGCCAACAAATGCTTTCACGGGGACTTTAATGTGTCAAAGTGGGAGAACCAAGACAGTGTCAGAGGGCACAAGAGCAAGCTAGTGAAATGTGCGGAACTGGAGTAAACGATATATGAGTAATAGTTGGGAGTTGTAATGAGCACTGGTCTGTAGGTGTTCACTGAAGGCGCGCCGTAAATACGCTAAAAGCCCTATGGCGGGAAAGGATCGCTCCGGTGTGGAATGCTACCTGCACAGTCTCTCCCCGGATGGCCTTTCATCTCGCCGACAAATCCCATTGTGCGGCCCGCCTTTCAGCGCGCGCCTACCTACCGCGGACACATACACCGACGCGGTCTCCTCCCGCTACCTCCGGCCGCTCGCACTGTTTAGATGAAACAGTTCTCCCATTCGCACATTTTCTTTTCCCCGAATACGGTTAATCACTATTAGCACAGGACTCAACTGTTTTCCAGCCCCGGATGTACGATATTTCCGAACCGGGACAAAAACTTGATGGTGGTGCACCCCACCGCCCCACTTCCCTCTCGAGCGTTTGATATAGGATGTCAAAAATTTAAAAAAATCGATTATTCAAAAATATGGTTATTTTATATGTGTGAGACAATAAGAACTTTTCAGAAAATTTGCAATCTTTATTGCGTATTAGCAAATAACTTTCTCCTTTGTGTGACATTAAATTAAATATAAGAAACATAAAACAAGTAAAGACAAGAGACAAGCATACGGTACACATTTCTTCAATCCTTAGGTCCCGGAATTTTGTTCTCTCTAATCTTGCGACAGCTTTACACGGCGAGCTTTCCTTTCGGCAAAACAATCTATTACTTCATCGTAGTTCGTCGAACATTTGCCACATGAAAACTCAAAATTTCGTTGTTTACTACTGAAAAAACAGTCAGTACGAATAGTAACCAAGACTGGTGTGGTTTCTCGATTTGATTATGTCTATTTTGTCACTGTCTGCTAGATGAAACGAAACAGGCTTTTCTAATATTGCAGAAGTTGTAATACACGCCAAATAGGCGAGACTATTTTAGCGCGTAGGGTAATTATTTTCTACCTCATTTACACAAATACCAAGACAGAATATAATTCACGAAGTACCAATATCAAATGCCTATTAGCCATACTACAAGCGAAAAGTTTTGTTAGAAAATAGCTTGACATTTCGTCCATATGCCCCAGTTTCTAAAGCGTGAGATCGAAAAGCAGTAGCAGTACGAAATTTTTATATTAATTCGGAATCGTCATATTCAGCCATTTAATTTGTATGATATCCCCGTTTCTTCTCATTCCTCGTTCTTACGAGCTATCTTGTCATCACTAATTCTGTAACTGTTCCTACCGTTGTCAAAACTTATTCTCGGGTTAACTTCACTGACCCTGCCAGAATCTTCAGTTTGGTTATCCCGCGTTTATTCTCCAGTTAGGCGTTATTACGTGTTTGTACAACACGCTTTCCGCGCTATTCCGAGAATAGAACTTCAACGGCTGCTACCACAGACTGTAGAACTGGCACTAAGTAGTGTAGCGATCTGGCAAAAATTTTCAATCAAAATTTCATTTTATTGGATACGCCGAGAAGATAATATGACATCTGACTTACCTGTTATTTCTCTTAGTCGTTTATTTCGACTCTAGTTGTTTGAATCTACGGATTTTGCTAATAGTTATAACAATGCTTATCAATCGCACACCGATTCAACCACATAAACAAACAGTGACTGGCATTCACTCGTTCGAGTTTATTTGTCTCAACAGGTATAGCCCCGTCTCCTTTTGTCTGCGGGAAAGTTTTTTATTTCTAACTGTAGATGCAACTTGAATTCCCCTGGCAGAGACATCAGGTACACTACACACGCATTCAAAAATCAACTTATGATTCGTTCAGAAATCAACTTAGAATGTGGTCAAAAATGTTCAGAAACTAACAGGGATGCGTTTCAAAATCATATCAATAATCGATCGACCGAAGTGAGCAGGATGCTAGGCCCTTTGTGAAACAAAATTATTTTCTACTATAATATGAATTTGGCGCCGCCAGAAATTGCCGCCCAGGGCAAATACCCCGTTTTGCTACCCCCTCCCCCTCCCCCCCCCCCCTCCAGCACCCATCACCCCCAGATGACGTCCTGCTTTTTCCGAGAAGAAGACTCATTTCCCATTCCATCTTTTTCTCAAGTATTCATTTGTAAGCGCGGCATGGTCCGAATACCCTCGCTCATGAAGAGCGTCTCAAAGCGGTACCTTTTTCAAAGCACGTCATTTGTTCACGTGCTACCGGTGTGAGAATTTACGGAAGCAAATAGAAAATGGTTCAAATGGCTCTGAGTACTATGGGACTTAACATCTGAGGTCATCAGTCCATTAGAACTTACAACTACTTATACCTAACTAACCTAAGGACATCACACACATCCATGCCCGAGGCAGGATTCGAACCTGCGACCCTAGAGGTCGCGCGGTTTCAGACTGAAGCTCCTAGAACCGCTCGGCCACACCGGCCGGCTCAGGTCTGTCAGTATGATCTTATATGTATTATGTGCATGCCGTGTCTTTTATGAAAATTGCCGTAATCAATCCGCTTGAAAGGGAAACAGTCTGTCAGCAACAAATTTGCTCTATTTTTTTAATCAGTGAATTGAATGTAGAGAGAAGAACCGATGACCGCTATTGTTAAAGAAAACGTAAGAAAGGTAGAAAACTATTTCTGTTCGACAAGGATTGCAAAAATGATTAAACAGTATCAAAACGGACAGCAATAAACTTTCAGCCCTGTAAGGAACAGTTTGTACGATCAATGGTACGAATCGGAAATATTATGTGTCACGTGCTGTGTAAGTTAATGCCGTGGAAGAAGGTGCTGAAAATGAAAAGACTAATTATGGATGATTACCATAACATAATATAAAGGTAAAAGAGCTACATGGCAAGTTCGAATGCAGACGAATCCTTACTGACAAACAAAAGCTGGAGCGGTTCTAGGCGCTTCAGTCTGGAACTGCGCGACCGCTACGGTCGCAGGTTCGAATCCTGCTTCGGGCATAGATGTGTGTGATGTCCTTAGGTTAGTTCGGTTTGATTAGTTCTAAGTTCTAGGGGACTGATGACCTTAGAAGTTAAGTCCCATAGTGCTCAGAGCCATTTTGAACCAAAATCAATATACGCAATTTGCAATAAGAATTCTGTAAATTCTAAAGCAGTGTCAGTGAAAACTGTGTCAAAATGACAAATGTTATCATTCTGCGTTTGCAAACTCAGTTAGTGAATCAAAGTAATCGGTTCGATTTCTAGTCAATAATGTTAATCTCCTTCAAAAACACGCAAGTCGATACTGTCATTAAGGACTGAGGACCAATATCACAGTCACTTTGTTACAGAATTATGGAATATATTATGTGCTTTGGTGTGAAATAACTTTTAGAGACCACAGAGACCAGACAGCTCATCTGTTGGAATCAATAAGGATTCTATAGCACCAGCTGCTTGATGTCAGCTCGATGAATTCGTTCACGAGATCCACCAGGCTGTTGAGGGTGGGCCCAGTTTGATGCCGTGGTTAATGACTTCTGGAAAGCACTCGACGGAGCTCTGTACCGACGCCTGTTAACAAAAATACGTTTTCATACAATTTAAGAATAGGTAGGTGACTGGATAGAAGTCATTCTAGCAAACAGCATCGGTTCCTAAATAGGCAGATATTTTCGTGTTCATACAGTTTAATAATATGTAGGTGACTGAATAGAAGTCATTCTGATGAACAGTATCGGTTCCTAAGTAAGCAGATATTCTTAGAACCGGAAGTACCGTCTGGTGTACCTCAAGCAAGCTTGATGGCTCCCTGGAGCCGCTCACAACCGTCAACTGTATAGAAGTGTCTGTCAGAACGATGTATAATAGAAACTATGTAAACCACACTTAACGCACATCTGCAATGATTATCATATTTTTTTCTGATATTTCATAGCTTTCACTGACTCGTTATTACTTCCAAAACGATATGTTCCTATTCCAGAGTTGTTGTACGGGGTATATCAAAAAGAATCATGCGATTTAAAAGAATTAGAACTATTACGTTATTTGAGATATGCGCGTGAACAAAATACTGTTGGAAAGAGCAAACTCTCGAGTTTTAAATGGTTCCCGCTAGGTATCAGCAGTGTGCGCCTACTTCAGTTCTATTAGAAATGGTGTCGGCACAACGGAAAGCTTTTTGCGTTCTACGTTTTGCTTAGCTCGGGTCAGTAATAACTGTCCAGCGTGAGTTTCGTACTGGGTATAGTGTGGAGCCTCCTTCAGCTCAGAGCATTACACGATGGCATGAAAAATTCCGAGAAACAGGTTGTTTGTGTAAAGGCAAATCGCCGGGCAGTCCCCGCGTGTCTGACACGAACGTCGGACGAATCCGCCAAAGTTTCACCAGGAGTCCGGAGAAATCAGTTCGCCGTGCAGATCGACAGCTCAACATACCCCCGATGTCCGCCTGGCATGTGTTGCGTCGACGTTTACGCATGAAACCATACAAAATTCAGCTACTGCAAGCTCTTCTTCAAGGTGACAAACAACAACTTGTGGAGTTCTGTAATTTCGTTCTTGGCAAGATGGAGGATGACAGTTTTCTTCCACGCTTAGTGTTTAGTGACGAGGCAACATTCCATTTAAATGGAAAGGAGAACCGTCACAATGTGAGAATATGCAGTACGGAACAATAACATGAAGTTGTACAACATGAGAGGGACTTTTCAAAATTTAACGTGTTTTGTGCAGTTTCACGGCAAAATGTGTATGGTCCATTTTTCTTTCCCGAAAACACTGTTTCAGGAAGCACATATCTCGATATGCTTGAGAACTTTCTCTTCTCACAGTTAGAGGCTGATTCCAACGACTTCATATACCAACAGAATGGGGCACCTGGCATCTGGAAGTGCGGGCATTTTTAAATCAAAGGATTACTGAACGATGGATCGGTTGCACTGGACCAAATGATTCAGTCTTACACTACTGGCCACCAAGGTCATCCGATCTGACTATATGTTATTATTTCTTGTGGGGATTTATAAAAGACTCTGTTTACGTGCCTCTGTTACCAACAACAATGAATGAATTGAGACGTCGCATAACAGCAGCTGTAGAAGCTGTAACTCAAGACATGCTCGCTGCAGTGTGGGAAAAATCTGTATGCTGCACTGACATATGCTGTGCATCTCATGGGGGTCATATTGAACACCAATGAAAAGGTATGAAAAAAAAACTTTTTGAGTTTCCCGTTCATTAAAAAACAAAATTCACTGCATATGTTTATTAGTTTCAGAAATATAGACGTTCCAAATTGGATTTTTTTTGGTATGCCATGTATTTTAACTCCTTCATCACCTTAATTTGTGCGCAACGTTTTGAATCACACAATCTACATGTTTTCGGGCTTTCGGAACTCCTTACAGTAAAACTGAATGTGATTATTAGAACGATGTGATGAAATTTTCTGCAGAAGACCCACATAAAAACCTACGAGAAGAAATCGTATCTCCAATAAAACGCAGTTAATGGAGAGAAGGTTGACCAACCCAATGCCATTGCTTTTTCTGTAAGTAGTTACGCAAGCACATATGTAGAGTGATCAAAAAGTCATTATAGGTTATCCGTCTTGAGCTGACTGAAATTTAATTAAAAAGGATTTACAAGAGACGCGTTTCGCTTTTATTTACAAAGCATCCTCCGTGGTTATTATGCAAATTGGATACACAATTTTGTAAATTTTTGGTTGTTTTAGGTTAAAAACAACTTTCTTTTTGTAAAATTAGTGTGTAAGCTACTTAGGTGTTTCTTTACATATACAGCTCCTTCCCTCCGTGCTAGCAGCGGTTGACGTAGAAAGACCATTCTGCAGCATTTTTTGCGCTCCAAATTGGAAATTTGTGGTACGTTCCTAAGGGACCAAACTGTTGAGGTCATTGGTTCCTAGGCTTTCACACTACTTAATCGAACTTAAACTAACTTACGCTAAGGACAACACACACACCCAAGCCCGGGGGATGTCTCGAACCTCCGACGGGAGGAGCCGCTCGAACCGTGGCAAGGCGCATTAATTGTCTATTTTGCTTTTATCCCTATTGTAAAATGTATCTTATCATGAACAGAATTTTTGTCTGCGTGTAACTAGTCATTTTTATTGCTTGGTTCATCTATCAAGCACACAATGTCATCAATACATCTAATCCAGTATTGTATGTTGTACTTATTTGGCACTATTTTGTTAAATATAATTTGATCCACATGATTCGTAAATTTGTTTGCTGGTTCTAGACACTGGGGATCCTACTGGTAATCCTTCACTTTTTAAACAGAATTCATTTTTGAGCTGGAAATGGTTCTGCCTGTTATTAGCTCTAGTTGCCGGACTGTTTCTTTGATGTATTCGTATGGAAGTGTACTGTGTATCTTAAGATTTTGTGCCATAATGTTTATTGTTTAAGTTATTGGTTTATTAGAATATAATACATCAGCACACAAATAGACGAAAAACACATAGAAAATCTCATAGCTGAATCAGAAACCATTCTCACACAGGAACTAAATGAGTGAGGTAAACATTGGTCTGACGAGGGAGGTAGTCAGTAATGATATCAAAAACATAATAACACAGATGAAAGAAAACAGAGGAAACCAAAACAATACGGATTCCATCACAGTGACAAAACTTAGAAAGAAACTCCAGGAACATAACACCATCATCACAAGGGAAGATAACAGTGATTCTCATAGATAAAGTAAGACACAAGAGCTCATCACAAAAAGTAAAATTTGAAAACTGAAGTCAGATCCAACTAACAGACTCCAAACGAAGTTGAGAAACACTCTGAAAGACATTGAACATACAAAAGAAAACATGCCGGTGCACCTTCACTCCGATGCCAATCAGAGCTACACAAGAACGATCTCCCCGTCAGAGCTATTGTGAATTGTAGAAACACTCCCAATTACCCACTTGCAAGATACAAGTTGAAACTTTTAACAGAAAACTACAAATTACAAGAGGACAGGACTGTAAGAAACATCACACAATTGATTCATTGCCTAAAAGACATACAAATTCCAGACACAGCCACCCTCCTGTCATTTGATGTAGAGAATGTGCATGCCGGATATGCGCAACATCCTATACTGGATTAGATGAATAGGAGACATCTTGTGCCTGATAGATGAACCAAACAATAAAAGTGATCAGTTACACAAAGACACAAATTCAGTTCATGATAAGAAATAGACAGTCAAATTTCTTAGACATCACCATCAAGATTCAAAATAACCTACACACATTTGACATATACCGAAAACCGACAACAACAGACACAGTTATACGTGAGGCATCACAACACCCCAGTTCTCAAAAGCAGGCAGCACTTAGGTACATGCTCCACAGACTAAACACTCTACCATTTCATACAGACAATTACACAAAAAAGCCATAATACAAAAAGCCACAAACAATGGGTACGAAGGGAAATTAGTAACAAAGTTGAACAAGAAAATCAAGAAACAGAAAAGAACAAACACCCAGCTGTCATCAAGACAAGGACAAAATCACACACAAACAAATACACAAAATACAAGAATAGGAGCAACACAAAGTGTGAAAGAAAGAGAAAGTTGAAGATGGTACACAATGACATACAACCACAAATACACGCACAGAGTATCCAATATAAAAAGAAAAGTCAAAAAATAACCCACCAAACCAACAACTTAATTCTGAAATACTTCCCAAAAAGAATAGTAAAAACTTATATGTATCAGAAATCAGGAATATAGCAACTGAAATGCAATACATGTGATGGAGGATACGTAGGTCAAACCAGGAGGATATTTGACACCAGATACAAAGAACATGTAAGAGCATGGAAGTATAGGACAAAACGTTCAACTTTTTCAGAACACTTACACCACCAACAACATAAAATTACAGCCAGAGACACAGACATGTAAATCATAAGAGTAAAGAACAACAAAAAACACCTCCTCACTTTAGAAGAAAATTACCACATCAAAAAAACCGTAACGTAAAAGAAATAACTCATAAATGATCAGACCAACTTGAGACCATACACTCTTTAAACTGATTGACCACTTAATATTACATTAAATATACACGTATAGGCACAGGTTCCATTTACCACTGCCATCTCCTCCCAGATTCTGTCCTATAATTACCGTCCTGGCCTTTCACCGCCCCCCCCCCCCCTCCAAAAAAAAAAAAAAATTAGCCCACCTCCACTCCCCTAAGGTCTCTACCTAACATACGAGATTGCTTCACAAATTTTCACTAAAACACACACACACACACACACACACACACACACACACACACACAAAGAAGTAGTTTCACAGGTTGGCGTCACTCACAATGTGAACGCAAACAAACGAACAGACATAAACACTGTTACTGTGCGGAATGAGAAACAGTTTACAAAAGTGAAGTGTAAATAATGCAGTGCAAGAAATACTGCAGAATGGCAAAAACTGCCAAGTGCACACGTCAACCGCTGGTAGCAAGAAGGGAAGGAGCAGAATTTGTAAAGTAACTTGCACACTAATTTTATAAGAAAACGCTGTTTTTGACCTCAAACAACCAAAAATGTATAAATATGTATATCTAATTTGCAGTATAACCACGGAAGATACTTTGTAGCCGGCCGCGGTGGTCTCGCGGTTCTAGGCGCGCAGTCCGGAACCGTGCGACTGCTACGGTCGCAGGTTCGAATCCTGCCTCGGGCATGGATGTGTGTGATGTCTTTAGGTTAGTTAGGTTTAAGTAGTTCTAAGTTCTAGGGGACTGATGACCACAGCTGTTAAGTCCCATAGTGCTCAGAGCCATTTGAACCATTTGATACTTTGTAAATAAAAGCGAAACGCGTCTAGTGCAATTCCTCATAATTAAATTTCAGCCCGCTCAAGAAGGATAACCAATAGTAACAGATTTTAACAGCGTCCACGCAAACAAACTTATTATGATTCAAAACATTGCGCACAAATTGAGGTGACAGAGGGATCAAAAGTCAACAGCTCTGGAATAGGAACGTATGATCTTTGGAAATAATCCTTAGTCGATGAAAGCTTTGAAATGACAAGAAAAATAAGGACAATCAACGCACACGCGCCTTACGTTCAGCAAAGATTATGTACTTTGTACTCAACATTGTAGTAATTTACATTACAAAAGTGTTCAAAATGAGGACCAGCACATTCAGTACAGCCATAACATCTTCGCAGAAATTCTGGCGCACATTGTCAATTACAGCAGGCATCACACGAGACTCATCAGATGCTGCAAGTATCTTGGTAAGAAGAATTTCTTCGTCGGGAACTGGTGTCGCGTACATGGTACTTTTGATATAGATCTCACAAAGAAATCAAGAGGCGTCAGATCAGGAGAGCGATGTGGCCATGCAACTGAACTTCCTCGGATTCTGGAGCAGCAACTGCTTGATCTCAGTCCGATCAGTTCTTTCATTTAGTACGCCACGTGCTTTCACAGAAGAGTGTGCAGGTGCTCGGACTAGTTGGATCAATAGAAATAGTACACTATCTTTGCTGAACTTAAGGCGTGTGTGCACAGGTTGTCATTGTCGTTCCTGACATTCCAGAGCTTCCATTGGCTCAGAATTTCTTCCAAGACGATAACTTCCTATTTCAGAGTCGCATTTCAACCCCTCTGTCAGCTTCTTTAATTTGTGAGCAAGTTTTTGATTTGCCCTGTATATAATTACCATGCTAAAGACAGATATATGTAAAAATTCCAGTGAAGTATAGTTCACTCACGGAGGATGTCATACATAATATGAACTTCTGGGAATGCTTCGTCGGTCTAGGACCTTTATAAAGGGGAATTAACGAAATAGACTGAGAAGAATCTAGGAGGAGCAGCATACTTCGTCACAGGTGTATTTAGTCATCACGAGAGAATCTCAGAAATATGTAACACCTCAGTGTGAGACCCTATAGGAAAAGTGCTCTGCATCGCGGAGAATCGTAATTACATAATCCGGAGACCTCCCTTTCCATTAAGGGCCATGAAGCATAATACTTCCTCCACCATATGTCCTACGTAATGTCCATGATGAATAAAATTACAGAAATCCGGGCGTATAGAGAGGACTACGGATCATCTTTCTTCCCGCACACATGAGTGACTGGAACAGAAGGCGAAAAATATTTTGGTACAGCATGTACTTTCGTTGCACACCTCGTGGATATAGATGTAGACAACTTATCTTTCGCTCCTGACTTTAAGATTCCATCCCTGGCTGCATATTCAGATGCTTTCAGGACAGAAATATATACCTACAGAGAAATGTATGCATCAACAGGTGGCAAGCGATCAAGAGGTGTTAATTTGTAACTGTTTCAATCACGAAGTGCTCTCACCTGATGAGAAGACGCTGACAGCTTCTATCTGTCACTAACTGGTTCAATTAAATTGTAATCCCTGTTCAGTCATTACTTTATTTACATGTGTTGCTCGATAAATTCCAATTGCTAAATTCATATGAAAGCAGTTTCCATCTACATCATCTTACAAATTTTGCATGAAAATGTTAGTGCTCTTGTATTGCTAACAGTTTACATCGGTAGCAGAAAGTGAAGTCCCTGTTATATCGCCAACTTCAATGCAAACATTTTAATGCCCTTGAAACTGTACAGCAATAATTAAACTTCATATCTTTTCAGTGGAGATTTACACTTTCCGAACTGTATTTCTGATAGAAGTATGTGGCAGAAACTTTCTTAATCACAAATTTCAAGAGTAAAATGTGTTTAGTCACATTTTGATAAGACGTTTTTACAGAAGTGCAAAATCGAGTTCTAATATTTTTGTTACCATGCAAAAAGACATTTGTCGTGATGCAGACTATGTTATTTAGGAAGTATAAAATAAAAAAGCGAGGAATACCTCTACTTTTTGGTGATCAAAACTTGAAGCGTGTAGAGTAGGCCTACTTACGGGAAGAAAACGCGAATGATAAGCGTTCTGTTAACGGATCGTTTCCTTCTCTACTGGTTTTCGTAATGTTGAACACTGATGGAATCTCCTTCACTCACGACTGCGTCGAAGACATATACAGGGTGATTGCTTGATGATGTTACAAACTTCCACAGATGATGGACAAAGATGAGTTTGAGCATTTTATGTAAGGGACCCTGGTCTGGAAACGACAGAGTCAAAAGTTACGACCGAGTGAGGTAGCGCAGTTGTTAGCGCACTAGACTCGCATTCGGGAGGGTGACGGTTTAAACACACTTCCGGCCATCCTGATTTAAGTTTTCCGTCATTTCCCTAAATCTCTTAAGGTAAATGCTGCGATAGTTCCTTTGAAAGGACACTTTAGATTTTCTTCTCCATCCTTCCCCAATCCGAGCTTGTGCTCCGACTCTAATGACCTCGTTGTCGACGAGATGTTAAACACTAATATCCTCCTCGCAAGTTATGAGCGACAATCGTTCTCATACTCCTGACCTCTTCTACGGCAAGCTCTTTGCTTTCAGTATTTTGAGAGGACGTTGTATGGATCAGAACAAGAAAAAACATACCAGTAAATATGGATTCTAACGTGTATACCTTAAGAGATATGAGCACCTGTTCATCTTTAGTACTGTGAAACTTATCTCTTTTAATGAGCAAATGCTCATAGATCTTAAGGTATACATTTTGGAGCCCATAATGACTAGAGAGTTTTTCTTGCTTGGTCTATTCTACCTCCTCCCAAAATACGGAAAGCGAAGAGCTTGCGGTAGAAGAGGTCTATTGTCATAGGTATCAGAACAATTTTCATTCATAATGTACAGTAACTCTTAAATGTTTTTTAACTTTGTGGTTTGTTGCGTTTCGGCTTCTATCCGTCTTCAATGTGTATATTTAGCTGCATTAAGCTAACTGAAGATGGGCGACTGCCGAAAACGCACCATAACGTAAGTAAAATTAAAAAAGTGGCTGGCTGTAGTATTTCTTCAAGTGACGTGTTGTTGTTAAAACACTTTCTTGACATCGTTTCATTGAAAATATAGCTGCAGCGAGAACGAAACTCTTTTGCCTTATCGAACCGTTTCAGAATCACGTTTATAGATTTACTAAAGAATATACCTGCTGTAGGTTAAAGCACATTTCGTTGGTTAAAATACAGTACATCTTTTTCACTGAATTAAATATTTTTCCGATGATCATTTAGTAGACAGATTTTAATTAATGCTGAAATGCAAGCTTTATAGAATATTTTCGTTCCTGTAGGTGCATTATCTTACATTAATCCGTGTTTCCTTCCAGAAAACATTTTTCCGTAGGATTTCTTGGTTTTACTTTATTAATCATCCATATGCTCGAGGAAAAACTGGACTTGATGTCCGTCGAACGATCTCCCCGTTAGCTACGTTTTATGGGATTTACGGTTTCTGCGCGTAGGTGCGTTACGTGTGCCTCCTGTAGAGAATTTTATCACATCGTTCTGATAATGACATTCATTTACGTAGAATGTTGCTTTTCCCGTAAATAATTCCGAAAGCACATAAACGTGTTCAGAACTTTAAATGATCTCGTTTAGAGTAATCAAGGCTCTGTTATAGCTCTGCTATTGATGATATTTTGACAGCCCATCCTGTGATCACCAAAGAGGAAATGAGTGCGATACGATACTATAATAAGAAGCAGCCCCATTTCTTACGGCGCTAAGTAATGTCTTCTTTTCCCACTCGATGAGATGTTGTGCCAATACCGCAGTTACTAGTACGATACTCAGATCTTTCCTACATGTGATTCAAAAACGAGTCTTACATCTCTTGCTCTTACTTTGGTTCCACTTTATGTTGCCTCTATGATTTGAAGTTTGTCTCGAGGTAACTGTTTCCAGTGAATCTAATACCGTTACATAGTTCGAACCCGCAACATACTGAGTAAACGGCACCTCAGAATAATAAAGGATGGCATGAGTACGAAACATGGATTGTTATGAAAGATTTCGAATCCTCATCTTATTTTAAGTAACAAGAACTATGTGCAAAAGTGTTAAATCCGTCATTTCAAGAACATGAGGCATATTTGGCAGCACCATGTTCTGCATAATGAAGGATTTCAATTTCGTATTACATTTACTAGCAAATATATTTTTTCCGTGAAACTGGAAATGACTACCTTACGTCGAGTCAATGAGAGGTTATTTCGCTGGCAGTAGCATTGGACCTAAACATTTATATCATTCCTCTCACTTCGCTCACAGCTACCTTATTCTGATACCAATAATATACACAGCTTCTTTTCTTATGCAAATTTCCTACCTGGCCGTAAAGCTAAACCTTTCATCGTTTCCTGCCCATTAAATGAAACATCCGACCTGTAAGCTGCTTGGCCTGGCTTTTCGTTACCACGCCGTTTTATCTTAAAGTAATTTCCGCTCTTCCTGTTTTCCTCCGCTGGATAATTGGCTTTTCCAGACATTTAACCCTTAAGCAGCCTCTTCTTTGACATCTTGATGGCTCTGATCTAAAAGGTCTTCAGTGAACTGCAGAGTCGTCATTTCAATGTTAAATTTTTCGAAAGACATTCAATTTTATTTCACTTCGTCGTGCTAGTTTGATCCGTAATTAATCTACTAACTTCGTAGTCGGGAGCAAATGTTTATAAATTCACATCTAAATATACAGGTTTAAGCTTTTTGTGATTGGACTAAACCACTACTGAGTAACAGCTGTATGCTTTCTTCAACAGTGCCCGGTTGACTCATTTCCCACCTTTCTACTATACATATGACGCTAAAACTTTAACGGCGCCAAGTATGACTTGACATTAACGTGATTATTTTTCCCGTCATCCGCATCTGACGTTCACGTAAGTTTTGCTAATGACATTGCAGTTCTGTAAAATACGGCAAGAGACTTGGAAGACCAGTTGAACGGAACAAGTAATCTCTTGAAAAGACGTTTTAATATTAACATCAATAAAAGTAAAACAAAGGTAATGGAATATAGTCGAATTAAATTAGGTGATTCTGAGGGAATTGAATTAATAAACCGCCGTAGGTTCGAATCTTCCCTCGGGCATGGGTGTGTGTTGTCCTTACCGTAAGTTAGTTTAAGTTAATTTAAGTAGTGTGTAAGACTATGGACCGATGACCTCAGCAGTTTGGTCCCTTAGGAATTCACACATATTTGAGCATTTGAATTAATAAATGAATGACTAAAAGTCGTTGACGAATTTTGCATTTGAACAGCATATTAAGTGCCGATGGCCGAAGTAGGGAGGGGGAATAAAAAAAAATACTGACTGGCAATAGAAATAAAAGCATTTCTGAAAAGAGAGACATTTTAATAACTAATATAGGTGATCGAGTAACTGTTCTGGAATGTTTTCTGGTGGTATTTGTCGGAGGTGTAGGCTTGTACAGAAGTGGAACGCGGACGATAAACAGTACAAACGAGTGGTGCTACAGAAGAGTGCTGAAAAGAAGGATGTTACCCATCTGGTAACTGACGAGAAAGTACCGAATCGAATTGTGGGGAACAGAGCTTTATGGCACAATTTGAGTTAAAGAAGGGATTGTCTGCTAGAACACATCCAGAAGTACCAAGCAAACGTCAATTTGCTAATGGAGGGAAGTTTAGGGAGTAAGAATTTTAAGGATTGGTCAAGGCTTGGCTATGGTAAAATGCTTCGAATGGATGTAAGTTGCAGTAGTTATTCAGAAATGGATAGGCTGACAAGGGATGAGCTTCCGCGGAGAACTGAATCAAGAAACTGAAGACTACCGCAACAAGAACAATTAACAGACAGGAAATAACATTTTTATTAGGTCTTCTGAATTTATGTCAAAACGTTATATGTATTATACATACCGGAGCAATAGCACTCTGATACTCTTTCGAACCCTGCATATGATGATCCAGCGTGTATATCTATTCAGAGATACTCTCCTAGTACTATGCGGCAATCCTCCGCAGTGATGTCAACGACTACGCGTCATTGTATGGACTCCACGAGATCTCGAAAGTTTTAGGAAGCGATACCACGGCTGCTCAGTCACCGCCCACAACTCAAATACTGTATAATCATATGAAAATTCGTTCTAAAATTCTTCGATTTCTAAATGATATAATGTCAGCTGAGGGAAAGGTTGTACGATATTTTATAACAAAATAACCAAAACACTCAATTAGATTCCAGGCAGATGATGTTTTTAGTTTTATAATGTTTTCTATAAATGCAGTTGTTCACAAAACTATCTTTACCTTCTGAATGATCCCTTTACTTTATAAAATACTAAATTTCTTAGGACTTCCTTGCTCGTCATATACCATTTTTGGTACAAAACTGCCATCTCTGTAAAGTTTTTTTAAAGTTCATTGTTAAAAAAACGAAAGTAACTTTTAGAGCTGACGCTGACGACTAACATACAGTAGGTCCATCAAGAAAGTAGATGTCACACACAAGCGTCTATACTGTACCGCAGTGCTCCAAATGGACCGCTGTCGCCTCCAATACCCATCACTGCTTATCTACATCTACATCCATACTCCGCAAGCCACCTGACGGTGTGTGGCGGAGGGTACCCTGAGTACCTCTATCGGTTCTCCCTTCTATTCCAGTCTCGTATTGTTCGTGGAAAGAAGGAGTGTCGGTATGCTTATGTGTGGGCTCTAATCTCTCTGATTTTATCCTCATGATCTCTTCGCGAGATATACGTAGGAGGGAGCAATATACTGCTTGACTCTTCGGTGAAGGTATCTTCTCGAAACTTTAACAAAAGCCCGTACCGAGCTACTGAGCGTCTCTCCTGAAGAGTCTTCCACTGGAGTTTATCTATCATCTCCGTAAAGCTTTCGCGATTACTAAATGATCCGGTAACGAAGCGCGCTGCTCTCCGTTGGATCTTCTCTATTTCTTCTATCAACCCTATCTGGTACGGATCCCACACTGTTGAGCAGTATTCAAGCAGTGGGCGAACAAGCGTACTGTAACCTACTTCCTTTGTTTTCGGATTGCATTTCCTTAGGATTCTTCCAATGAATCTCAGCTTGGCATCTGCTTTACCGACGATCAACTTTATATGATCATTCCATTTTAAATCACTCCTAATGCGTACTCCCAGATAATTTAGGGAATTAATTGCTTCCTGCTATTTTGTAGCTAAATGATAAGGGAACTATCTTTCTATGTATTCGCAGCACATTACACTTGTCTACATTGAGATTCAATTGCCATTCTCTGCACCATGCGTCAATTCGCTGCAGATCCTCCTGCATTTCAGTACAATTTTCCATTGTTACAACCTCTCGATACACCACAGCATCACCTGCAAAAAGCCTCAGTGAACTTCCGATGTCATCCACAAGGTGATTTATGCATACTGTGAATAACAACGGTCCTATGACACTCCCTTGCGGCACACCGGAGCGAAATGTATTATTACATAAACTATTCAAAATATGCACAACGACAAACTAAGCTATAAACAATGATTACAACAGTGGTAATAAAATCGCAAATGTGGTGCGTTTTGGAACTACTTTTCTTGCAGTATGCTCAGTGTGTCTTTTTCCTTTTTTTCATTCCTTTTTATATACAAGGCAACAATGAACACTGGGCAATTTTATTCTCAGTTTTGCATTTTCTACTTGTATAAACTCATTACTGACTGCTGCAGAATGTGTTTGGATGGCAATGTGTTTATTATTCCAAGCGTCCTAAGGGGTAAAAACTCATTGTTACCTAGCCAAATTCCGTGTTTATTACGTGTGTGCAACAAGAACGGTCGCCGGCCTCTATAACAACCTACCGTCCTATACTATCAATAATAAATCTTTTAGTTACTCGCGAGATACGTCCTAGGTAATACTTGCCCTCATAGGCAGGCACAGTTTCCTCTTGATCAGGCTGTGTGCTAAAGTCTACACTGAGGCGAAAAAGGTCGTGGTATACATCCTAACATCATGTCGGATCTCCTTTTTTCCCGGCGCACTGCAGCAACTCGACGTAGCTTGGACAAAAGAAGTCGTTCCAAGTCTCCTGCAGAAATTTTGAGCCATTCTGCCTTTACAGCCGTTCATAATTGCGAAAATGTTGCCGCTGCAGGATTTTGTGTACAAACTAACCTCTCGATTACGTCCCGCAAAAGTAAGAGGAGATTTACGTCGGGCGATCTGGGTGGCCAAATCATTCCCTCGAATTTTCCAGAATATACTTCAAATCAATCGCAAACAATTGTGGCCCATTGACATGGCGCATTGTTATCCATAAAATTTCCGTCCTTGTTTGGGAACGTGAAGTCCATGAATGGCTGCAGATGATCTCCAAGTGGCCGAACATAGCCATTTCCAGTCATTGATCGGTTTAGTTGGACCAGAGAACCCAGTCCCTTCCATGTAAACAAAGCTGACACCGTTATGGAGCCACCACCAATTTGCACAGTGCCTTGTTGACAACTTAGCTGCATGGCTTCGTGGCATCTGCGCCACACTCGAACTAACAAACTGAAACTCATCTGGCCACGCCACGGTTTTCAGTCGTCTAGGATCTAACCGATATGGGGACGAGCCCAGGGGAGGCCCTGCACGCGATGTCGTGCTGTTAATAAGGCACTCGCGTCGGTCGTCTACTACTATAGTCTATTAACGACAAATTTCGAAGCATTGTCCTAACATACGTTATTTCGTATGTCCCACGTTGATTTCTGTGGTTATTTCATGCAGTCTTGCTTGTCTGTTAACACTGACAACTCTGTGCAGACGTTGCCGCCTTCGGTCGTTAGATGAAGGCCGTCTGCCACTGCGTTTTTCGTGGTGATAAGTAATGTCTGAAACCTGCTATTCTCGGCACACTCTTGACACTGTGGATCTCAGAATATTGAATTCGCTAACGACTTTCAAAACGCAGTGTCCCATGCGCCTAGCTGCAACTATCATTCTGCCCCAAAGCCTGTTAATTACTGCAGTGCGGTCATAATGACACGAATCATCTGAGTACAAATGACAGCTCCGCCAGCCGGCCGTTGTGGCCGAGCGGTTCTAGGCACTTCAGTCTGGAACCGCGCGACCGCTACGGTCGCAGGTTCGAATCCTGCCTCGGGCATGGATGTGTGTGATGTCCTTAGGTTAGTTAGGTTTAAGTAGTTCTAAGCTCTAGGGGACTAATGACCTCAGACGTGAAGTCCCATAGTGCTCAGAGCCATTTCAACCATAGCCCACAGCTCCGCCAACACACTGCCCTTTTATACCTGGTGTACGCGATACTACCGCCATTTGTATGTGTGCATACCGCTATCCCAAGCCATTTGCATCAGTGTATGACGTCAATAGTGGCAGAGCTATACTCCTCCTCATTAAAGTGTTTTTGACCGAAAAACTAGGTTCGTGCATAGAGTTCCGCATCTTTTTCCTAAGATGTGCTTTCACATTTTTCGTAAACCACTTCACGAAGTTTTCGCCGAGGATCTGACAAAAAAATGGTTCAAATGGCTCTGAGCACTATGGGACTTAACATCTACGGTCATCAGTCCCCTAGAACTTAGAACTACTTAAACCTAACTAACCTAAGGACATCACACAACACCCAACCATCACGAGGCAGAGAAAATCCCTGACGCCGCCGGGAATCGAACCCGGGAACCCGGGCGTGAGAAGCGAGAACGCTACCGCACGACCACGAGATGCGGACGACGATCTGACAACGAAACGCTGCAGATTGCTTCCGTCACTGATACCAAAACCGAACTCGTTCTACACCTCTAAGAACCGTGCTGTGTGGATGGAGTCAAATCTCACAGTTATTCCGTTACAAAACCACTCCCTAGCTTCTTTCGTCCGAAAATAAATTCTAGTAAGAGATATTCATTACAGAAAGGCCTAAATCATCCACTGAAGTTTGGTGAACAAACAGATTAACAGTTTGAATTCATTTGAGAGCAGCGAAGTCAACGGACTAATCGTATTCTGAGGGTTGACTCTTTCAATCCGTGCTACGTTTTCAAATGAAAGTTACGTCAGTGGCTTGTGAAACTGAAACACTCCTCTACATTAGATTCAGTTCTCTTGTTCTTAGTGATCACAACAACAGACAAATTACGCAAGGACGAGATATATGAACAGTGACAGGCGCAATCAAGCCTGACAAAGTAGGCGTATGAACAGGAGATCTACGCTGGAGGTGACTCACTGTCAGCCAGAAACTACTCAGTAGTAAAGAAGCTTTGTTTAGAAGCCAAGCACCTCACAGGTAGTGCGCTGCAACAGCGCGCCCGACTGGCGGATTTTCACGCCAGGTGCACGCAGCACACGGATGCTCTTAAAACATTTGCGGCGCGTGATGGATCTTTTGTGAACGCTGTTTATGCCTGCGAGGCATTTGTACACATCACCTCCGATCGCAGTAATTACGCGCGACGCAGAAAAATAGCTTCCTGTCCATAGGCACCGCTCGGTGGTGTACAGCACCAAGAAATGGATGCGACCATCTATAATTGTAATGAGCGCGCCCTTTGCTGCAGTGGCCAGCGGCGAGCCTAATAGTGCCATCCCATTTGGCGGCCTCTCGGAATTACTTCCGCACGCTCGACAATGACCGATGTATATTACTGCAGCACCCTTACAAATATTTGCTCCGTGAATTAGTCGCACTATTAATCAGTAGCCTCTCAGAAGCCGGTTTTAGTTCCCGAAACGTTTTAATTGGGGAGCCCTCTTATCTGTCTGTACCCTGTTTCTTTTCTGAAATCTTTTTGTTGAACTACGGGAACGTGGCAAATTTTAGACGGAAGTGATTACCAAATTATAACACGCAGAAAATTATATACGTAAACAAAATACTAGATCTGTCGAGATTCACTGATGATAAAGTAGCGCCCGGAGAAGGAATTACAGCCATAACCTCAACGTTTTACATTTCAGCCATGTATATTGAACAATGTCAGCCTGCCCATTCGCTGCTAAATGGTACAAATATGTCAGGAAGTGATGTTTAAACAACTATCCAGGAGATCAGCTAGCCAGTCGAGTGTTATGATCAGTGTGGTTTTGCGTACACAAAATTGACCGAGGTCATAATGCTTATTTCCACTGAAAGCGTCTACAGTGCGTCATATTACAAATGTAGCTGCTATAATGAGTAGCAGGGGACTGGAACGTGCCATAGTTAGCAAGCAAACGCAGAGAGATCATTAGCGGTGTCATATCACTTTTTATTACCACAACATTAATGTTCACTTCAGCGGTACACATCGCAAGAAATACGTCCTTGGCTTACGTGCTGTAGAAGTCACATCTCGGTAGAAACTGTCTTAATGTGACCCGATACTGATCCCGCTTATCAAAGTATAAGCGCTTTTACCAGTCGGCTCCCATAATAACACTCAGGAACAGTTAAGTTCTTTAAAGTGCTAAGAATAGAATATTAAGTAAGTTATTATTTGACCCTGTATTGGTGATAAGTGGCAATTTTTCACACATTTAAGAGGGAAGCACTTGTTGGAAGTGCGGGAGTACTGAATTTGGATAAACACGTACTGTGAGTATAGAACATCAGCAGTATTCACCGGACATTAAGAAAGAATTTTCTGAAGTAAAACACCTTATTATACTGTTACCGACCGGGAGGCTACCTTTTGTTTGACGACCTACATCCTCCCACACTATAGCCGAGAGCAGCCTATGAAATCTGCTCAAGACGGTGCATGTGCATCCTGCTATGGAACTTCTCTACAGTTCAAAAAAATGGCTTTGAGCACTATAGGACTTAACTTCTGAAGTCATTAGTCCCCTAGAACTTAGAACTACTTAAGCCTAACTAAACTAAGGACATCACACAAACCCATGCCCGAGGCAGGATTCGAACCAGCTACCGTAGCGGTCTCGTGGTTCCAGACTGTAGCGCCTAGAAACGCTCGGCCACCCCGGCCGGCCTTCTCTACAATTATAATACTACTTTGACTCTGATCGCCTACCTCCTCTGACGTTTTCATATCCCTCCATGTTTCCCACTACCAGTATCCGTACACATTACAAATAGAATATACACAGTCAAGTATGAACGGAGCACGATGTGAAGATGACGGACAAGATAACGGAGTTAAACGTAGCAATGACTCCACGGGCAGATAGTACAAGTTTCATTGTGCACATCGAGGAAACTTTGCTGATATTCTCCATACAGAAATGATACACGCAATGAGAAAACCGGTTATTTATTTGGTAGGTCAAGAAACGAAATGCTGTCGTCCATCAATGCCGAAATTCTTCAAAAATAATTTGAACGGGAAGATTCAGAGTTAATATAATTGAAGCTAGGTCTTGGAAGTTCAACAAGAATAGAGAAGGGAGTTTGCCTAACCTCTTTCGGGAACTTCATCTACCAGATGCCAACGACAGTTGTTGGAAAAGCCAAAAATGAGAGAAATGACATAATTTTATCATTCACAATTTTGTTCCAACTTCTGATACAGTATTCGAGACTTTCGCAACTGCTACTCTAAGCGGTACCCATTCCATCTGTATCAATGTCTATATTAGCACGCCAACTAACAGTATGTTGTGGACATTGTGTGACACTCTCACTTCCCCCTTTCCTGAGACAGTCGCCAATGGTGTGGTGGAAGAACCGCTGTTGCTAAGCACTGTATTATCTCATGTCACTTTCATTTTACCTTGATGGTCTCTTCATGAAATATGTGTAAAATGGAGCAATATGTAGGTTAACTATGCAAGCTATATACGCTCTTTGAATCCATGCATATTACAAAAATGACCGTTCAGGAAAGCCATGTGAAAACGATACTGCAGGGTGAAATTCGTTAGTGATACAGGTGAAATATATGTCCAAATGTGTATGATATGTTAAATATATGTCAACTGTATATAAACAACTATCAATTTCAACCAAACTTGGTACACATATCACTTACTCTCTGGAAAGGAGCGGTGTGGGGGAAGAACCAACACCTATTGGGGTGGGACTGTTGGACAGAGAAGGGTATGGAAGGAAGAGTTGGAGGGGTATAGGAGGAGGAGATGGACAGAGAAGGAGAAGAGGAGGAGATGGACATTCAAAGGGGAGGAGGAGATGGGAAGAAAAATCGGGCAGAAGGCGATGGGCGGAGACAGGGGGTGGGGGATACGGAGCGAGGGGGAAGAGGAGAGGGACGGAGTGATGGGGATGAGATGTGTCGATAGAGGGGTGAAAATGAGATGGAAATACATACCTGAGCAACGCCGTGTAATCAGCTACTTTTAATAATAAACCACAACGTGTTGCAGAATTCACCTGTTGTAGCATCTCCCACTGGAATTGGCTCAGTATCTTCGTGACGCTTTCGCAATTATAAAGGAAGTCGTTAGGAAATGCGGTACTCTTATTTGGATGTTCCAAGTTTATTTTATCAGTCTACCTGTAAAGGTCCCAGAGTGAAGAGCATTATTTAAGTGTCGATCGAACAAGGGTTTTATAGGTAACCTTCTTCTGGGCAGACTACACTTCACCTTTCCGATAATTAGGTTGATACGGTCTTACCACTTTAAAACGCTCAACGCACATACCCCCAGACATTCAGTGAAAGTTGCAGGTTCCAGTGGTTGCTTAGCCATGGTGCAGTAAAAATATAACGGTTCCCTCGCTCCTCTTTGTGTTCAGTACGTTGTATTTGCTTATGTTGAGAGTCAACTGTCAATCCTTCAGTCAAGCGTCGATCCCCTGCAGACCTCCCTACAGTTCACTACAACATTCTAGCTTTGTCATTTCTGCTTATACAGGAGGGGAAAAACTGAACAGGCCTGGAATCCTTCAATCCAGCTAACGATAAATAGCCCAGCTTACATCTTTCGCAACCGGGGCAGATAATGTAACATGCGTTGCCTATCTTAAGGTGCATAAAAGATTTTCTGGACCATTTTTATTTTGCCTGCCCTGTAAAACAGCATCATCTACTAAAAACTTCAATGAGCTTCCAATTTTCTTCATTAGCTTATTTAAATTTCCTATGAACAGTCGAGGTCGTTGTAACACTCTTTAGGGGATGCACCAAAAAACTATTTTGCATTGTATATTTCTCACTATTAAGTGCGATATGCTGTGTTCTTTTTGCTAGGAGCTCTTCAATCCAATCAAAAAGCTGGCCTGATGTTTCGTGTTCTCGTACTTTCGTTGATAAGCAGCAGTGCGGAACTGTATGGAAATCCGCCTTCCTGAAGTCCAGGAACGCGGTACTTTCCTCCTAGGAAACACTTCTGTGACATAAAACCTATGATTTGATTTTTTCAAATTTACGAAGGATGAAGGACCACATTTTTATTACTGGTTATCTGGAGATGATGGTTTTCGCCATTAACGCTTCCAGGACTTAATTCCCTGGTGAACTGACAGGGAAGCCGATGGAAGATCGGCTAAAAGCCAAAAGTGGTCAGAATTACCAGAGACCAAACTCGGAACTCTCAGCTCTGCCGGACATTCCGCAGCCACATGGCTACAAGTCACATAGTTACAAGGTTACTGGAGCTCGTCTCTCATAGCGTAAAAAGTATGGGGTGAGGACCCCAGTACAGCGTATCAGAAGCGCTCGCATGCATTTCGTCGTGCTTATCAACAGCTGGCTCGCAGCAGCAGCCATTCGATCGGCCGGTTGGCTGCTCTTCCTGATGAGAGTGCTAGACGTCAGCGCCGGTTGCGATAATTGGCCTTTCACGACCGCGTGCTCGCTCTGCAGTAAGTGGAGTGAGCGGAACATGATTTCCAATTTCCTGGCTCCGCTTGTTGAGGACCTGGTCCGTAGCAGGCTGTCTCTGCTTTCGATCCTGAAAGTATATTCATCGACTCCCAGACTGAATATTTATCTGCACATCTTACACAAACAATCCACTTATTTCAGGTGAGTAGAGAAGTATGTAAGTCTAACTTTAGGATCAGTAATTTCAACCGAGCGGGGTAGCGCAATGATTAGCACACTGGACTCACATTCGGGAGGACGACGATTCAAACCCGCGTCCGGCCAACCTGATTTAGGTTTTCAGTGATTTCCCTATTTGGCTCAAGGCATATACCTGGATGGATCCTTCAAAAGGCACGGTCGCTTTCCTCCTTCTCCAGCGTTCCATAATCCATGCTTGTGCTCCATCCCTAATGATCTGGTTGTCGACGGGATATTAAGCACCATCTCCTCCTCTTGCACTCTAATTTCAGTTCGTTGTGGACAACTAAGAGGCTGCAGCAGCTATATGGACCAAATAACTGCATGCTCTAAATGAGTAAATTAATGTTAGCCTGATTCTGTAGAACAAGTGGAGAAGCACGTGTCTTTCCGTGTAAAACATTACTCCTTCATATCAGATTCACTTACGTTAACCAAATATACTCATGATTTTATTTCAATAACTACTGCAGCAAAAGATGTACGCTCACGGACTCTCGGAATTACGTGTAGAGTAACGTGACTGGATTCTACTTTTTCCTACACCAGTAGGACCTGGGAAGGGAATGAGACACAATTGTAGCCCATTCTCCATATTATTCATACTGTAAATAGAGCAGTTATTAAAAGAAACCAAGGAGAAATGTGAAAAGAGAATTAAAATTCAGGGAGAAGAAATAAAAGCTTGAAGGGTTGACGTTGTCATAGTAATTAGGTCCGAGATGGCAAATGAGTTGGAGAAGACCGAACGGAATAGATAGTGTACTGAAAATAGGTTATAAGATGAGCATCAAAACAAGTAAAACAAAGATAATGGAATGCAGCTGAAATCATTAAATTCTAAGGGAAGTAGATTAGGAAATGACGCTGTGAAAGTATTAGACGAGTTTTGATATATGGGCAACAAAATAACTGACGATGACAGAAGTAAACAGGACATAAAATGCAAACTTGCAGTAGCAAGGAAAGCTTGTCACCGTCTGAGAAACGCTGAGAGTAACAAAATGAACGTCCGAAAAACATTACTCAAACATCCAAAGAAAATCACAATCAAAAGTGGTTGATAACCTGATCACTTCTGCGTTTTCGTTGATTCCAGACCTCGTGGTTACAGAACACTAAACATCGAACTACGAACACACAGCGAGATAAAATATGACAGCGATCAGGTTTGGCCGCTGCAACTATTTTATTATTCGTTCCATGGGGAGAGCCGTGTCAGAGCCAGTGTGTCCGTCACCTGTCTCCGAGCAGCCTCCATTTGCATGGGGTAATGCGATAACGCTATGGAGCATCATATCAGCCGTCATATCCTACTAACTACGTTTCTGCCAACCTGCGTGAATCAGCGATCGGCTCATTGTGTTACGCATCTCATCCTAGCACAAAACTTCTTCCCCCTTACCGCTTTGTGCCGATTTCACGATGCCAGTTAGCGTGTTAGTTGGAAATCACCACGAAAGTATTACAAAGTCTCCGTATGGTGTAATGTACACTGTGTTATGTTATTTATCTATACTTCTATTTATAATTTTTCTTAAAATTTCAGATTTTCTAAATTAAGACATGAGAGCACATTGTTAAATCACCGGAAGGAACGAGAAGAGATCGATTCTAATTTTCAGTTTTATGTGCACCTACATCTACATCTACATCATACGCCCCAAGCTACCTAACGGTGTATGGCGGAGGGTACTTCTGATACCACTAACTGGTCCCCCATTTCTTGTTCCACTCCCGAGTGGTGCATAGGACGAATGATTATCGGTGAGTCTTTCTAGTATCTCTAATTTCTCGACTTTTCTCTCGAGTTAGTTTCGTGAGATGAATGTGTGAGGAAGTAATATGCTGTCCGATTCTTCCCGGAAAGTGCTCACTCGAAATTTCAGTACTAAGCCTTTCCGTGATGTACAACCTCAGTCTCGTAACGCCTGTCACTGGGGTTCATTGATCATCTCTGTAACGCTCTGGCGCCGACTGAACGAACTCTTCACGAAAAGCGCCGCTGTTCTTTGGATCTTCTCTCTCTCTCTCTCTCTCTATCTGTCTGTGTATCTATCTATCTATGCATCTATAATCTATCTAACTATCTCTCCCTTTCCTTCTCTTCCTCCATCCCTCCCTCCCCCATCAGTCTTACCTGGTAAGGATCGTAGAGTGATGAAGAATACTCAAGTACAGGTCGAAAAAGCACCTTGTGAGCGTTGGTGGGTAAGTTACATTTCCTTAAGATTCTTCCAAGCAATCTCATTCTCGCATCCGCTTTTCCCGCTATTTGCTCTGAGTAGTCATTCCACTTAAGGTCACTCTGAATTGTTGCTTTTAGATATTTTACGGTAGATACTGTTTCCAGCAGTTTGTTATCATTAGTGCAGTTGTACAGCAGTGGATTTCTTATCCTATGCATGCGCAATATGTTACATTTATTTAGGGTCATGTCAGCTGCCAGAGCCTGCACCAGTCGTCAGTCCTCTGCAAATCGATACTGTCTTCTGGCCATGCTACTTTATTACCGACAATCGCGTCATCTGCGAACAGCCTGAAGGAGCTTCCAATGCTTTCTACTAGATCATTTATATACAATGTAAACAGTAACGGTCTCATAACACTACCCTGGGGAACTCCGGAATTATTCTTTACTTTCGAATACTGTGGAGAAATAGCTCTAAAATTGCAAACTATATCACCCAAAAATTTTCGTTACGTGTCTACTGAGAACAGCGGTTAAAATCTCCTTACTTTGTGTTGTTCTATAGCACATGGGTTTTTATTTCTAAGGAGTGCCCATTCAGAAATACGAATAAAGCTGCCGAAGAAGCTAGAAACAGGGTGATAAGACAGAACAGAAGAAAAGCGTCACAGTAAGCGGGAGGCCTACAAAAAGTATTTCATATAAAATTAAATAAGCGCCAAACCACAAATCAAAATTTTGACGGTCAATTTCCGGCTGGTTCTCCGATGTTCCCCTTTTATTGCTCCCTCTGACAATGCCATGTTTATCTGAAAAATGTGACACCGCACCATTGTTCGTATTGCGTGTTGTGTTGACTCCCACCTGAAACTAGAAAAGTCATTCTGCAAATCAAAGGAAGTACAGGTGAAGAGCCGTTGTGCCCGAAGCAACTTTCAGTTTGATAAACACTGCGTTTATGTGTTAAAAAATACGGATACGTCGACAAATATTTTGTTGTGTTAGTCTGAAACTTAAATCGTTTACTTTTACCATTGGGGGAGTTTACGATAAGACTTTCCTAATCTCTCTACGTTTTTCTTCTTGGAGATTTCTTTTTATTATTCTAGTGGTGTAAGTTTCACGTTCAACGATGCGAGAGGCATGTGTGACTTAGAACTCCATTGACACACGGCAAAAGGAATAGTGGGTGCCCTGAACAAACTACAGGTGCGCTCGATGAAAGAACAACTGAGATCTCCCTGTGAAGGGGGTCGTCGGCTGGAGGTACCTTGTGCAACAACAGTTTGACACATTTCCCCACGTGCGTCGGCCGCCACCCTCCGGCTAGGCCTTTTTTGGCTGGTGGCGTGTTTATGAAAGTGGCGCGTCGGCACGTACAGCAGCTTTTTGTGGCTGACACGCCACGGCGGCTCCTCAGACGCTTCTGTGCGCCTCCGCGCCGTTTAGCCGTGAAAACGGCGCAAAATTGTTTACCTTTTACAAAGGGCGGTTTGTCTGAACACCACTGTAACACGCAAGTATGTTAGTAAAAGCCTGCAGATTGTTTCCAACAGCGTCTAATGTCAACTCTCTGTGGTTTCTGTTGGAGGGACAACACGAGCGAGAGTCTGTTGCCGGAGGTAGTTAAAGCAACTTTTTCTGTCCGTTGAAGGCAGAAATCGAGGTACGTCTTGCACTGTATTACAGGAACAAGCCATCCGACATTAAATTTTTACCTCGGTTTATATATTCCCACGATATACTAAGCACCCAGGGAGCGCTTACATTCACGGTTCAGCAGTCTCCACGTGCCTAGAGAGACAATTATTTCCATGAGCAGAATGATACTAGAAAATGGAACTTCCACGGAGGATATTATGTACAAAAGAAAAAAAAATTAATCACTAAACTGTAATGATATACGCAGATTGCAAGTGATCTAATCTATTTACTAGAAAAATTAAGAACGAGGAAGAAAAACTCCAAGCAACGCTAGTTAAACTTAAATTCTCAGTACCAGAAGGAGTAACAGTTGCACTACATAACTGTAACGTAGCCGTGGGTTCAGCCGTTTATAAGAATTTTGGATCTGCGTTTTCGCGGATATGTGTCTAAGTAGATACGAGGCCCTCAATCGGAAGCAATTGGTATGTGACTCAATGTTAGAAGAAAACTTTCCTGTGTTTATCTGGCAAAGAGATGGGATGCTGAAGGTCCAGTTTTTTGTGATTATCTCGAAGAGCAGCATACAATGAACAGCCAATACTACTCGCATTTGCTTTTAATCAAGGTGAAGCCTGCCATGAGCGAGAGACGTCGTGGATCTCAGAGGACAGGTGTGATTCTCCAGCAAGACAACGCACGTCCTCATATTGCTCAACTAACCCCCTTGCAGTCCTCATTTAGCACCTGGCGTAGCGTTCACGATCGCCAAATAGTGAGCCAGTATCGAGATCGAATTTTAAGTCTTTGCAATTTCTCATCTTCAAGGCATATACCTAAAATATTTCAACTAAACTTATAATGTAGTGATTTAACTTTTTTTACGGTCTTAAAAAAGCGTAAATTATGCAGCTCAAGAGATAAATGTGGAATTTCAGCGCGGAAGAAAACGAAATCTTCCAGAACACAGGAAAGGAATCCTTGCGTCTCGGAGGTTCAGTGTGCTCTCACGAGGACTGTAATTTAATCAGGTTCAGGTAGCTCATCTGGCTGTGATGTGCACATCGCTTTACCAAATCTTCTTGATCCAAACTTGCACATACTGCAATGGTATCTGCCTTGGGGAAATACTTGGCAGAAAATCACGTAACAGCTTGTCCAATTCTTTGTTCTTTACTGCAGCCGAGAATATATTTTATTATTTCTGTTTTCTACAGATTTTTCTGGGAAAGTGTCGACGAATATGATGACACTGTATTTCTCATCAAGAATAGTTAACTTTCCAACCAAACTGACCCCAATTCTAAGCAAGCTTAGTATGAAGCTGTAGGTGCCAAAATTCGCTCGATATCCCCCCGTTGAGTGTTCTGTCTGTTTGTAGAGCCCCCGTGGAACAGTTTGTGCAATTGAAGGTACAGAGTTAATTAGTTATTTATGGCGGACTTCAGCGTTAACCACGCCGGCTGGGATAACCTACGTGAAGATAGGGGATGAAAAATAAGATCATATGTATAAAGAAAGAAAATCAAATACCATTAAACGATATATTGTCAACCTGAATAAATAAGCCAACAGAACATAGCAGAGCAGTAGAAATATGTTTTGCCAGTTACAGTGGTTTTTAGTGCCTTATTTGGGAGCCTGTGTGATAAGATTTGGGTTGGCCCATTTACCTATTCTCATAACAAAAAGACAACGACAAACTGTATCCAATAAATTACTAACAGAATATCTGAAGGGCTTACTGAACATAGTATGTTTATAAAGTGCCGGACAAGATTATAATGCTACGGTTAGCAAGGAATCCAGTACCAGAATACGTCAGTTTCTTTTACATTTATCGATCTGGCAATGTAGTTGTCTATCTACTCGTACACACCATACATGAAGCCTGAAATGAAATCCCAATTGTAGTGGAACGGTGCCTGCAATACCATTGTCTTAGAAATGTGAAGTAATCCAAGACGGTATAAACGTGAAGCTACTCAGAAGCTCATTTCACCGTAGGAAATACTGCAGTCACCCATGAGTTTTTAAATGATTTCATTGTACCATTACTAGTTTCGGACCTGAGCCCATAGTCAGATGGTAGCGTTCACTTCTTTACACGTTTTACATTTGGGCCTCAAAAATAACAAAGATTTTATAATTACGTAGTTTTATACTTATATAGGCAAGATAGTGGAAGCCACGCAATGCAAACAGATAGACATGTAGCTGAGATTGAGCGGAAGCAGAGACATTACAGGAGTATTTATTAACACTTAGAGTACATATAATCTTTTCCTTCAGCTTCTCTTCAATAAAATTCATAGTATGAGCGTTTGTCTTAGCAGACTTTATCAGCCTCCTGAGAGAAAGGAAACAGAGTATTAAAGTGAACGGCAGAACATGTCGTCCTAGGTCAACGTGTGAGGGCATACCACATGTGTCAATCCTGTTTCCGTCCGTATTTACAGCACAATATTTACAGCAGAGAAAGTTCTCCAATGTGCTGATGCTTTATGTATATACAAACTCGGCAACTACAGACATATCTGAGGAATACTGTGCGCTTGATTGTTTCATAGGGCATCTAAATGTGTGCTTAAACCACAATGTATTAGAAGCATTGCCAGCTAAATCCGTAGTGGAAAAGTATCTGGGTCTCTATATCTCATACTACAAACATCTACATAAAGCTTGTAGTAAAAAGATATAACCGCTATTAATGTGCTTCGTGCACCCAGCTGGTGGCTGATTTCAGTACGAGGGTGCGTTCGTGTGTTAGTTAGTAACTTGTGTATTTAAATCTGTCTTGTCCTTTATCATAAAAGCTCAATAACTGCTAAATGATTTACCACGTTATTTGAAGCAGAAACACTTAAGCCATCAATTCTGAATAAATCTGGTCTATTTACTGCGTGATAGCCTTGTGGATGTAGTCTGGCCACATTTTGTACTTGACTGGCCGCTCGATGTTGGTTCAAAAACACCATTTCAGCAGTTGTGAGAGAAACTGGGATGCTTTCGCTGATATACGAGGGTAATTCAAGAATTAAAGAGACAAATTGGTCTGGAGAAAAAATTGTTAGTTGGGCAAGTTTGGTACCATTATGGCTTTTAAGTTGACATCACTGGGATGAGCCCTGATCAGCTGATGTATCAACATCGTTTTGTTTGCAACCTCAAAAATACATTTCAAGATGGCGAGTCCGTTTCAAAGGTCCACATTAGTTGAACAACGTTCTGTTATTCGTTTTTAACTTGATGAAGGTGAAGAACCAGTTAATATATATTGTAGAATGCCTAAAGTTTATGGTGAAGGTTGTATGAATCGTGCAAATTTTTACAAGTGGGTAGAGCAGTTGAAAAATGGTCACGACCCAGTGACCGACGAACACCGTTCTGGCAGACCAATTGCCGCTTCAACTCCCTCAACTGAAAGTCGAATTGCTGACATTTTCGTGGCGACCGCCGTGTGACTGTGGAAGCGATAGTTGATAAGGTTGAAGTTAGTACTGTTACAGTTCATAACATTATCTGTAACAAGCTGAAGTACCGTAAAACATGTGCAAGATGGTTCCCAAAGGAGTTGACGCTGCTACAGAAAGAAACAAGTTTGGGAGTGTGCACAGAGCTAAAGGGACGTTATGAAAGAGAAGGTGAGCACTTCCTCAACAAAATTTAACTTGTCATGAAACTTTGGTTCGCTGTTATGAGCCAGAATCAAAAAGACAAAGCTTGGAGTAGAAGCACACCAACTCACCTGTCAAGAAAACATTCAAAACCCACTCATCAGCAGAAAAAGTCATGTGAACGGTGTTTTGGGATGCTGAAGGTCCAGTTTTTTGTGATTATCTCGAAGAGCAGCATACAATGAACAACCAATACTACTCGCATTTGCTTTTAATCAAGGTGAAGCCTGCCATGAGGGAGAGACGTCGTGGATCTCAGAGCAGAGGTGTGATTCTCCAGCAAGACAACGCACGTCCTCATATTTCTCAACTGACCCCCTTGCAGTCCTCATTTAGCACCTAGTGATTTCCGTTTGTTTGATGCACTGGACGAGGCATTACGTGGGAAGAGGTTCCTGGACAATGAGGACGTGAGAATGTTTGTGGGAAATTGGTTGAAACATCAAGATAAAGAGTTCTTTGCAGCCGGAATAAAAAAAAAATTGTAGCCTGTTGGAACAAGTGCATAAATGTTCAAGGGGATTACGTTGAAAAGTATAAAAAGTATTGTTTTGTAAAAATAAACGCTTCTTTTCTCGCCAGATCAGTTTGTCTCTTTAATCGTTGAATGACCCTCGTATGTTCACCCACATACGCCCAGTTAACGTTATTGTTTGAGTAACAAGATCCACGTAATGGAGTAAGTAAACGCACCTGCCACTCATTATCACCGATTTCTGTACACATTTTGCATCAGTGAATGGGCAGGAATCAAGGATGGCGATTTAATTCGGCCGTATATCGCTCCTCTCTTGCTATCACGTGATAAGTATCTGTTTACTGCGTGAATTGCTGATGGAATTCGTGGGAAATATGTTGTCGTACATTACTGAAGACATACATTTTCCATACGATGAGGCACTACCGTATTTTGCAGTTCCGTTAGAGTGTGGCGTGTACCGATAATAGGGAAAAGACGGATCGATAGACCACCTGCTTGGCCGATAGGGTTCCTGGGTTTGACCCCTAGATCCTTTTTCTTGAGGTGTTACATACTGACATTTCTTTACGAGACACACGTAAATGCCGGCCTCGGTGGCTGAACGGTTCTAGGCGCTTCAGTCCGGAACCGCGCGACTGTCACGGTCGCAGGTTCGAATCCTGCCTCGGGCATGGATGTGTGTGATGTCCTTAGGTTAGTTAGGTTTAAGTGGTTCTAAGTTCTAGGGGACTGATGACCTCAGCTGTTAAGTTCCATAGTGCTCAGAGCCATTTGAACCATTTTGAACACACGTAAATATATAGGGCCCATGCAATAAACGTGGAAAATCTTGCGTAGAAGAAGGAGGAAGATCTGGTTACACTGTTTATGGATGCCCCAAACCTTATTGGTTGTACACCAACTCGCGGCGCAGATACAGTTTATTCAATAAACATAGTTCTCATCACTTTGGGCAGGTTCTATAGTTAGCTACGAACAGAATTTTAGTGTTACTGTTCCTTGTTCCTTTTTCTTCTTTTTCCTTGTGCCTTTGTCCCCCATCGGCGCAAGGTCGGCATGATTCTTAACGGATTTGGCACAGTTAGCCAAGGGGGTGGCTGGATGCCCTTCAAGTCACCACCACGTTATCCCTTCCTGGAACAACTTTGGGCTGAGTTAGAACGTCCAACATCACTACCTCCTCTGGGTTCGGCTTTTGAGGTATAATGAGCCGCCAATCCTCCACAGACTTCAAGGCACAACATTGAACGGTCACCAGCAGAGCGGGAGCCGTCATAATGGCTAAGTGTGTACACACCCCCATATAATTGTTCACTAATAGGTGACTGGTTACTTTTGATCCGGGAGTGTATTCATTCCTTTGCAGAACAGCATTTACGATGTCCCTTCTACAATCTTTTGAGATGAGTAGCGAGAGATGTGTATCTTCCCGTTCTTTCAAAATATTTCAATAGCTTTTTTTCCTACACATTGTTATTGATTAGCAAAACACGAGACTTGAGCCTCAATGGTTTCCGATGTTCACCTGGTGTATTAACGTAATAGCATTCCAATGGCTGAAATTGCAAAGCTAGAAAAACCAGCAAAGTTACACACTGTCCAGCTGAAATGGCAGGACGATTCGTGTTGTGGGTCGGCATTTAGTCAGGAAGACTAAATCAGCTTAACAAGAAGACGAAAGACATTTGTGTATGATGGACGACAACCATTAATACCCGTTACCTGTGATAAGTATGCTGTGCTAAACGCCCCCCCCCCCCCCCCCCGCCGCCACCCACCCCCTTCGGTGCCACACCACCGCCGCTTGCACCATTTCTTAGTTGCTTCCGTGATAAAATCTACCTATATCTTCGCTTTCGTAAATTGACACCATTGTGGTGCCTCCTATTGTTGGCGCCTTTCTCGAAAGATAACATGGGAATGAAGTCGTGTGAGAGCTGTTAGACGGCTATTATGGGGATGAAAACTTTTTTGTTGCCAGCGAAGAAAACATGACAAATTAGTTTATCCTACACTAGAAAGTAAGCGGAATGGAAATGTGATGGAAACTCTTCCTTACTTCCTCTTGTCACCAAGAAGGCAAGAGACAAAAGCTTTACACTTATAGCTACAAATGATGTTTTTCAGTCAACAGTCTTTCGACTAATATGGTGCTATTCTCCATTTGTTTTTGCTTCGTGCGTATCTTTTCATTTCTATTTATTTATTGCCTCTAACGTTGTGTCGGAACATCTTTACGTATTCTGATTGTTACGTATCACTATAATTTTTCGCTCTGCTACTCCTTACGGCGGAAAATAAACTGTACTTGGATGTCTATGTAGACGTCCCAGTAACATATTTTATTACTGACACAATTCTTTTCCCTAAAAGCACCCCTACCCCTATTACCTCTGTCACATCTTCGCTTAGTTCAGTGCTCTTATGGGTTCACATTGAGTCGTGAATATGCATTACTTCAAGGTCGCGTCTCAGTGAGGTACTCTAGAAGGGCATCTTGCGGGAAAGGAAAGTGACAATGCTCTGAACGGACTATGACACCCAGATTCAAGACTATTCACTCGCTATGTTGGGTAATCTGGCTATGACTGTAAATAGTAATTTTGGAGTATTGCCAGTCAGATGATAATATAGAAAATAAAACGCTATTTACGACTCGATACCACCGCAGGTTTACAATTACATACTGATGCGTATAACGAAATCTAATCGCGTTGCATTCAGTAAAGTTTTGCAAACGTTACCTCGGAGAGATATAATAAAAAAATTTTTTTCGGAAAAAGTGGTCAAATGTTTTGTGAATTGATTTGACTAAAAGTGAGAATTAAAACAGCTTTGAGAAACATTTGGCGCTCCTTTGAAAGATGCTCTATATCATGTAAAGCAGATTAATTACCGATTGATAATTTGATGTTCAGTGGTTAACTTAAAATCTCAGAATTTAAATGACTACCAGATGTTATTTGTCTCGTGGATTATGTAGACTACCTGACTAATATTCTCTAGGTCTCTTTGAAATTATGAATTCTCATTTGTTGTACATGATTTTCAGCATCATTCAAAGACGCGTCAAATGTTTCTCTAAGCTGTTTTATTTCTTACTTGTAGGCGAATCATTTCTCAAAACATTTGACTGTTCTTTTTCAAATTCTTTGTTCTTATTTTGAAGTTTTGTTCGTAAAGAATGAAATATAATAGATTTATTATCCAGATTACTTTCGAACATTAAATATCTTTTTGCAAATGTGTACCTCACGTTGAGGCTCTTGTCACAGTACGCGTGGCTTCCCCCGTTGGAGAATCGAGTCGTCCCTCGGGCATGGGTGTGTGTGTTGTCCATAACGTAAGTTAGTTCAAGTTAGATTAAGTAGTGTGTAAGCTTAGGGACCGATGGCCTAAGCAGTTTGGTCCCATAAGATCTTACCACAATTTTACAAAAAAAAAAAAAATACTTCACGTTGGTCAATTTCATTTCCCATTGGACCATTTCGCACTTTTCGTTTGGGTACGAAAATCTGACAAAAATTTCCCCTCAGATCTAGAATTAAGCAAATCTTAACTACTGTGATTATTTTGAGGCAATTAAATCTTTCTCTTGTGAAACAAGACCTGACGCCGGTCAGTTTCATACCTCATTATCTTTTCACACTCTTCATATGATACTTTGAATATCATCAAAACCTTCACAAAAACAGTTACAATAGTTTAGGATGTATGTACGGTCGTCCATTGTTGACAGAGAGCTCTTCATAGCTGTTCATACATATCACTTGAAGGAAGAAAACCGAACATCTGGCAAACATAGGTCTATCACTGAATATCCATACTTCGGAAACTGCTGTTTCCACGTGTGGGGGCGACCTTAACTAGCGTGTCTTTAAGTTCAACCTTAGTTTCATTTTCTTTTATGGGGTGTCATACATTGGATACGAAACGAATCTAAGGAGGCATAACTCCCTGAATCCTCCAGGAAGAATCCCATGCCAAAGGTGCAGCTGTTGACAATCTGACTTTAGCTATACGGTCCTTACGGAAGTCACGCAAGGGGATATGAAAAACATCATTTCAGTCTGCAAACGAAAACAGATTTTCTCATAAGAGAATGATTGAAATACCTAATAATTCTGGGCAAGAGAACAGATTGCAGTAAATGACAAAGCGTATTAGTTTTAGTTGGTACACAGAGACACATACTAGACTCCAGATACGAGAAAATCGGGGACTACAACACAGCAATTAAAAGCCCATAAAGAAAAACTAAGAGGAAGTGTTTATAATTTCCGTGCAGAGCAAATTACTGGTGTTGCACATCATTTTATGCATATTTATGCACACTTACCTTGTGTTTGTGCTTCGTGTCTAGCAGAATATATGAGAACGTGCTGAAAAGTAATGCCTCCGAATTTTTTATGTGAGAACTCTTCAATCTTTTTAAATAAAACAGATGTTAAAAACAGTGTAAATTTTTGGTCTACATATTTATTCCTCAACATAGCCACCCTAGCGACGAATACATTTCTCTTGAAGAGGGACAATTTTGTTGATACCGTCGTTGTAGAATGTTTGACATTGTTGATGGAGCCACTACCTCACTTCTGCTTGCACCACTTCATCACTATCAAAGTGACGTCCTCGAAGGTATTCTTCAAGTTTTGGACACATATGAAAATCAGATGGGCGAAGTAGAGGTGGACTGCTCTTTCCTTCATTAAGAGCACGAAAAACACAGCGACGCACTTTACAGGTGTCGATACAATTACCACCTTATACAGTTTTCATTCTTCTATGGATTTCAATTGGATACATGTTTTCTGTGGTTAGAAGCTCGATTACAACAAGCTGCTTCTCACGCACCGACCTACGTTACACGCCGTTATGATACACGCAACAATTCGGAACGTCGAGCAGCAGAGGGTTTCAACCTGCGTCAGTGAACCAGGAAAGTCGACCGAGTAATATGCGTGATATGTGATACTTCGACCGATGTTGAGAACAGAATAAAAACTCCGCAAGTGAAAGCACACCCTCGTAATTTTCAGCATGCTATCGTATTCAGCACGCTATGAAATTCCAAGAATATAACCTTAGTTTCTGATCACCCTCTGCACATAAAGAATAAAACGTAACATAAAGTAAAATGTACTTATTTGATTAATAAATGATGGATACTGTGAAAGTTACTTTTTCAAGAAACTGATTACATTCACTCAATTCACAAACAAATAGTAGACACCCAGTTTATTTCATAATGTTATTTGAACGATATGGCTTTAATATTAGCATGTGCAATAAGAGATAAATGCCAAATACAGGACGAGTAAATGCCTTCACATGCACATATCGCAGATGCCTTATTAAATGTAAATTATTTACAGTATCATTAAACTCGAATACAGGGGATAGCTGGGCAGTGTGGGAGCGCCAGAAGCGGCGCAGAGAATGGAGCGCGTTGGCAGCTGCTTCTTTGATGTGCGCCACAAAGAGCGCGTGTTTTTTTGGAAACGGCCGATCCCACCTGCGGCTTTGCTGTAATTGCCAGCGCACCGCTGGTCACGTGTTTGCTTAGCGCACCTCATTTCACTGCGCGGGCAATCCCATATCAGAATTGCATGAACTCGTTTTCCGCTTGACAGCGTAGCTATAAATAAAGGGAAAAGCGCGAAAGATACACAAGCAATGTGCGCGTGCGTTAAATGCGAACACACTATACGTAAAGGTATCCCGACGAACTAAATAAACTTAATAGAAGTGCTACCTTATTTCGAGACTGCTTATTCATGCTCATTAACAGAGTTTTATAAATTTGCCTTTTAATTTAAAGAAATAATTGTCCACAGATTTACTTTTCTGTGAGATGCTCGACGATTTTCTATAATTAATTCCGGTTTTCGAGTGCGGTTTACTCTGAAATAGACTTAGGGATACGTTGGTACAGACACGAGCCCGTCTCTCAACAAAATGAGCTGCTTTTATACTACTTATTTAATCGTGTATATCGTGCTCAATTTTCATTAAAGTAAAACATAAGCACGACCAGCAGTACTCGAAGTAAAAAGTGTTCAACGTATCTGCAAATAATATAAATTACTCGAAGCGCTGAAAGCATTAATAAAGTGTCAGAGAAGTAGCGTTAGAGAAAACACAAGGTCCTCATCGGTAGGGGCTCTGGCTTAACTGTACCAGGATGGACTCAGGAAACGGCCGAGGTTTTCGCTATTTAACCATGGTAGCTCTCACCAAACACTGCTGAGAGAAAGTAACGGATAACATAAACCAGAAAGTGTAGTTTTTAATTTATAGCACGCAATTGTGGAATATTATTCTTGCGTCTTAAGCACTGTCCAGATTCGAAGAAAATTATCCATTATGGAGAGAGATTTAGACTGTGGACAATAGGAAAGAAAAAAAAAAGCATGCCATTTGCGATTCCACTGATGTGGAGGAAGTCTAAAAATCACCTTAATGACTGTCCCTTCTATTTAGTTAATGTTCAGAGGTACAATTGGAAAAATTAGAAACGAATTGTATATTGAAGTATTCATCCAGCAATTAGACGAGTTCCACATGGAGAAGATCTGTTTGCTCGTCTTCTTCCAGCTGCTTTAGAGAACGTGGCAGAAGATGTGGACGAGAATGAAGTTGATGGAATTACCGAAGACGATGGTGATGTCAAGTTCGAGTCTCGATCTGACAAACGGTTTAATTTAGGAGGAAGTTTCATATCAGCACACTCTCTGATGCAGAGTAAGAATTTCATTCTGGAAGTTATTTTTAATGTATAAATATACGATGGAGAGTATCATTTTAGGCTGAAGTAACCTTGCCCTCAACGGACTTGAGGTAACACGTCAACTAAATGTAACATTACCTGAACTGTGAATCAACCGCTGTGGTCACATTCATTAACTGACAAGGCCTCAGTGCCTCGCAACATCAGATTTTTGTGTGTGAGGACGTCAGTAAAGGAAATCATACAGCAATGACATACAAAATATAGATGATGTGATTTTTCGTGTCGTAAATATTATCACTCAAATCGTCGTCGATATAACCGATCAAGTGTAAACGTGTTATTTCGAGGAACGCTTAGCAGTGTATTACAGACTGTTGTAGGAGTTTTGCAAGCTTACTCTTTACCACTACAATTTATTGGAATGCGTTTAAATCTAATACATCAGTAACTTATACGTTGGTGCCTGACTTATTTTTCTTTTTTAATCTTGTTGTAAGATTTCTCTTTGAAGCAGTTGCCGCTCGACGCCCATGATTTTATGAACTACTTATGCTTGTAATTTCCCACTGCATCAAATATTAAATATTAACTATTCATTGTGGTACATTCATCTGGCGAGGATATTGACCGAGAGAGGTTGGGTAGTGGATAACGCACTGAAATCGCATTTGAAGGGCTCTATATTCATGCTCCAATATAGATAGGTTTTCCTTGTTTCCACAAATCTTTTAATAATGGGATAATTCCTTCGATAAGAACGTAGCGAATTTCTTTTCATACTCCTGCAAGATCCGGACTAGTGCTCTATCTTTAATGTCCTCATCACCGACACCACCTGAAACATATTCATAATCCACGTACGGTATGAAATTTTTGTACTGCGAGTAACAGAATGTTTCAGACAGATTTTTAACGCTGCAACCATTAGCGAGATGTTAGCAAACTTTGATAGACTACCTCAGTGTATGGATTTCAGTGCAAATCCACGGGGAACAAATAACGTACAGATAAACGAAGTCTGAAATTAGATATAAATGTGCTAATTTCGAGAAACTTTCCAAAAGTTATATAATACAAATCTGTAATTAATTGGAAAAAAGTTTATACTGACAGGGGGAGCAGTTTTTTAAAACTACTTTCTCCAACACAGTTTCTAACAAATGAGATAAAACTATTAGGAAATTCAGAAGACCACAAGACCAGTTCCCTACTAACATTGGAGTATAATAGAAAAGTAGTTTGTGTCCTTCCACACGAAGTACACTTTCGTCAACGAGTGCAAAGGCTGCTATGCAGGAAGCACTGTACCGGGTGCACACGGTTCAGCAGTGGGTCTCAAGGTGGCAACAGACGCGCCTTCACGAGAGCCCACCTCAGTGCCTAAAAATGGACTACTTGTCTGTCAGGCGATCCATAAAACATTTACCCCGCCTAGCTGAGGAACAAGGCGCACCGTAACTATTATCTGTTTGATGTCATATAAAGAGAGGTAACAAACAGGTGGAAGCGCTGTGCAGCTGTTGACACGCCGTCTGAGCCGACACAAGCATTCCCGGAATTCTAATCTCCTGAGGTAAACCGCCCGGAGTGGAGCACGGGAAAACTTCCGCAGGAACAAACTCGTAAATTTCTGTTTGTATGTTCAGAATTATGTATGGGATCATCTGTCTTGAAGGCAAGACATAGATGTTTCCTTTCTCTCGGAGAAATGGCGACAAGAAAATTCATTACCAGTTTTCGTTTCTAAAAATAGTTTCCTAGTAGTGATTGACTGTCCGTCGGTTTCTGATGTTATATACTCAGGAACTGCTAGACATATGTAAAGAAGGTATCTACGTAGATGAATTTATGTTTTTCGATTTTAACACGTACCCACAGTTGTAGGTCAGAAAGCTGAATCGTCAGTTCTTTATTAGGATGCGGGAACTGGCTGGACCCTTATGAAAAGTAAGTCTACGGAACATTTTGAGTCCTATACTGCAGTATTGTTCGATGGTTAACCAAGAGAAAATATATAATGTGTGTAATAGAGGACAGTAACAAGTTCACTGGATAGTTTATCTTTGTCGCTAATATTCTTTGTTCTACGTTACTAACGATCGGACTGCAAAGGACACTGGTTAACTCGTTTAGTACCTAGTTATCATACAGTAATCTTACAAGTTTACTGTTTTGCATAAACAACTCACCTATTAATCGTTACGAAGAGATGTCGGTGTATCTCAGTGCTTGCTACAATCCATGTTTTTATTCTGAATATTTTGAGAGAATGATCGTTCGTCATAAGACAGAGGCACAAAAGAGGGACGTAATCTTACAAGATTGGTACAGTAACGAATTTATCAGTTAATATATCTGTATATATAAGGAAGAGTTCCTGTTTGTTTGCTTCTTTGTAATTCATACATATCTACACTTTTATTCTGATCTTGATGAAATTTCGCACACTCTACCATCAAGAGAAGAGGAAGATCATTGTCTACATAAGATTTCATAATATCATTCGAAACATACACTGATGGAAAAAAATTGCATCACCGAAATATTATTAATGTCGAATAATGAAATTTCGTGAATACATTTGTCTATCTAACATGTTTAAGTGATTAACATCCCAAGATTACAGGCTAATGTAAGTACTGCAAATGTGGAACGCTGATGCATTAATGACCAGTGTAACCGCCAGGATATTGAATGAAAGCATGCAAACGTGCAGGCAATGTGTTGTACAGGCGCCGGATGTTAGTTTTTGGAGTTCAATGCCTGGAGCACTTGACCAATCAACACACAGATGGTTGATGCTGTTTGTGGATGACGTTGGAGTCATCATCCCATGATGTCTTATATGTGCTCGACTGGAGACAGGTTTAGCGATCGATCAGGCGAAGGGGACGTGTCGACACTTTGTAGAGCATGTTGGGTTACAACAGCGGTATGTGGACGAGCCCTGTTGGAAAAACCCCCTGTAATGATATTCATGAATGGCAGCACTGTTGACCAAATCACCAGATAGTCGTAAAAATATCCAGTCAGGATGCGTGGATAACCACGAGAGTACTCCTTCTGTTATACGAAATCACACCCCAGACAATAACTCCAGTTCTAGGTGCAGTGTGTCTAGCAAGCAGACAGATTGGTTACAGGTCCTTCTCTGGCTTTCTTTTAATCGACACTCTGCCATCACTGACACCGAGGTAGAACCACCTTTCATACTGAAATATAACAGACCTCTGCTCTACCCTCCAATTATCTGTCGCTTGACACCACTGCAGTTGAGAAGGCGTGGTTTGGAATCGGTGGACTGCACGTAACAGGGCGTCTGGCTGGGAGCTGTTCTTGAAGTAACCTATTGGTAACAGTTCGTTGTGTCACTGCGGCGCCAACTTTTGCTGCTGCAGATGCAGAACGACACTACAGAGCCATACTCCAAACGCGATGGTCTTCACCCTCGGTAGTGGCTCGTGGCCTTCCGGCGCCTGGTTTTCTTGAGACTGTACACTCTCGTGACCACCGCTACCAGCAATCATATACAGAGGTTACATTCCTGCCAAGTCTTCCTGCAATGTCGTGGAAAGATCATTCATCGTCTCGTAGCCCTATTACAAGTTCGAACTCAGTGAGGTATTGATAATGGCGTCTTTGTCGCCTTAAAGGCATTCTTGACTAACATCAACTCACCACGTCAGATCCCAGAGGTAACTATTGCTCGCGACCGTTACAGCGTGTTTATAAAGGAAACCTGATTTGCATCCACATAGTAGCTCTACTAGCACCACTTTTATGTGAGTGGAGGGAAATCTGAATAAACATCATCTTTGAGATGTAGAAACACGCCTGCCAACATTCGTTTATATCGCACAACTCCTCCTTGGCATTCCGATTATTTTTTTCGTCAGTGTATATCTATGTAATATATAAAGGATAAATGTCGGTACCAAGAATCTGTAAAAGTTCTTGGTCGATTTATTTCATATTTCTGTACGATCCCCTAAGGAACATTTGAGTGGACGTAGGCTATATATTTTTGTCAATATCTACATCTACATCTACATCTATACTCCGCGAGCCACCTTACGGTGTGTGGCGGAGGGTACTTATTGTACCACTATCTGATCCCCCCTTCCCTGTTCCATTCACGAATTGTGCGTGGGAAGAACGACTGCTTGTAAGTCTCCGTATTTGCTCTAATTTCTCGGATCTTTTCGTTGTGATCATTACGCGAGATATACACTCCTGGAAATTGAAATAAGAACACCGTGAATTCATTGTCCCAGGAAGGGGAAACTTTATTGACACATTCCTGGGGTCAGATACATCACATGATCACACTGACAGGACCACAGGCACATAGACACAGGCAACAGAGCATGCACAATGTCGGCACTAGTACAGTGGATATCCACCTTTCGCAGCAATGCAGGCTGCTATTCTCCCATGGAGACGATCGTAGAGATGCTGGATGTAGTCCTGTGGAACGGCTTGCCATGCCATTTCCACCTGGCGCCTCAGTTGGACCAGCGTTCGTGCTGGACGTGCAGACCGCGTGAGACGACGCTTCATCCAGTCCCAAACATGCTCAATGGGGGACAGATCCGGAGATCTTTCTGGCCAGGGTAGTTGACTTACACCTTCTGGAGCACGTTGGGTGGCACGGAATACATGCGGACGTGCATTGTCCTGTTGGAACAGCAAGTTCCCTTGCCGGTCTAGGAATGGTAGAACGATGGGTTCGATGACGGTTTGGATGTACCGTGCACTATTCAGTGTCCCCTCGACGATCACCAGTGGTGTACGGCCAGTGTAGGAGATCGCTCCCCACACCATGATGCCGGGTGTTGGCCCTGTGTGCCTCGGTCGTATGCAGTCCTGATTGTGGCGCTCACCTGCATGGCGCCAAACACGCATACGACCATCATTGGCACCAAGGCAGAAGCGACTCTCATCGCTGAAGACGACACGTCTCCATTCGTCCCTCCATTCACGCCTGTCGCGACACCACTGGAGGCGGGCTGCACGATGTTGGGGCGTGAGCGGAAGACGGCCTAACGGTGTGCGGGACCGTAGCCCAGCTTCATGGAGACGGTTGCGAATGGTCCTCGCCGATACCCCAGGAGCAACAGTGCCCCTAATTTGCTGGGAAGTGGCGGTGCGGTCCCCTACGGCACTGCGTAGGATCCTACGGTCTTGGCGTGCATCCGTGCGTCGCTGCGGTCCGGTCCCAGGTCGACGGGCACGTGCACCTTCCGCCGACCACTGGCGACAACATCGATGTACTGTGGAGACCTCACGCCCCACGTGTTGAGCAATTCGGCGGTACGTTCACCCGGCCTCCCGCATGCCCACTTTACGCCCTCGCTCGAAGTCCGTCAACTGCACATACGGTTCACGTACACGCTGTCGCGGCATGCTACCAGTGTTAAAGACTGCGATGGAGCTCCGTATGCCACGGCAAACTGGCTGACACTGACGGCGGCGGTGCACAAATGCTGCGCAGCTAGCGCCATTCGACGGCCAACACCGCGGTTCCTGGTGTGTCCGCTGTGCCGTGCGTGTGATCATTGCTTGTACAGCCCTCTCGCAGTGTCCGGAGCAAGTATGGTGGATCTGACACACCGGTGTCAATGTGTTCTTTTTTCCATTTCCAGGAGTGTATGTGGGCGGTAGTAATATGTTGCCCATCTCTTCCCGGAATGTGCTCTCTCGTAATTTCGATAATAAACCTCTCCGTATTGCGTAACGCCTTTCTTGAAGTGTCCGCCACTGGAGCTTGTTCAGCATCTCCGTAACGCTCTCGCGCTGACTAAATGTCCCCATGACGAATCGCGCTGCTTTTCGCTGGATCATGTCTATCTCTTCTATTAATCCAACCTGGTAAGGGTCCCATACTGATGAGCAATACTCAAGAATCGGACGAACAAGCGTTTTGTAAGCTACTTCTTTCGTCGATGAGTCACATTTTCTTAGAATTCTTCCTATGAATCTCAACCTGGCGCCTGCTTTTCCCACTATTTGTTTTATGTGATCATTCCACTTCAGATCGCTCCGGATAGTAACTCCTAAGTATTTTACGGTCGTTACCGCTTCCAATTATTCACCACCTATGGCATAATCGTACTGGAATGGATTTCTGCCCCTATGTATGCGCATTATATTACATTTATCTACGTTTAGGGAAAGCTGCCAGCTGTCGCACCATGCATTAAGCCTCTGCAGGTCCTCCTGGAGTACGTACGAGTCTTCTGATGTTGCTACTTTCTTGTAGACAACCGTGTCATCTGCAAATAGCCTCACGGAGCTACCGATGTTGTCAACTAAGTCATTTATGTATATTGTAAACAATAAAGGTCCTATCACGCTTCCCTGCGGTACTCCCGAAATTACCTCTACATCTGCAGATTTTGAACCGTTAAGAATGACATGTTGTGTTCTTTCTTCTAGGAAATCCTGAATCCAATCACAAACCTGGTCCGATATTCCGTAAGCTCGTATTTTTTTCACTAAACGTAAGTGCGGAACCGTATCAAATGCCTTCCTGAAGTCCAGGAATACGGCATCAATCTGCTCGCCAGTGTCTACGGCACTGTGAATTTCTTGGGCAAATAGGGCGAGCTGAGTTTCACATCTCTGTTTGCGGAATCCATGTTGGTTATGATGAAGGAGATTTGTATTATCTAAGAACGTCATAATACGAGAACACAAAACATGTTCCATTATTCTACAACAGATTGACGTAAGCGAAATAGGCCTATAATTATTCGCATCTGATTTATGACCCTTCTTGAAAATGGGAACGACCTGCGCTTTCTTCCAGTCGCTAGGTACTTTACGTTCTTCCAGCGATCTACGATAAATTGCTGATAGAAAGGGGGCAAGTTCTTTAGCATAATCACTGTAGAATCTTACGGGTATCTCGTCTGGTCCGGATGCTTTTCCGCTACTAAGTGATAGCAGTTGTTTTTCAATTCCGATATCGTTTATTTCAATATTTTCCATTTTGGCGTCCGTGCGACGGCTGAAGTCAGGGACCGTGTTACGATTTTCCGCAGTGAAACAGTTTCGGACCACTGAATTCAGTATTTCTGCCTTTCTTCGGTCGTCCTCTGTTTCGGTGCCATCGTGGTCAACGAGTGACTGAATAGGGGATTTAGATCCGCTTACCGATTTTACATATGACCAAAACTTTTTAGGGTTCTTGTTTAGATTGTTTGCCAATGTTTTATGTTCGAATTCGTTGAATGCTTCTCTCATTGCTCTCTTTACGCTCTTTTTCGCTTCGTTCAGCTTTTCCTTATCAGCTATGATTCGACTACTCTTAAACCTATGATGAAGCTTTCTTTGTTTCCGTAGTACCTTTCGTACATGATTGTTATACCACGGTGGATCTTTCCCCTCGCTTTGGACCTTAGTCGGTACGAACTTATCTAAGGCGTACTGGACGATGTTTCTGAATTTTTTCCATTTTTGTTCCACATCCTCTTCCTCAGAAATGAACGTTTGATGGTGGTCACTCAGATATTCTGCGATTTGTGCCCTATCACTCTTGTTAAGCAAATATATTTTCCTTCCTTTCTTGGCATTTCTTATTACACTTGTAGTCATTGATGCAACCACTGACTTATGATCACTGATACCCTCTTCTACATTCACGGAGTCGAAAAGTTCCGGTCTATTTGTTGCTATGAGGTCTAAAACGTTAGCTTCACGAGTTGGTTCTCTAACTATCTGCTCGAAGTAATTCTCGGACAAGGCAGTCAGGATAATGTCACAAGAGTCTCTGTCCCTGGCTCCAGTTCTGATTGTGTGACTATCCCATTCTATACCTGGTAGATTGAAGTCTCCCCCTATTACAATAGTATGATCACGAAACTTCTTCACGACGTTCTGCAGGTTCTCTCTGAGGCGCTCAACTACTACGGTTGCTGATGCAGGTGGTCTATAGAAGCATCCGACTATCATATCTGACCCACCTTTGATACTTAACTTAACCCAGATTATTTCACATTCGCATTCGCTAATAACTTCACTGGATATTATTGAATTCTTTACTGCTATAAATACTCCTCCACCATTGGCGTTTATCCTATCCTTGCGGTATATATTCCATTCTGTGTCTAGGATTTCGTTACTGTTCACTTCCGGTTTTAACCAACTTTCCGTTCCTAATACTATATGCGCACTATTTCCTTCAATAAGAGATACTAATTCAGGAACCTTGCCCTGGATACTCCTGCAGTTTACCAATATTACGTTAACTTTTCCTGTTTTTGGTCTCTGAGGACGGACGTTCTTTATCAACGATGATAATGTCCTCTCTGGTAAGCCGTCAGGTATTTTATCGTTTCGCCCAAGGGGGGGGGTCCCTCTAACCTAAAAAACCCCCGTGTGCACGCCACACGTATTCTGCTACCCTAGTAGCTGCTTCCGGTGTGTAGTGCACGCCTGACCTGTCTAGGGGGGCCCTACAGTTCTCCACCCAATAACGGAGGTCGATGAATTTGCAACCATTATAGTCGCAGAGTCGTCTGAGCCTCTGGTTTAGACCCTCCACACGGCTCCAAACCAGAGGACCGCGATCGACTCTGGGCACTATGCTGCAAATATTAAGCTCAGCTTGCACTCCGCGTGCGATGCTGGTTGTCTTCACCAAATCAGCCAGCCGCCGGAAGGTACCAAGGATGGCCTCAGAACCCAAGCGGCAGGCGTCATTCGTTCCGACATGTGCTACTATCTGCAGCCGGTCACACCCAGTGCGTTCAATAGCTGCCGGAAGGGCCTCCTCCACATTACGGACGAGACCCCCCGGCAAGCACACCGAGTGCACACTGTCATTCTTCCCCGACCTACCCGCTATTTTCCTGAGGGGCTCCATAACCCGCCTAACGTTGGAGCTCCCTATAACTAATAGGCCCGCCCTCTGTGACTGTCGGGACCTTGCCGGAGAATCGGCCACTGGCCCAACAGGCGAGGCATCCTGTGGTGGCTCGGAAACGATGTCATCACCACTAGGAAGCACCCCGTACCTGTTGGAAAGGGGTAAGGCAGCTGCCACGCGGCCAGATCCCACCTTCGCCTTTCGGCCAGGCACGCGCGAGCCCACCACTGTCCGCCATTCACCCTGGAGTGATGGCTGACCGGTAAGATGCTCACTGCCGGAAGACGCAGCGACATCAGGGGTTCCATGTGATTCCAAGGCCACCGAAGTAGGCATAGGTCTCACCACAGTTGCCCCAACGCCACTACGAGCCGACGCCTGCGCCTCGAGCTCGATGAGCCTAACAGACAAACGTATAAAAATTTGTAAAATATTCAGGGTGAGTCAGGAGGAAAGGTACATGCTTTGAGACGCGATAGTGTTAGTGATTCTGAACAAAAGCTTCATATGTATATATGCCCTATTGCGAATGGTTTCCGAGATAGAACACGTTAAATATCACTTTTGTACGTTTCTCTTTAATAACTCGAAAGCCGCACACTCCAACGGAAACGTGTCTCAGTACACAATTAATGCAAATTAAATTCGCAACAAAAAAGGTCGTATTTTTTTTCGGACTAACAGTTTGTGCGAAGAGTTCGCGAGAATACTGGAAACCTAGCGCGTCACGAGTGCGCTGTAGCTTAAATACTTGTTGTAGTTTTCCGACTTGATAGATCGCAAGCGTCCTGTGTCAAAATGTTCGTCTCAACTTTCCCTATACTACTATGGTATGTCGTAAACAATGTCAATGAATAATACAGAAAATAGACAGAAATGGACATTAAAAGTGTTCTATCTCAGAAACCATTCGAAATAGGGCATATGTCCACATCAAGTTTTTTGTTCAGAATCACTAATGCTATCACCTGTCAAAACACGTACCTTTGCTCTTGACTACCCTGTATAACGGAAAAACGTTGTTATCAGACTACTCGAAATGTACTTGACTGATTTAATTCAAAGTTCTTGGCCGATTTTCTTCAAATTTCTGCATTCAGATGAAACAATGAGGAAAATTAATGAAAAATGAAATGCCTAAAAACGAAATATATCGTGGTAAACTGAATGTAGTTCCTATCTCTAGACCGCGGGACAAACGAAAGAGCCGGCCGGTGTAGGCGTGCGGTTCTAGGCGCTTCAGTCTGGAACCGCCTGACCGCTACGGTCGCAGGTTCGAATCCTGCCTTCGGCATGGATGTGTGTGATGTCCTTAGTTAGGTTTAATTAGTTCTAGGTTCTAGGCGACTGATCACCTCAGAAGTTAAGTCGCATAGTGCTCAGAGCCATTTGAACCATTTTGAGCCACAAACGAAAGCTAGAGAAACTGTCATAATATGGTTGTCAACTCTGATTTATTGATCTGTTGCCGTTGTTACGTAGACATATACAGTAGAAGATATTTTAGTCCGTGTTTTAGAATCTAGTGCCATACAAACGCTAAAGCAGGTCGTGGATATAATGCCAACAAATGTCACCAGATCACGGGCCGAACAAAAGATCGAACAAAACCAGAGATTTCCCGAACTGTGAGATAAGGTCCATTTTAGTACCACAAAATCACTGTGTGAAATGCGTTAATAACCTATCTAGGAAATGCTTCTCGGCAACTCTGGCAGTTTTACGTCCATTGATTCAGTAATGGATACACAGCAAGCTGTGCATTACCCGACACAATGTTTAAATGCTATTGAGTCTCTAGGATTACCGCCATATAGACTCACTTAAAATAAAAAGGATCCCTTATTACGCAACATCGACCCACCTTCGCTATTTAACGGAACAAAGCTGCCCGTAAAGAACATATTGGCGAACGTAACAGGGTATAGCGTAGGTGAAGACGTATTCAGTCCTCGCATTCCGTCGATGCATAGTGATTTAAATATGCCCTTCGACTTCAATCTATTGCACTTTCCGATCTGAATTACATTTTCTATGACCATCAGGGCCAATCACTTTGAGTGACAGGCATTAAATTGCTCACGTCATGTTCTTCTCATGGTCAGTTATACGTGGCTTGCTCAGGAGTCGGCACGCCGCATATTTCGTTTGTTTACATTCCAGATGGACAATGAAGAACGGTGTATACCATCAAGCTTTAGGATAAGAGTTTTATTTTACGGTTCTATGCGATCTGGGTAAAATTCTACCCTTGCTGACTGTAAATACATTTTCATCATGTGTCCGTGAAAGGAAGGTTTCGCAGCATGGAATGTAGAAACTGTTAAATCGGTATGTTTCGTTAAGTAAGTAAGATGTTTTTTACCCCTGCTGACTAAAAATATGTGTTCACTTGTACAGAATAATAATAAATATGTGAAATATTTATTAATAAAGCATGTGCACATATTTTTAGAGTCAAAATATTTCTTACACTAAATTAACTTTACTGAAATGAAATTAGTATGTATCTTAGAGTTTACGTACATTATGCGTTACAGATATATTATTTTAATCTGTAATTTAAAAAGGAATCGAAACATAATGTATGATATAACTGTCATAACAAAACTTTTGGTTTTGTAATTAATGTATATTTGCAGAAGTCAGAACCGGAAACCACGAACCTGATTTTTATGAATGCCGCAGGTGAAGAAGTATTCATTCCCCCCACTCCGTTGACACCCACTGATTCAAATATGCCCTTCGATTTAAAGCGATTGCGAGTTCCCATGCGGCTTGCATTCGGTATGAGTATCAACAAGGCAAAGGGTCAGTCACTTTGTGTGGCTCATACTAAGCATCCAAGGCAAAGCCGGGTCCTGGAACTAGTTTTCTTATAAACTAAGCATTACTAGGGTTTATAACTATGATAGTGGTCATGAGAAAGAAATCGTACAACTGATTGAGAATCGAAACTTTAACTTCTAAAAAAATATTTGACAGTAGTGTTCATTTGCTTAAGTTCAATTTGTAATCTTCGCCTTAGTTAACATCCATACTCAAAAATATTATTAAGTAAAGTGTCGTTATAATTAAACTTTCGCTACTTGAGCCAGTGTGGACGGAAAGCTATTGACTGTATGGGTACTCAACTTTATTGGAATGATGCTCAGACTGCGCTGCAAGATTTACGTTGTTAGTTGTATCAGTGTAATGACTTGCCGTTAAGCGCCGAACTAGTACGGCGAGGTAGCGTTGAAACACAAGTATCAATGTGTATTGCAGTTGCAGACAGTCAACATGGGGCGGTACGAGGCTTTACTCGTAAAGCTGTTTTGTCAAAATAACAAGAAATGGTTCAAATGGCTCTGAGCACTATGGGACTTAACATCTATGGTCATCAGTCCCCTAGAACTTAGAGCTACTTAAACCTAATTAACCTAAGGACAGCACACAACACCCAGTCATCAAAATAACAGAAAACGTGCTGTTGCCCTTCGTTAGGACCGACGTATTGATGGAATATGGAGAGGTCCTATTTTTGCACCAGGGTTGAAGTAAATAATGCGGAAGTTCGAACTAATTGGCCACTTGGGAATGGCTTCTTCTGGGAAAGACTGAAGGCCAATTACGCAACAAATGATTGAAAAAGTTACTGTTGCCATGGCTAAGAATGCTGGGCGTAATGTGGATACTCAAGCAGTTCATGAGCTGTGTCAGGACAGCTGAACATTCTTCAGTGGTCCACATCCCACCTCAGATATTTCGGGCAGCAGTAGAGCAATCTCTAGTGCGGTTCCAGACTGTTATGGATGCTGATGGTCGTAACATTGAAGAACGTTTGTAACCTGAAACGTAAACATGGTAAGAAAAAAATTGTTGTCCTTTCGTATGGAAATTAAAATGTGTTTCTTTCAATGATTCATTAGTTATTTCTCTTACCACGTCCTTACAAACTTTTCCACAAATTTTCATTGTTGTAGAGTCACTCGTTTTTCATGGGGGCTCCTTCAACTAGCAAAAGCTTAATTATAGCCATCTTGTATGATCAAGTAGAACGGTGGCAAATGACCATGATATCCGAGTTTGTAAAATGTAGCCGGTGTGTTACCTCACGATCAGAACGTACAACATATCTTTAGGTATGAGATATCGTTCCCAGCTTACCCTGCACATATCATACTCTAATATTCCAAGAAATCATGAGTTGTGGTGTGTCAAATATGCCTTACAAACTTTGCTGGCAAAATCCTCCCTCTAAAATAAAGAAGTCTACACAAACGTATGTCCGAAAATCAACCTTTTGGACACACAGGAATTACAGACAATGGCTGCGAGTGGGCATTGATTTAAATCAATGAGGAAAGTTGAAAATTTGTGCCGGACCAGGAGTGGAACCCGGGTCTACTGCTTACTAAGTAGATGCTCTGACCACTAAGCCATCCGGACTCAGTGGTCAACGCAACTGCACGGGCTACCATAGCAAGCCTCCCGTCAGACGTAAATTCTCAACTTATCCACGTACTACGAAAGTAGTGGCATTTTCCCGCTATTCTCATTACTCACGGCATTTCCACGATTCCCGTAAGAGTTCGAGCCTAGTGTGCATCTACACTACAGAGATTATTGGTGATCCTCGCCTTAATTGTACACTAATGAACCAAGACATCATGAACAACTGCTTAATAGTTTGTTGGTCTGTTTTTGGAACGAAATACATAACTGATTCTGCGCATCAGGCAACTGACAGTTTGTTTTTGTGTCTGTGAGGTATGTGGCATTAGATGTCTATGCACAGGTCATGTAATTCGCGTAAATAACGGGCTGCTGATTTCTGTACGCAGTGCTGACTCCCGATAGCGACCCAAATGGATTCCATAGGATTTACATGAGGCGAATTTCGTCACCGAGACATCAAAATGAATTCCCTATAATGCTCCTCAAACCACTGTAGAAGGTTCTGGCTCCGAGACACGGAAAATTATACTGCTGAAGGATGATAGGGAAGACAGCAAGCATGAAGGAATGCAGGTGGTTCGCAGTTGTCAGCGTGTCTTTGATTACTACCACATGTCCCACGCAAGCGCAGGAGAAAGTCTCACACAGGATGATACTGTTCTTAACAGTCCGCGTCCGTGACGCGCTGCACGTTTCGAGCCGCCTTTCACTACGATGAAGGCGTTTGTGGAGGCGACCATCGACCTAGCGTAGCAAAAATGTGATTCACACGAAAGCCGACACGTTTCCATTGATTGAAGGTCGAATGCTGATGGTTCCGTGCCCACTGAATCGTAACTGACGATGTAGTTGGGGTCAGTATGCGAACACGTAGGTATGGTCTGCTGCGGAGTTCCATGTTTAGCCGTCCGCGGTGGCCATGCGGTTCTAGGCGCTGTAGTCCGGAACCGCGCGACTGCTACGGTCGCAGGTTCGAATCCTGCCTCGGGCATGGATGTGTGTGATGTCCTTAGGTTAGTTAGGTTTAAATAGTTCTAAGTTCTAGGGGACTAATGACCTCAGATGTTAAGTCCCATAGTGCTCAGAGCCATTTGAACCATTTTTTTAGTTCCATGTTCAACTATGTACGATGAACGGTGTGCTCCAAGACACTCGCGCGTGCACCAACATTGTGCTCTTTCGGCAGAGCTGCCACAGATCACCGTATATCATACTTTACATATCAAACAAGCTTCCGAACCTCACGTTCTGGGAAGAGTCGTGGCCATCCAACCATGTAGCACCATATTGAGTTTTCACTCTGCACTGGAATGAGCGCTGATATGAAACTTCCTGGCAGATTAAAACTGTGTGCCGGACCGAGACTCGAACATGGTACCTTTTTCTTTCGCGGGCAAGTGCTCTACCAACTGAGCTACTCAAGCATGACTCACGACCTGTCCTCACAGTTTCAATTCTGGCAGTACCTCGTTTCCTACCTTCCAAACTTAACAGAATCTGTTCTGCGAAGTTGGTAGAACACTTACCCGCGAAAGGCAAAGGTCCCGAGTTCGATTCTCGGTCCGGTGCGCAGTTTTAATCTGCCAGGAAGTTTCATGTAGTGCCTAGTGCTAGTTTCACTGTTCTTCTATCTGCTTACGTAAATGCTCACACCGGTAGCACGCGAACAAATGACGAGCTTCGCTATTTTCGAGATCTCGTTCACAGGCCCTGCGTAATAATGACCTGCCCCTTGTCATTGTCGCTTATCTCAACGGGTTTTTAGAATTTACAGTTGACGGGTTGAGAGATAAAATCCAACCAGTTAAGTCTGTAATCAATAATTAAAATTCGTTTTGTTAGATAATCTGGAAACATTATTAAAATAATTCATTCTGCCGATGCACCCATCATATAACTCAGGGCAATGGAGACTTTTTCACACTTGACGTCATGATGAACATTTGAAAATAGTCTACCTGGAAAATATGATTTATGGTAGCTGAAGTCAGTTACCATATATGTGTTCCTATTAACAACGGGAAGATTCGTGAGCAGAGAGAGATGAGTTTTCTTACGCCCATGCGAATGTTAATGGACGCGACGCTGCGTAGATGTATCAAGACTCCTTTCCAGAGAAAATATAACCTTTTTATACAACTATGCAGTTGTTCATCGTTCCGTTGATGAGACAGGACACGTAGCGCTAAAAATCTTGTAGTGATGTAGACCGACATTTTCGCAAACGCCTGGTAAGGAAGAACGCATTCTGCTGATTATTGAAGATCTCAGCATTAGCATACGCCACGCCACCGTGGCAGATTTGTCACACTCTATCGAATGGCGGGTACTGGAAGGACAGACCATGTAAGCATGTCATCTTCCACGTGTGCAGTCTTTCGACTACCGATCACCGACCAGGGAAGAACTATTGACAAATTTTCTCTCCACAAACTTCTAGACCGTCGTTTGCAGTTTAAATCACTTTAACAGATAAGGCAACCGTTGGAAAAGACGGAATGACATACTTTCATAATCAACATTATGAAAGGATGTTTGTTATAGTGCCATGAAAGTCTGCACACCATTCTACACTGTCCGAGGATGTTTGAAAGTATGTGACAGTCCATGTATGCGTATATATGCACGAGCAAGCGAAGAAAATTTTTAACACAAATTGAAAACATCTAAGAACTTTCTTCTATTAGTAGTTAAAAAACTTAGGCTTTTTGGGTATTTGTTTATGTAGTCTTACTTGAATGAGATTTTCACTCTGCAGCGGAGTGTGCGCTGATATGAAACTTCCTGGCAGATTAAAACTGTGTGCCCGTCCGAGACTCGAACTCGGGTAGAGCACTTGCCCGCGAAAGGCATTGGTACCGAGTTCGAGTCTCGGTCGGGCACACAGTTTTAATCCGCCAGGAAGTTTCATATCAGCGCAAACTCCGCTGCAGAGTGAAGATCTCATTCTGGAAACATCTCCCAGGCTGTGGCTGAGCCATGTCTCCGCAATATCCTTTCTTTCAGGAGTGCTAGTTCTGCAGGTTCGCAGGAGAGCTTCTGTAAAGTTTGGAAGGTCGGAGACGAGGTACTGGCAGAAGTAAAGCTGTGAGTACCGGGCGTGAGTCGTGCTTCGGTAGCTCAGTTGGTAGAGCACTTGCCCGCGATAGTCTTACTTCTTTCGTTGTGAGGAAATCATCCCTAAAATTGAGTCTGATACACTCCGTATTCAGTGACGAACCAAAAAATAATAGCCACTTGTTAATGGCGTGTTGATCTACCTTTGGTAAACAATACCGCAACGATTCTGTCTGCTTTGGATTTCTAGTGGGATGTAACACCAGATGGCTTGTAGGCGCAGAGATGGCACCGCACTGCGTCACAGTTGTGCTCCTTAGGGTTCAAATAAGGCAAGTTTGGTGGCCAGGACATCAACCTAAGATTAATGTAATGCTCCTCAAACCACTGTTGTGTGATTCTGACGTGTGACATGGACAGTTAACGTGCTAGGAGACATCGTCACCGTCGGGGAAGACTTCAAGCATGAAGGGGTACAGATGGTGAGCACTAATGTTGACGTAAAGCACACAGTTGTTGTACAGGTAGTTTTTGGGGTGGAGCTTCATACCCATTGCAATTGGTCGGTCAATACAGGGACGGTTGATGCTGTTTGTGGATGATGCTGGAGTTGCCTTCCAATGAGTTCCCATATGTGCTTGAGTGGAGACAGATCTGGTGATCGAGCGGTGAAGGCAACGTGTCGACACTCTGTAGAGTATGTTGGGTTTCAACAGTGGTGTGTGGGCTAGCGTTATTCTGTTGGAAAACACTCTGTGGAATGCTGTTTATGAGTGGCAGTACAAGGAGGCGAATCATCAGCCTGACGTAGAGTCTTAAAGTCACGGTGCGTGGGATAACCAAGAGAGTGCTCCTGCTATCATACGAAATCGCACTACGGACCATCGCTCCAGGTTTAGGTGCAGTATGTCTAGCACGCAGACAGCTTGTTTGCAGGTCCTCCTTCTAACCAGCACATGATGGTTCAAATGGCTCTGAGCACTATGGGACCCAACTGCTGAGGTCATTAGTCTCCTAGAACTTAGAACTAGTTAAACCTAACTAACCTAAGGACATCACAAACATCCATGCCCGAGGCAGGATTCGAACCTGCGACCGTAGTGGTCTTGCGGTTCCAGACTGCAGCGCCTTTAACCGCACGGCCACTTCGGCCGGCCCAGCACATGACTGTCATTGGCACCGAAGCAGAATCAGCTTTCATCAGAAAACACAACAGATCTCCACCCCGCCCTAAAGTGAGCTCTCGATTGACACCACCGAAGTGGTAAATGTCGGGTGTTTGGGGTCATTGGAATTCCCATACAGAGTGTGTGGCCCGGAGCTGTCCTTGAAGTAACTGATTTGTAGCAGTTCGATGCGTTACTGTGATGCCGGTTGCTGTTCAAATTGCTGCTGCAGATCAATTACGATGCGCCAGAGCCATACATCGAACACGATGGTCCTCGCCCTCGGTAGTGCCACGTGGCCGTCCGGAACCCGGTCTTCTTGAGATCGTACATTCTCATGACTACGGCTGCCAGCAGTCATTTACATTGGCTACATTAGTGCCAAGTGTTTCTGCTGTATCGCAGAAGAAACATCAAGCTTCTCGTAGCGCTATTACAAGACCTTGCTCAAGCGTAGTGAAAAAAAAGAAAAATGCATTTTCGGACCTGATTTAGGGAAATCACGGAAATCCCGAATCAGGATGGCCGGACGCAGGTTTGAACCGTCGTCCTCCCGAATGCGAGTCCAGTGTGCTAACCACTGTGCCACCTAGCTCAGACAAACTCAGTGAGATGTTGATAATGGTGCCGTTGTTGTTTTAAAGGCATTCTTGACTAACATCAAGTCACCATGTCCGATCAAACCTGATTTGCATCCTCATGGTAGCGCTACTATCACAGATTTTGAAACACGCCTACCGACTTTCGTTTATGTAGCAAAACTGATTTTTGGTGTTGCCATTTGTTTTCCGTCAGTGTATTTGCGTCTTCATGGCGCTGATTTCTTGGAATCGGTGAGGTCTCGCACTATCGACACTTCGTGGACTAGTAATTACTGCATGATTCAGAGTGACGCGCCAGACTCTTACGTCTGATATAGATTAATATTGAGGAACAGGTGAGCGATGAGCTAACTGTTATTGCTGCAACGTATTCTGCGACATAGAGTGAAATAGTCAGCAGCTTAAACAGTTATTTGAATTTTTCACAGCTCTTCTGAAGTTAATCCTAGTCAAGGTAGTACGTTCTTACCTGTCCCTGACCTGTTAAACCAGATTTTGCAACCGGTTAAGGCAAGACCTATATTTCTCAGTGGAATTCGAACTGCTCTACAACTTTTCCGTTTTTCACATACATGAAGAATTTCCCTTACTGAGGCACTCGCCAATACTGGAATTCAGTGGGCTAATAAAATGTAAATAGGAGCGGGGAATGCTAGTTGAGTTTCAGCGTCCGCTAGGTGAGTAGGTCCTGAAATCTCGTCCAAAGTTATATCAGAAACTACAATGAAATCACTATTGCAATCCCAGTAACCAATTCAGGTTAATTAAATATAAGATCGCAGCATTATTCTCTTGTATGCAGAAGGTTATACTAATTTAGTTACTGTACCTTCTCACACAAAGTTTTTCGTTTCAAATATGAACCCAAGAAAGAGTTTTTAAGTCAACGTAACAAAGCAGGACAATTGTCAATCATCACCGATTTATGAAATCATAGCGTGTAGGAACGAACTGTTCCGCCGGAGAACCAGCTTAGTGACTATTTTACTCTTATCGAAAATGTCAGCGTTTCGTCAGGAAGACATGGTTGGCGAGTTTCGGCGTACAGATTTTGTTTGATGCATTACCATTTTAAAAATGAAATTAGGCATAGGTTTGTTTCAGTCAGCGAATACTACAGTTAACGACTTTATACTAATATTACCTGTACAATTAGCTTTACATAGTGAATTTGCACAAATATATAACACTGCCACCATATCGCCTAGTAGTGAAATAGTTCAATAATTTTTAAAGTTTCAGTATCACAAAAAAAACAAATAACTAAGCCTCTATGTTCTTTAGCACACACTGAAAATGATTTTATACAAGCGACATGCAGCGTCGACGAGGAAGCTTTATTTTTAGAAATATATTTTTAGGAAATTGATTCGAGCTTCATAAATCAGATTTTATAAATTTATTTCCCAATTATCCGTCTCCATTCTATCCAAGTTAAACTACCTGCTCACAGTTTTTGACGAACGTTCAGTTTGGTGGAGAATGACAAGCATGAGGTACCCAACAGAAGCTATGTAAGTCACATGTTCCTGAATATTCGTCAGCAGCAGTCACTCTTCACTTACATATAGGCAACAGCACATTTCGTTCTTGTATTTCTTACACAACCACCTACCAGCACTACAGAATGAATTCGCATTTATTGTCAGCGGACTGTAAACAGCGTAAAGCTGATACAGTGAATATATGTACCACAGTTAATCTGAAACTTATCTCTGTTATTAGGCACAGATTCAGTTCGTGAATGAACTGGTATAGTATCGCAAATCTTTCTACTTCACTGAGTAGAGATCTACAACATGATCATATGGCCCTACACAACTTCTGATTACTCGCTTTAGTTGCATTATACAAAAAATCCGTAACATTACAAGGCCTAAAAGTAAATGGCACATTACTATAAATTTGTGTCGTTTCACTGTGGGTCAACAGTAAGCTCATAGTATCCTGTAATTAATAATTTAATATCATATTATCGTGCCCTTGCGGCGGAAGCGACGACGGCAAAGACGTGTACTATGAAATGAAGATTTCGCCAACTATGAGACCTATGATCACCACGCCACGTGTGAGAATTCTGGTGACAATACTTTTGCTTGATGCGTGCTAGAGAGGCGGGAAAAGAAGGGAATAAACGTTTTAAATATACGTTGTAGTAAGTGGATGTTTAAGATGTCATTGGCAAATTGGGCCATAAATCAGTAATTCCTACAGAGAAAGCTGCTTACGAAAGCTCCCTTGGGTCATATAATAGTGGTGCTGACTTTCAGTATTGTTCGACAGATTAATACGTGACATTCACTATAAGAGAGAACAACAACGAGGTCATTATGGACAGAGCAAAAACTCGTGTAACGTTAGATTATAAATTTAAATTGGCTATGTCTTTTTCGAGGGAGTTATTCATAATTTCACCTTAATCGATTTATGGAAACAAGGGAAACCTAAATTTGGACGTCGAGAGGGGAATTTTCAATCCACTTTTGATGGTTGCGAGTCTTATAACTGTACCACTGTGCCACCGTGCTCAGCAACATTTTCTAGTCAGTCAGATGTTTAAGGAATGTTTCAAACTTAAAGCTACGTAAGTGTGGTTAAGAAAGTATAAAATGTCACAGTCTGACTAGAGTTATGCATATGGTGAAGTGAACAAACAATTTCAGAACTTGAGATTCTGTCACCTGCGTAGTGGCATTAGAGCTATGTAGAGAAATACGCAGAGCCTTCCACACTGTCAAAATACAAGTATGAAACTTGCAAACAAGATAAGTAAATTGTTTAAGATGCTTCCCAGTTTATAAAAGAGCTTATGTAAAACGTTCAATCCTACTTACAGTTTTCTAATCGTAAGATATTCGTTTGAGTCACATCCAGAACAAGATGAGATGGAACCAACATACTTTCCATTCACATAAATTACAAAACATAAAAACATGCAGAAATCAGGAACAGAATGTGGCGTACATAAAATGCTATTATTTCTGCTGCTCCATGACCGTGAACTCAGTTTTAACAAATCGAAATAACCGACTTTGGATAGAAGTAAAATCTGTCAGGAAGATCTGGAAAGAAAAGCCGAATGTAAAACAAACTCCAGGGTGACGATTACTATGACGTTAGTGTCACAAAACATTTAAAAGACTGGTCATCTGAAATTAACAGTATTGTAATGACTCTCAAGTAACCCAGAGGAAAACCATTAGCAGTTGTAAAAAAGACAGAAAACAGATTAAAATATATTTCTTTCTATGTTTATTGAAAATGGATGTAGCAGAATACTGCACTCCTTTCTGCACAAGAGTCAAGGAAGTGCATTCCACATGCAGATTTGATTTCTGCCTAGTATTAACTGAGTGAAAGCTGCTAACTCTTTGGAATAAGCTAATATTGCTAAGAACAAACGACATTAAAGAAAATACATACTGTGAGGGCAATGTCAAAATTCCCAGACTATTGAATAGGGGTCGACAAGAGGTTTTCGAACTTACACCATACATAGCTCGAACAGCCCGTTTTTGAGCCAAAAATACCCTTTTTGAATCAGAAGAATTACCCCAAAAAATAATACCATACTACATAAGTGTATGAAAATATGCGAAGTAGACTACTTTTCGTGTTGAACTGTCACTTATTTCAGATACTGTTCTAATGGTAAATAAAGCACCATTTAGTTTCTGAACAAGATCCTGGACGTGGCCTTTCCACAACAGCTTACTGTCCATCCGAACCCCTAGGAACTTGAACTGTTCCGCCTCGCTTATAATATGCCCATTCTGTTCTTAAAGTAAGAGGCGAACCAATTGTAACCTACTCCTCTTACTCCATAATGGTCCAACTTCTGCAGTAATATTTTGTGGTCAACACAGTCAAAAGCCTTCGTTAAATCAAAGAAAACACCTAGCGTTCGCAACCTTTTATTTAATGCATCCAAAACCTCACACAGAAAAGAGAATATAGCATTTTCAGTTGTTAAACCATTTCTAAAACCGAACTGTACATTTGGCACCAAATTATGTGAATTTAAATGCTCCAGTAACCTTGTATATACAACCTTCTCGATAACTTTAGCAAACACCGATGGCATAGAAATAGGTCTAAAATTGTCAACATTATCCCTGTCTCCCTTTTTATAAAGTGGCTTCACTACCTTGTACTTTAATCGGTCAGGAAACCGACCAGTCCTAGAGGAAAAGTTACAGATATGGCTAAGTACTGGGCTCACATACATAAAACAATACTTCAGTATTCTGCTAGATACCCCGTCATATCCATGAGAGTTCTTGGTCTTTAGTGATTTAATTATTAACTCAATCTCCCTCTTGTCAGGGAGATGGTTGATGTAGGTCACGAACGGTGTGCCACGTACTTAAGATCGGAGGACGGAGCATCTGAAGTCCTGTTATTCCGAGTTGCTTTCATTCTGGTGATGGCGAGTTTTTGTGAGCGCCCGCTGAGGTGTTTCACAGAGGCATTTCTCGTATGCACCGTTGGTGGTTCTTGCAGATGACGGCGAGGTGGATGTGCGGAGCGCTGCAGCCGCGCGTCGCTGCCCGAGGCAGCCAGGCAGGTGCGGGCCGGCCGGCGGCGGCTGCTCCGACCACAAAAACGCAAACCTGTTTCCGCTCTATGACTAACCTGTTCTCCTCCTGTTTTATTTATACCGTAGCTGGCATTTTAGGATAATCTTATTTAATAATATGACAGGAGTGCGGTGGCGGGCCGGCACCCTGCATCCCTCGTCGTGTACGATTTCATTTGGTGCGGCCTGCTAGTTTCGGCGGCGAGCTATTGTCTGCGCGACGTCTCTTTAAAATCCGGCTAGCTAGCGCCGCCTGTTTGCCTACGTCCGGTTTTGTAGCAACTGTATTGTAGTCCACCAGCTGTAATAACGGGAGCGACCGGTATTCGAAAACGTTCTCGGTGGCGTGGCCGGCCAGACCACATTTCAATTTAAATCGTGATCATTATGCAACGCGTAATTTGTACGCGTGCTGTTTATGTATCCGGTGCGCTGTGCCGCGCCGATCCCGCCCCTTCTGTTAATGGAGATGAAGCTGCAAGAAATGACATGTTATTTACCGCCGTGATGGCTATATCTGCATTCACTTCGGATCCCCGCTAAGCGGTGGACAGTAGACGGTGGAGTGTATGTTGAACCAGTTTCTCTGGGCTTTGCCATCAGGCGCGGATGGATGCTTCTTTAAATTAGTTGAAACACGCACTCATTCGCCTTTATATACGACCATTATTACGACTCACAAGCACGCGCGCTCCGTGCCGCTCAAAAGTTCCGGCTGCCAGACTCCGATCAGTACCATTATAGTTATTTTGTTATATTGAGCTCTGTTCTTATTTAGGAAATTACATGCTACATAACATTAAATTTTAATTGTTAATCATTTGCCGTTGAGATTGTATGCAAATATACCACACTACGGCCCACTATAAGAATCTACATGGTAGCCGAAAACGCAATGCAAAAACAAAACACGTAGGACGGGCTGGAGCGGGATTCGTCTGGAAGTTAAAAAAAAAAGGTAAGAGGCACTCAACATGCGACTGACGACGCCCACATATCTAATGCAATCTGAGGTGTTTCTGGCTTCCGATCAGTAGAAGCTGACGGAATGTTACGCATGCCAGCAGCTCGGCCCGCAGCAGTCAAAGTTAAACAGTCGACGCAGTTCCACACATAATACAATGAACGAAACAGTAGAGTCGTTTGTAACCATCTTGTTCTCGTTCTTCTTCTTCTTGTGCCTTTGTCCCGTATCTGCGCAGTGTCGGCCAGGTTATGATTGGATGGAGCATGGTTAATTGGATGGTGAACGAATACCTTCGCTGTCGCCACGCCGTTACGGAGTATGTGTACCCCAACTGTCTGGTTGTAGTGTTATTCACGTGAAAGCGTGCGAAAGTTACCTAAAAGTTTACACATCGTATAACTCAGGCGGGCTTGCGTACCAGCCTGGTATTCACCTTGTCGGGTATGGAAAATCGCCTAATAAACGCATCACCAGGGTGGCCGGTACACAGACGCTCGTCGTTAATCCGCTGGGCGAATTCGTTCCGGGGACGGCGCATCTCCCCGACCTTGAAGCGGCGCTTTAACACGCACGGCTATGCGGGCCGGTCATTGCTTTGCAACCGTGGTGCCCAGATATTGGTCGTCTGATGGGGTGATCAAATTGCGAGGTTAACACAGTTGTATCACTGGTTGCACACACGAATCACTGTTGAAGAAGCGTGCTCAGAACGACCTGAAAAAGGGCGATGTGAACAACGGTTCAAATGGCTCTGAGCACGATGGGACTTAACATCTATGGTCATCAGTCCCCTAGAACTTAGAACTACTTAAACCTAACTAACCTAAGGACATCACACAACACCCAGTCATCACGAGGCAGAGAAAATCCCTGACCCCGCCGGGAATCGAACCCGGGAACCCGGGCGTGGGAAGCGAGAACGCTACCGCACGACCACGAGCTGCGGACGATGTGAACAATCTACATAGTATTTCAAACAGATTCATCCAATTTCGCGTGGCTATATCTCCTACATGAATGAAAATAGGAATTATGGAAGAAATTTTATTTACGCAGTTGTATCACTGGTTGCACACACGAATCACTGTTGAAGAAGCGTGCTCAGAACGACCTGAAAAAGGGCGATGTGAACAATGGTTCAAATGGCTCTGAGCACGATGGGACTTAACAATGGGACTAAGCAAAGAGAGCTCCACTCCAAGTTTAAACGCAGCCAAAACCTCTCAGACAAACAGAAGCTAAACGATGTCAAAGTTTTCGTAAGGAGGGCTATGCGTGAAGCGTTCAGTGAATTCGAAAGTAAAATTCTATATACCGACTTGACAGAAAATCCTAGGAAGTTCTGGTCTTACGTTAAATCAGTAAGTGGCTCGAAACAGCATATCCAGACACTACGGGATGATGATGGCATTGAAACAGAGGATGACACGCGTAAAGCTGAAATACTAAACACCTTTTTCCAAAGCTGTTTCACAGAGGAAGACCGTAATGCAGTTCCTTCTCTAAATCCTCGCACAAACGAAAAAATGGCTGACATCGAAATAAGTGTCCAAGGAATAGAAAAGCAACTGGAATCACTCAATAGAGGAAAGTCCACTGGACCTGACGGGATACCAATTCGATTCTACACAGAGTACGCGAAAGAACCTGCCCCCCTTCTAACAGCCGTGTACCGCAAGTCTCTAGAGGAACGGAGGGTTCCAAATGATTGGAAAAGAGCACAGATAGTCCCAGTCTTCAAGAAGGGTCGTCGAGCCGATGCGCAAAACTGTAGACCTCTATCTCAGACGTCGATCTGTTGTAGAATTTTAGAACATGTTTTTTGCTCGAGTATCATGTCGTTTTTGGAAACCCAGAATCTACTATGTAGGAATCAACATGGATTTCGGAAACAGCGATCGGGTGAGACCCAACTCGCTTTATTTGTTCATGAGACCCAGAAAATATTAGATACAGGCTCCCAGGTAGATGCTATTTTTCTTGACTTCCGGAAGGCGTTCGATACAGTTCCGCACTGTCGCCTGATAAACAAAGTAAGAGCCTATGGAATATCAGACCAGCTGTGTGGCTGGATTGAAGAGTTTTTAGCAAACAGAAAACAGCATGTTGTTATCAATGGAGAGACGTCTACAGACGTTAAAGTAACCTCTGGCGTGCCACAGGGGAGTGATATGGGACCATTGCTTTTCACAATATATATAAATGACCTAGTAGATAGTGTCAGAAGTTCCATGCGGCTTTTCGCGGATAATGCTGTAGTATACACAGAAGTTGCAGCATTAGAAAATTGTAGCGAAATGCAGGAAGATCTGCAGCGGATAGGCACTTGGTGCAGGGAGTGGCAACTGACCCTTTACATAGACAAATGTAATGTATTGCGAATACATAGAAAGAAGGATCCTTTATTGTATGATTATATGATAGCGGAACAAACACTGGTAGCAGTTACTTCTGTAAAATATCTGGGAGTATGCGTGCGGAACGATTTGAAGTGGAATGATCATATAAAATTAATTGTTGGTAGGGCGGGTACCAGGTTGAGATTCATTGGGAGAGTGCTTAGAAAATGTAGTCCATCAACAAAGGAGGTGGCTTACAAAACACTCGTTCGACCTATACTTGAGTATTGCTCATCAGTGTGGGATCCGTACCAGATCGGTCTGACGGAGGAGATAGAGAAGATCCAAAGAAGAGCGGCGCGTTTCGTCACAGGGTTATTTGGTAACCGTGATAGCGTTACGGAGATGTTTAATAAACTCAAGTGGCAGACTCTGCAAGAGAGGCGCTCTGCATCGCGGTGTAGGTTGCTCGCCAGGTTTCGAGAGGGTGCGTTTCTGGATGAGGTATCGAATATATTGCTTCCCCCTACTTATACCTCCCGAGGAGATCACGAATGTAAAATTAGAGAGATTAGAGCGCGCACGGAGGCTTTCAGACAGTCGTTCTTCCCGCGAACCATACGCGACTGGAACAGGAAAGGGAGGTAATGACAGTGGCACGTAAAGTGCCCTCCGCCACACACCGTAGGGTGTGGCTTGCGGAGTATAAATGTAGATGTAGATGTAGACTAAAACTGTAATACTTTCGAAAGTACCATCCCATTTTACAAGGGCATGCATTTTAGATGCATGCACATACAACCTTGGAATACTTTTGCAATTAAGTTTTGAATCGATGTTTTCATCTGCTCTGCCTTTCTGGCCCGGAAGCGCCAATCGGGACCGACCGATTGCCGTGTCATCCTCAGTCAGTGACACAGAGAGGTGGCGCAGTGGTTACCACACTAGGCTCATATTCTGGAGGACGACGGCACAAAGCCGCGTCCGGACATCCAGCTTTAGGTTTACCGTGATTTCCCAAAATCCCTCGTGGCAAATGCTGGAATGATTCCTTTGAAAGGGCACAGCTAATTTCCTTCCTCATCCTTGACATAGTCCGATCATGTGCTCCTTCTCTAATGACCTCGATGTCGACGAGGCGCTAAACGTTGCTCTTCCTTTCTCCCTTTTCAGACACTGGTTTCATTTGGAAGCGGGATGGAGGAGCGTGGGTTCAGCACACGTCTCTCCCTGCCGTTATCGGTTTTGCAGACCTTTGAGCCGCAACTTCTCGTTGAAGTATCTCGATAGTTTGCATAACGAGGGTGAGTGGAAACCGATCCAGTCCTCCCACCAAGCAAACATTGTTCGAAGTACCGCGAATTGAACCCAGTTTCTCACGGTCACCAGTCAGCTACGAAGGCGGGCAAAGTATTGATATACCTTGCACAGTCCTTCAACATACTGTCCACAGGATGCACGACAAACATCCAGAATATAGCCAAACCCGTCGCATTCCTTTGCGAGCATGTCTTCACCCTACGTGTCACCGCATTTCACCTCAAATAGCTCGATGCAGAGACACACAGCTGGAGTCTTTCACAAATCCACACACACCGTGAGATCAGGCGACCTTGGGGATCACTGGTACAATTCGAGATCCGTACGTCCCTTATGGGCGATCCGTAACTGAGGCAGCACATTGTCAAAAAATAGTCTAACATGAAGATATGCAGGTTCAAGTGCACTCGTACTCTGTTTTGTAGAAAAAGGGAGTTCTCAGCATGTTCCTTCAATTCAGCGAAGAGTCAGATCAGCCAATTTTCGGGTAATTGATTCGTGTAAACGTCTTATTGGCAAAAATGAACTTCTTGTAAATCATGAAGCTTTAGAGAGTTTTTTTCGTGATCGACTACGCAATGTGGTTGCTGTGTTCCCCATATTCCTCCCACATGGGTAAGGAATGGGCGAACGAGCTAGCTGCATCTGGAAGACCCCCTACCGGCAACCCTACGAATTTCTATTTTACAACTGCCGCAAATTCGAACTTATCAGTGTCAATGCATTAGATAAAATTCGTTCCAAGTTCCTGTCTTCATTCATGTACATCTACATACGAGGGCTATTCGGAAAGCAAGGAACAATTGGTTGGGAAATGGAAGCCGCAGTGAAGTACGAGGACCTGGTGAGAAATTTCGCCTGAAGCTATGCAGCCAACATTACATAACTATCGTGCGTTTTCTTCTTCAAGACAGTTCTCAGTCACATTCCCCAGGGGCAATGAAGATGCTCCTGCATCGTTTTCAATTGGAAATGTTTGATTACCCACAAAGCAACCCGTAATTCTCTCCCTCTGAGTTTCATCTCTGCTCACATGAACCGCTGGCTATGAAGACAACATTTTGGCACTGACAGCGAGCTGTAGGCCAGCGCAGAGAATTGGTGGAAAACGCTGGCGGCTGCCTTCTATAACGAGGGTATAGTAAAGCTGGTACAACGTCACGACTAACGTCTAAGTCGGATCGGCGACTATGGAGATAAGTAGCTGGAAGTTGTAGCTAACTGTTGCAATTAAAACAGTTTTGATTTTCACTGTGGTTTCCATTTCGTGACCTATCTTTCCTTACTTTCCGAATATCCCTCGTAAATACTCTGCCAGTCACCGTACAATGCATGGGGGAAGGTACGTTGCACTACTACAAACCATTACCCTTCCCCTTTCCACTCGCAAATAGAGCGAGGGAAAGCCGACTGTCCGTAAACCTCCGTATGAGTCCTGATTTCCCTTATCTACCTTGTCCTTACGTTAAATGTACGCTGGCGCTCTTCAGTCAATCGTTCTGCAGTCAGCCGAAGGCGCCGATTCCCTAATTTTTTTTCAATAGCGTCGCTCGAAAACAAAGTTGTCTTCCCTCTAAAGATTCCCATTTAAGTTCCCGAAGCATGTTGATCGAACCTAACGGTAACAAATCTAGGCCCGCCTCTGAAATGCTTCGATGTCTTCCCTATCCGTACCTGGTGGGGATCCCAGACACTCGAGTAGCACTGAAGAATTAATCGCACTAGCGTTCTATATGCGGTCACCTTTACAAATGAACCGCACATCCCTAAAACTTTCCCAGTGAAGCGGACCACTCGCGTTCCATATTTCAATCCTTACACGCTCGTTCCATTTCATATATCTTTGCAACGTTATGTCTAGGTATTTAATCGACGTGACTCTGTCAAACAGCACACTCCTAATGAGGTACTCGAACCTTCCTGTCAGGAAGGCCGTAGTTCGTAGTAATGGACGGCAAATCATCGAGTAAAACTGAAGTGATATCAGGTGCTCCCCAGAGATGCGTCCTGGGACCTCTGCTGTTCCTGATCTATATAAATGACCTGGGTGACAATCTGAGCAGTTCTCTTAGGTTGTTCGCAGATGATGCTGTAATTTACCGTCTAGTAAGGTCATCCGAAGACCAGTATCAGTTGCAAAGCGATTTAGAAAAGATTGCTGTATGGTGTGGCAGGTGGCAGTTGACGCTAAATAACGAAAAGTGTGAGGTGATCCACATGAGTTCCAAAAGAAATCCGTTGGAATTCGATTACTCGATAAATAGTACAATTCTCAAGGCTGTCAATTCAACTAAATACCTGGGTGTAAAAATTACGAACAACTTCAGTTGGAAAGACCACGTAGATAATATTGTGGGGAAGGCGAGCCAAAGGTTGCGTTTCATTGGCAGGACACTTAGAAGATGCAACAAGTCCACTAAAGAGACAGAGCTTACACTACACTGGTTCGTCCCCTGTTAGAATATTGCTCCGATGTGTCGGATCCTTACCAGGTGGGATTGACGGAGGACATAGAAAGGGTGCAAAAAAGGGCAGCTCGTTTTGTAATATCACGTAATAGGGGAGAGAGTGTGGCAGATATGATACGTGAGTTGGGATGGAAGTCATTAAAGCAGAGACGTTTTTCGTCGCGGCGAGATCTATTTACGAAATTTCAGTCACCAACTTTCTCTACCGAATGCCAAAATATTTTGTTGAGCCCAACTTACATAGGTAGGAATGATCATCAAAATAAAATAAGAGAAATCAGAGCTCGAAGAGAAAAGTTTAGGTGTTCGTTTCTCCCGCGCGCTGTTCGGGAGTGGAATGGTAGAGAGATAGTATGATCGTGGTTCGATGAACCCTCTGCAAGCACTTAAATGTGAATTGCAGAGTAATGATGTAGATGTAGATGTAGAACATCGTAGGACTTTTTTTCCTTCTCACCTGCATTAACTTATATTTTTCTGCGTTTGCAGATGTCTGTCATTCATCACACAAACTATAAATTTTTTCTAAGTTATCTTGTATCCTCCTAGAGTCACTCAACGACGACACCTCGACGTACACACCAGCATCATCAGAAAACAGCAGAAGACTAGGATTTTCACTGTCCGTAAGATCATTTATACATCCAGAATGTTAAAAAAAAGTGTATAATAGTTTGAGTGGTGGTAACACTCATCTAAACAAGAAAAATGAGTCCGATAAACATGGGTCCGGAAATGCATACTTTCTGTGATAAGTCCAATAAACATGGGCCAGCAAATCCATACTTTCTGAAATAAACACACGTTTACAGGAGGTGTTTAACATCGCGTCCATTCATGACAATGCATCCTTCTGCCCTCCGGCGTAAGGAATGACGCACCCTTTGAAGTACACCTGGTTGTTGTTGTACCTGCTGGCACACATTGAAGACGAGTACCTGGCGTGGCGAAGACCAATTCCTTCAATTGTCCCCATAATCAAAAATCTGAGGTCTGGCGAACGAGCAGGACAAGCTCTGTGGCTGCCCCGACCAATCCAGCGGTCCTGAAGTGTCTGCGACAGATGTTCGCGCAAATTGTGACGAAAGTGTTCTGATGCGCCATCGTCCAAGAATCACATTTGTATTCGTTTCTGCAATGGTACAGCCTCCAGCAAGGTAGCCAATACGTTATTGAGAAACTCCAGATATGAGCCCCAGTTAACCTTTGTGGTAGCACGTATCGCTCTATTAATCTGTCGCCAAATCTGCCTGCCCATACGTTGATTGAGAATCGCTGTTGATACCCTCTTTCCTGAATTGCTTGGGGATTTACATCTGCCCATACATGCTGGTTATGGAAATTCACAACACCGTCTCTTGTGAACCCTACCTTATCGGTAAATAGTATCTTGGATGTGCAGTGGATCTTCGGCACACTTCTGCAACAGCCATTGACAGAAGCGCCGTCTGCCATGATGATCCTGCGGCCTTAGGGCCTGAACGAGGGCTGTGGATGGTATGAGTACAGCAGTTATTCATGAAGTACCCCCAGATAAGAGAGTGAGACACGCCTTCTGCTGCTGCTATTCATCACACACTGGTCCCAGGGGTTTCTTCCGCTGAACGTAGCACACGCTCCTCCATGTCAGGTGTGCGGACTGTGCGGGGCCTTCCACTGTCAGTCTGCCAAGGTGCAAGAGTACCTGTGTCCTTCAGACACTGGAAAAGTTTCCCAAACATCTTATCAGAGGACACTCTGCGCTGTGGATATTTTGCAGCGCAGACTACGTCCGTTTGCTAAACCACAGCAGATGATCATAACCACCATAGAGCACTTTGAGGAAGACGTGATAATGCCCTGCCGACAAATTTGACGGAGCGCCAATGGAACGACTGTGCCAATTTCTAATATCCGCAACCTAGCGTGGCACAGCTCTTACTATAAACACGTGTTTATCTCTGAAAGTAATCGTTTCCGGACATATGTTTATATCAGTCAATAGACGATGTCGGCCTGTACGCTTTTGTGCTGTACGTGTCCCGTCACGTTTCCACTTCACCATCACATCGGAAACAGTGGACCTAGGGATGTTTAGGAGTGTAAAAATTTCGCGTACAGACGTATGACACAAGTGACACCCAATCAGCTGACCACGTTCAAAGTCCGCGAGTTCCGCAGAGCGCCCCATTCTTCTCTCTCACAATGTCTAATGACTACTGAGGTCGCTGATATGGTGTACCTGGGAATAGGTGGCAGCACAATGCGCCTAATATGAAAACGTATGTTTTTTGGGGTGTCCGGATACTTTTGATCACATAGTGTACAACTTCTTCGCACATATATCTCGCGAAATTATTACAACACGAAATCAGACAAATTAGAGATAATAAAGAGACCTACCGACCGTCTTCTCACGCACAATTTGTAAATGGAACAGGAAAGGGAGGAAATGATAGTGGTTCCAGAAGTATCCTCTGCTATTCATCGCAATGCAGATTTCCGGAATACATGTATAAATGCAGGTGGAACAAATCCATATATCTACGGTTTAGTTTAAACATGAATTTTCTAAGCTAAAACACTGATTATTCATGCCTCACAGCTTACGCTAGCCTTGTACAACCGGTCTGTTCCATTGTCTCTCTCGACCCAGTTCTCTATTACTCTTTCAACTAACATACACGAATCAACAACTGAATAGCGTCACCTGTCCAGTAGTGATGTTGGCGCCAAGGCGACGTGGGGCTAATTTCACGAGATACCAAATCCTTAGCTACCCATCCAGACCCACAAAAATCATCTGGCACCCATACTCACTTAAATTTATTGAAACCACCTCCTTGCTCAATGCTCAATGCTCAATGATGTCCTGATGTCCGAGATGTCTTCATTGGGATTATGGTCACGTGGCGTAGGAGACCGCAAAAGAACAGATAAGTCTGTGAGAAGTTCCTCTAACTATTCTGACAGAATCAGAGTGCGATGGGATGATGCATTAGCTTACTAAAGGGACAGGGTGCCTGGGGTGTGCTGGTGGGTAACAAACGGATACATACGATATGAGCCGGCCGTGGTGGCCGACCGGTTCTAGGCGCTTCACTCTGGAACCACGCGACTGCTACGGTCACAGGTTTGAATCCTGCCTCGGTCATGGATGTGTGTGCTGTCCTTAGGTTAGTTAGGTTTAAGTAGTTCTAATTCTAGGGGACTGATGATCTCAGATGTTAAGTCCCATATTGCTTAGAGCCATTTGAACCATACGGTCTGACAGTAGGTTGCCACATAGTTAGTCAATGACAGACGGTGGCAGACGCCCAAAACGCCACATTTCTTCCAACTTAAGGATTCAATCAATAGATTACGTCCACCATTTTTCTTAGTGGTGCCGTATTAAGAAATGGGATACATCACGTCACGTGGTTTTCGATGCACTCGTATTCTGCTAGCAGCGTGTACCCACCTTTATCTCGACTCATTCGTCCAGACAACGTGTTTCCACGCTTCTAACGTTAAACGACAGTGTTCGTATTCCCATATTAATCATCGTATCCTCTGGCATGTGGTGAGAGAGGTACCCTTGTGAAGAGATGGCTTTACTATCTCGTAACGAAAAGGTTGCTGATGAATTTGATTGTGATGTTTTATCCGGAAGTGAGGTGCTCACGGGACACCCTAGACGAGGTTGTAGGCGAAGAGCTCAGTGCTAGCACGATGTTGTAGATGGAGTGTCCCATGCGACGGGGACGCGAGATCTGTGCGCGGTCTGGTATCTCGCGCCTTGCCCATTCTTTGCTTAGCTGCGTGCCGATGGAGAATCATCTCTAGCCGACACAGTTGCTATCTCTTCTTTAGTTACTGATGGGTATTGTTATATTTATTTATGTTGTATTCACCACAAACACAAACACAGACACGAACTCATGTACGATGAGTTCGGTTTTTATTTTTGTCAATCTGTAGAATACACTCGGTAACTGCTAATTTCGAATCCACAGTGTGTCTGAAGTGGGAATGGAGCCTGCTAGAGGGGACGCCGTAGCTGCGAAATCCCAATCTGGTGTTTCTTTCAGTTCATCGAGGTATTTTCTCACACTACATCACGACCACACACAATGTTCGTGAGAAGAGAGGCATGCCATACCTTCCTGTAAATAGCTTAACGTGTATCGTGCATTTGAATTGCTTGTATGTGGTTATGAGAGGGATGAATGGAACCAAACTCCAATATTCCACTAAATTATTTATACGAACAGACTAAATAAGTAATTGGGCTGGTGTAGTGATCACATTTATGTCCGTCATACTCTAACGTACCACAAATACTACTAAGTTACCTTCTGTGATTTAGTTTGAACAAATATAATAAGAAACTCTTGTTTCAAAAATGTCAAAAGTGGTCATTATTTCCCAATAATTTTCATTCATCACAAGAGAAACGTAGCAGTGTGATGAAGTAGTTGAAACATTGAACTCACACTAAGGAGGACCGTCTTTAAAAATCTCCAACCGACTCACTTGATCATGATTTTCAATACATTCGAAAAGTAGAACAATTTCTTTCGAAATTCTCGTCCGATCCAAGCTCGACATCTGTCTCGAATGAACTCGTTGTCGGAAGGAAGGAAAGAGATTAGACTTTACCACAGCTATCATGATGACCTCACTGGGGACAAAATTGGGGAAAGAAATAGGCCGTGCCCGTTTGAAGGGAACCATTTAGGATTCGCCTTAAACGATTACCGGGAAAATACGGAAAGTTTAAATCTGGGTTGCTGAACGAGGAAATGAATCCAAGTCCTCCTGAATGCCAATCCGATGTTTTAACTATTTCACCACTTCGCTCATTTTAAATAGTCCTAAGATGAACGTTGTTCGAAAATAATTTACGCCACTCAGACGTCTCTCTCGAATTCTTTGACATGAAACTGATATTTTATATATACATTAGCATCTATACTTTGCAGAAAAACTTTAAAGTGCATGGAAGAGTCATTGTTTTTCTGTCGGAGGCAGAAAAGTACTCGGAACATCAGTTCAACGGAATTTATAGTGGCTTGAAAAGAGGTTACAGGGTAAACATTAGCAAAAGTAAAACAAGCATAATGGTACGTACTTGAATTTTATCAGATGATTCTGAAGAAATTATGCTAGTGAATGGAACACTAAAACTAGCAAACGAGTTTTGATAATTCGGCAGCAATGTAAGTGATGCTGACCGAAATAGAGAATAAATAAAAGGCCGACTAACAATAGCAAAGTAAACAGTTCCGGAAAAGATAATTCTACATCTACAGGTACATCTATAGGTTTCAAAGAACTGTGAATTGCATGTAAGAGGGTACGCCCTTAAGTACCATGTATTAGGGTAGCATCTCGTTCCATTTGCTTTTAGAGCTTGTAAATGCTTCTGTGCGTACTGTGATTGGTTTAATATTGCCCTCACGGTTGCTATGGGAGCGATACATAATAGTTCCTAGAATATTTCTATATTCTTCACTTATTACTAGTTATTGGAACTGTATAAGTAAGTGTTCAGGTTTTCACGAGATAGTTTGCGTCTGTCTTCAAGCGTTTGCCAGTTTAGGCTTCTCGTCATCTCCGCGACGTTCAGTTGGTCAACAAACCTGTGGTCATAGGTGATACGCCTCACAATATCCCCTAATGACCCTATTTGGTACGTATCCGGCACAGTTGGTCAATGTTTGCAGGATGGGTAGCACGAGTGTTGATTTGTTTAATATCGAGTATAAATTTAACTGTGATGATGTCTATTCTGAACGTATTTGCCTGGAGTGTAAACTTGTACCGAAGTGAAAGGTGCAGACATTAATAAAACACAATCTTTTGGAAAGTGGAGCTATAAAAGAATGCCGAAGGTTAGATATTTAGATCGAATAACCCAAGAAGAGACATTGAGTGAAAGTGAAGAGGAAATAAATTGACGGCACAACTTGTTTGAAAGAAGTTATCGCTTGATGGAACACATCCTGAGGTCGGAAGGTCAATTTGTCAATAGAGGGAAGTGTGGTAAGCAGAGAGGTAAAAACTGTAGAGGAGGACTCAGGTTTGATGCAGTCCGTCAGTTCTGGTGACTGTAGGTTGTGGTGGTTAAGCAGAGGTGAAGAGACCTGTACAGGATAGAACCAGTCTTCAGAATGAAGGTCAGGACAAAAAATGAGTTTTTTGTACAAATTATTTTTTGCATAGCACAAGTAACAATATTTACATTACTTTTCTTTATTAACCGTTGATTGTACGTTGTTTTCGATGCATGAAGTTCTACCCTGTTCCGCACAGATCATGCCGTTAATTTGTTCCTCGATGATTTAGGAAGTTTTTCCGATGTATTTATAAAAACAGCTCCTACAGAACTTTTGAGACAAAACCTTTATTCTGAGGTTCCACTTCCACATTGCATTAATAGTGGTAGGGCAGTATGACGTTACTGTAATGGAAACATAACGATTGATCATAATTTAAATATGAAAGGAGTTTCATGAGTAGCAACCTCACACCAATTATGCACAATATTTTTCAGTCCATGGGGCGAGTTTCGCTAGCTGACTAGCGAGGATGTCTCGTTTGTTCAGTAAATGGAATCGTACTACAGTTTTCTTATGATTTTCACAATTTAGGAATGCAGTTTGTTTCAGCAGATTTACGACTTAATACAATGTACATTGCGTTAGCTTGTGACGCAGTGGTTAAGGCACCACTGTCTTATTCGGGATGGTCTATTTTTGAATCAAGACCAAGTCGGATACTTTAATCAGCGCTTGACTTTCTGACGTAATGAATCGTCTCTAGTTGCGCTGAGCTGCAACCCTTCTGCTTTCGTATTTCTACCACTATCATAGTTTACGTCTATCAGTATGTTCGATTCATGCAGACGTAGGGAGACCCACTCCATGCTCTCCAAGTACACAGTATGATAAAGAAGATTATTGCAGTTTCTCACATAGCACGTGGATGAAACCACGAAGGAATACATCTTAAGATCAGCACACGAAGTGGATGTGTCCAGATTTATTTTCTATGTAGTAATTTATGCCAATAACTGATCCGGAGAGAACATAGGCAACGTTTCCATTTCCCTAGTATCACTATCAGGTGCTGACATTAAACGTAACGCCTACTTAAACCATAAATAAATAAATACTTTGTAAACAGGTGTTAAACTTCTATTCTTCAAATAGGAATGTCTACAGTTATGTAAATCTGAATATTTTGATTGAAAGCTTGAGATTTGAGGTTTACACACACACTGTTTACAAACTGTACAAATCTCGAGTAACATCTGCAAAACAGATGCTTTCTTGGGGGGCAATGCTGGTGATCTAAAATCTAAAAGGGTCAACTGACGAGGGAGGAAGGCCTCTGAAATCGTAATAAAAGTGTAGTTACAGGTAACGTGGAGATGCCAGGCGTACTTGCTTAGCATTCTTCAAACTGACGCTCCTAGTGCGGCGAGTGTATGACATGCGCTGTTTGTTGTTAAAAGATACGTTTAATACTGGTTGTATACAGTGCCTGTATAAAGCTCAGTTACGGCGCTCACGAGGAAAACGCGCAACGCAGGTATGCAGCACTGCAAAAATTTTGTCGTTATTGCGTTTCTGGGAACAATGCTTCTTAAAATCAATACTGTCATCTAATGGTGAAGCGAAGCCTCGAAAACGAGCAGTAATTGAAAAATAAAAGTTTAGTGACTTGTGATGTTTTATTTTATTTACAGTTTAAATATACAGACACGGAAGCAGCTTATAAAATATATTTATCTCCAAAAATATTATGGGTAATTGTTCAGTGCTAGTGCTTCTTGAAAAGGCATCCAGCTACATGGCTTTCTGCGTGAGACCAGAACTTCATTGATTAGTGAGCAACGATTTATATAGTGGACGTACAAGATTCACAACTGAGCAGTCATAAAAATACTTTCATAGGGCTATCGGAAATGCCTACTTATGGTATGTCTCCTCACCTAGGAACACACAGTATTAGGAAACAGAGATCCGTGAAATGTATAGGGACGATAATACTGTGGCGAAATTGTTGTTTATTCTTAATCGACGCGTGACTGACCTTGCACCCAATTGCACGACTGCTGTAAGATTAGTATACACTGAGCGATGTATCACACATCTTAATAACAAGCTGCAGAATCATTTAGTTACTTCTTGATAGTACATTCGTATTTCTTATTAGAGGCGTATTGACAATTTTTTTTCTTCGTAGGCGAGATTCCTAAACCATTAGAATCCAGAGAGAACAATGATTTTATCTTGTTTATATTAGTAATTTGGGGATGTATAATTTGGTTTCAGCTTTGGGGACTCGGGTAGTTCAATGCACGCAACTAACCGCTTACGCAGACCCGCTAACGCTGCGTTATAGGCTAAAGTCATAGTAAAATGCTTGAAGAAGAAGACTGGTAATAAGTCCCAATCATGAACTACAAGTGACTAACAACGGCCAATTACGTAGCTTACGAAATATACGTGAATATACCATACCGAGCTCTAAAGGAGAATTTAGCTTGCACTCTCCTCAGAGCGAAACACAATACATGAAATCAATGGCTGGTTGAAAGTATTTTGTTAAGTATACATGCAGATCTAGTGCCACATATAACGACAGAAGTGACTTTTTGCCACATCAGTAAGAAATTAGTCACAATAATCCCGTTAGGTTGACGTTTCTCGATAATGTGTGAGACAGCAGAGTCATTAGAACGCGAAAACTCAGCTCCAACATCAATTTAGGTACGTCGCCTCCAACGATAGGTAGAAAGTATTGAGAAATATAGAAGATCGAATGTCAATATCTTCATGTATCGATCGAAAGCTTCGCGGTGTATAGCCAGAGCGAGTACACTGAATGGGAAGTTGGTGAAAAACTGTTCCACATTCCAGGCTTCGCTGATGCTTGTCGAACGCAGTGATGAACAAGGCGATACTAAAGCTGGAGAGTGGAGAAACATTAATGCAAGGCATTTTGATGTCAAGAGAGAAATAAGTATCTGCTAACTCTACATGGCGGTATATGGGTAACGAAAAGACGGCGAAAAGGGAAAGGAAAAACTGTATCTAACTTCATTTGGCCTTCTGGTACCATAAGTCGAATCTGGGGACATGAGACGGAAAAAAAACATTCATTTATCTTCATTGTAAACTGTCTGCATTGGATTACCGCTGTAAAATTTCTGGTTTCATGTTTGGGCTGCCAATTGTTCTAGCGCAGGGTCTGAATGGGTGTGGGTTTTGTAGAAAGGAGTTCCAGAAATGAAATACGCCTTTAGAAGTACAGCGTTATATTCATTTCCGGATTAGATACACACTTTCCGCCGAACAACACCAACCCATATCATCCAGTAACTCGGATACAGATCTTTGGTAAGAAAATTTATTATTCCTCCAGAGACAATATGACTTGTGGTAGAAAGCCTCATCTCCACTAGAAATAGAGCCTTCGTAAAATGAAAAGAAGCTGCTCCTTACCACACACAGTCAGCTACTGAGAAGCGTCCCATAGAGAAAATATTATCAGCGTCTCCTAGTAGCTGCATGGATTGAATGACCAGTCAGTAAAATAAGTCGACAAAAACCGAACCTTTGTATCAGGTATTCGGACGAACTGGATAGTAACATTTTAAACCTTGTTAATTCGACAGATTCGTCAGCTTTTAGAATAAAGACTAAGAAAACACATTCTTCTTTTTTTTCAAATTATTAGCAAACAGTGTTTACTTCACGAACCACGTATTAAGCTGTAGCTTGTGGAAATGGAAGATGAACACCTGTGTAATTATAAATTCATACTCACTGGTAAAGCGGCAGACTACAAATCTAAAGGGCTCGGTTTCGATACCCTGTCATTCCTAGGATTTTTATATGTCACTTATCACTTCTTTGATCTCTGGCAATGTTTGCTGTAGCTGTGTGGGTAAGTCAGAGGAAGGCAACAGCACGCCACCTCCAACAGCACCAAGCCTAAGCAAGTACTGTGGGGTTCTAAACAATCTTCGAATTGATGACTGCTTTAATTTTACGACATTGAGGGATCATTTGTAGGGAGATTTAATCATCCACCATCTACAGACAGAACTTAACGTTAGGTGCTCTTTCTTTGCTGCTTCGTTACTTCGAAAGTAGTCCAGTTATCGGAATGAGCTCATGATAGGAACAACAACAAGAAGAAAAATGTAAATACACTTAGAACGGCTTCTCCAAATGAAATGACAGCTGGATTTGTGGAAGGGCATTTATTTTAATTTTCGCATGCATCCTAATATATGTATTGTACATTGCACCGAAAAACTTCTGGTCATAGTGTTTACTGTTACTTATTACAATTCACGGAAAACTGTACATACATCTCAGCATGGCATCGCCTATTACCAAGTGCGGAGACTTGGAGGTGAAGGCACGGGCGTCTCATTCCGGCCATGCATATTTGGGTTTCACGTTCGCCTCCCTAAATTCATTAAAGCGAATGGGGTGATGATACCACTGAAAGGATCCCTAATAAACTCATCGTTGACTGGACGTCAAATTCCAATCTCCTCCATCTCACTTCGTAGTGGTGTCTGTGATCAGCATTCACGGGCGATTTGTATCGCCCGTCACAGTTTCCACGTATTGCGCTGTGGTTGTCTATACTGCAAGCCACGTACAGTTTCATCCCATTTGTTATCTGCAGCTGAAACTCTACTTCTGATTGAGTATTTAAGTGACTATTTCGCCACACCGAAACTATCACTCGACCAATGCACAAGAGCGGAAATCATCGATTCCCTTAAAGAATCAGTGATTGATACAAACGAAAATATTTTCCTGCAGCCAGCAAGCTTTAATAAGATCAGGAAGTGAGTTGCACGAATTCGTTCGGCAGCTGCAGTATAATATAATACTACAGTGCAAATGATCAGTTTCATCGTCGATTCACTAATTCACAAAGTAATGGACATTTTTAACCATATTTTGACCTCCAGTGTCTCCCCAACTGCATGGAAGGAAGGACTCATAAAATCATAACCCAAAAAAAAAATCTGCTAAGGAACCCTGGAACTGCTGGCCCATTTGCATTCTACCAGCAGTATCTAAGGGCTTTAGAATACATTGTTTACGATCACCTTACTGATTACTTAACATCAAATGACCATTTAGATGAATAACAGTCTGATTTCCGGAAAAACCGCAACACGATGACAGCTTTTATAAAAGTGACTCACGAAATAAAACAAGCTGTGGACAAACATTAGGCGACTATTACGTGCTTCTTGGATTTCAGCAAATCTTTTGACAATGTCGACTTTGACTTGCTGAACTCACAAGTCAAAATTTTTCTTCAAGCGCTGTACTATTGTTACACTCATATCTTATACCCCGCAAGCAGTATGTAATGATAGGAACAAAAAGGTCACATTGGAGGCATGTAGTATCAGAGGTCCCACAAGGATTAGTATTGGGCACATTATTTTTCTCACTATATGTTAATGTTGTGTCGATTATTCCCTCCCCCACCAAATATCATATATATGCTCACGAGCTTCAGTATACCAGAGTGCAAGTCCTTCAAACATACGCACAGCCATCCATCACGTAAATGCTGATTACTTGGTTTATCAGAGTGGGCATAGAATATAGGTTTGGAACTTCACCCAGCTAAAATGCAGAGCAATCTTAATCCCTCACAAAAGAGTTAGTAGCCCTCAATTTAGAGAATCTCTTCCATCTTTAATTCTAAACGGCACAGAAATACCCTTATTTTCTTCTGCATTGAATTTAGAGAAAATTCTTGATAAACGTGGACTGGACTGAGCAAACGACTGCCGTTGTAAGAAGGTATCAGCGTCACTTCATTCATTACAAAAATATAAGAGAAGTAATTTGTCTCGAGCTTAAAAGCAGACTCGTAGAGTCACTAATACGCTCCATTCTGGACTATGGTGTTCCTACTCTCCAAGAACAACCTCTGGGGTACCTGCCACACCTCAGTTGTATAAGGCATACCCAGCGAAGTGGGACTCTGTGTGAGTGGACGCGTACTTCCCTAGCTGCTCGTGGGTTTTCCATGAAGTCTAAATCACTATTTCCTGCTCCCATTGGTTCGGATGGTTTGTTGAGCAGTATTAACACTCAAGCTCGTGAAAGACCTCGTGTGGCTAATCCACCTGTGACTTCTGCGAACGTGAGAGAAAGCAGTAATAGTAACAGATCACATCCTGTGATAGATGACATATTTATTGTTACACGTGTAGAAGGTTCGTTTGGAAAACTGTCACCTTCCTACAACCATAAAGCTCTGCAAGGACTTGTGGGGCAACTTAAATCTATCAAGAGAGTGCATAGTGGTACACTCTGATCCAGGCACAGAAGGCTACTCAAGTGAAAAAGTTGTTAAATGCCAAAGTACTTGGAGAATTCTGTTTCGGTGGACGAGGTGGAAGTAAATACAAACAGTCGTCTACAAAAAGGTAGCACATTAATAGGTTTATTTACACTGTATGATTGATTTATATGTAACTTTTAATTCTGTAGGTTCTTTGGTGATGCTGAGTTATACTGCAAACAAATGATAGTGATGTTCTGCAGTGTAACAAGTACTCTTGAATGGTGATACAATGCAGTTGCATAAGTTTATGAATATTAATGACACTTAGTAGCATCATGCTACTTCGAAGTGATATTCCTCACTTCGGTCTCCTGGACTAATGTTCATAAGTCTAGAGACGCACTTAATCTGATGCGAACCCGTAATAGCAGTTGATTAAAAGGATGCACCAGTCAATCAGACTTGCGCGCAGTGAGGTAATGTCACTTCCACGTCCTCTGTTGGCGTGTATGCCTGATGCCACACCCCGGAGAACGGCGAGCGGAGGTAAAGAGAGCTCGCCCGTGGAGCACTGCTGTGAGGTTCAACAGTGTTGTCTCCCGTGTAGATGCTGGCCGCGTGCGGCGCAATGGGTGCCGTCGGCGTAGATGTCGTCAATACTGCAAAGAATATGCTATCAACAGGGAGCTACACACTGAGCTAAATTGTTATGAATGACTTGTGACGTGCCGGAACCTTATGGATATAGATACCAAGAAACTCCAACGGGAATCGGAGGGAGAACGTCTTACTGAAGTATAGAATCTCATGAAAAGGGTTGATGGCGAGTTGCAGAAGTCAGCATCTTTTATGCTGATATTCAGTCTACCGAAATTGTCTAGTAAATTGTGACAGGCTTTTTCCGTCTTAAAGTTACGCTCTATGTACCTAATCCGACACGCTTCCTGAAGTGCCGACGCTTCGGTCTCGACACCATGGGTTGTAACGATCAGGCTACGTCTGGCAGATGCGGCTGTGCTGCCTACGAAACAGGTATTCAGTGCGCTGCCCAACTATATGTGTTAATTACTACGACGCACATATAGTCTGAAGCAAAGAATGTCCTGTCTTCGGGGAAGAGAAGAAAATATAGAGAATTAAATTCACTATACACATCTCATATTCTGACACGACGAAGGTATTTAAGAACATGCTACCATCCACGTTCGTGAAATCGTTTGCCCCATTACTGAAGCAGCCTTTACAGGTGACTAGAGTTGCTACTCAGACTCTGAGAGCTGAGCATAGCGAATCAGCCTGCACGTGCAAGCCTGCACCGCTAGTCGAATAACCAAGCCATTCTAACACTGAAATAATGGTAGTTACCGAACGTGATGTCGACAAGGATAGCAGACCGTCATGGCACACGGTGGAAGAGACACAGAAATGTGTTTTGGGTTAAACGTTCTTGTCACCTTCCCCAAAACCAATATGGGGGCGAAAACAAAGAGGCCAAAACAAACAGGCCCAGGGTCATCAGATGAAGCGACCTTGGTCCTGTCTGATGGATCAGACGATGACCAGACTATCGATGATATTTAGTCTACTGAAACTGCCTGTGTAAATTGAGACAGACGTTTTCCAATTTAAAGTTACCTAAGTATCTAATCCGACACGTTGTCCGAAGTGCCGACGCTTCAGTCTCAATACCATGGGTTGTAACTGTCAGGCTACGTGTGGTAGACGTGGCGATGTCGGCCTGAGGAAACCAGCGTGTCCCTCAAGTAACTCACCTCGCTCCCTACCATCCGCACCGGCCGGTGTGGCCGAGGGTATCTAGGCGCTACAGTCTGGAACCGCGCGACCGATACGGTCGCAGGTTCGAATCCTGCCTCGGGCATGGATGTGTGTGATGTCCTTAGGTTATTGAGGTTTAAGTAGTTCTAAGTTCTAGGGGACTGATGACCTCAGAAGTTAAGTCCCATAGTTCTCAGAGCCATTTGAACCATTTTGAACGTCCATTCCGCTGGAATCATCACATCATGTAGCAACGAGAGGGACGACAGACAGAGGAAAATATCACTATTAATATGGCTTCCTTGCGTCAGTGAAACTTGCGTGGAAGAACTACGGCTATTCACTCAGAGGAGTGCAGTCTCCAGATAAAGGACGACCTTCGTGGAGAGAGAGATAAAGGAGGAAAGGCTAGTTTCGTAAACAACATATGGCGCTCCTGGCTTCTCTCCCCCACAACCAGCCTATAAGCAGTAGCCTTAACAGCGCATGTGCTTCAACTCCCCACCCCTTCACTTCTGTGATGGTTTTAACGAACACAATGTACTTTAGCCTCTGTAACGACTTGCCCTAGTGCTAGAGCAATTGAGAACCTTTTCATGTCATCGTGTGCATGTTTGTAGCACATGGGGCAAAGCACGCACTTCAGGACTGTAACAGTGTTGTTCACTGCCATAGGCCTCTCGGTATGTTCTCCAGCCCATGCACAGACCGCTCAGTGGGACGTGGGGGATGATTTGTTCACAAGTGATCACCTCCCCATCTGCATTCACATACCAGACAAAGCGGTACCAGAAAGAAAGGGTGTTCTGTAAGGTAGACTGGATGTGTCACGCCAAACTTACTATGTTTAAACACAGCGCACAGCGCCCATGAATGAGTGATTCATATTACCCACGTGATTCACCGTGCCACTCAAGCATCCATTCCGCAGTCTTCAGCGCAGCTATAAAGGATGCCTGTCCCAAGGTGGAGTGCCGTTTACCGCACTGCAATCAGGACCAGGAGGGAGGCTCTGCGTAGGTTCGAGTGCCGCCCAGCTGCACAGAACCTCGCAGTCTGTCTGGTAATGACGGGGAAATGTGGCCGAATTACTAAAGAGAGTAAGACGAAGTCGTGGCAGCACCTGTGATAACCATAAACTTTTCCAGTAAGAGTACAATCACAAGGGAGGACCCCAGGAGGATTTATGGTGAGGTGAGAGATGCTCTGTGGCTGCTCAAATGGCAATGAAAGTTGTAGTGATGGTAAGTTCCTATGGGACCAAACTGCTGAGGTCATCGGTCCATAGACTTACACACTACTTAATCTAACTTAAACTATCTTACGTTAAGGACAACACACACACGCACACATGCCCAATGGAGGACTCGAACCTACGACGGGGGTCACCGCGCGAACCGTGGCAAGGCGCCCTCGACAGCACGGCTACCCCACGCGGCGGCAATCGAAGTCTCCAGACCAACCCACGAGAGAATGCCGACGCCATGAAGGCCTATTTTACGACAGTTAAAGCCACTATCAGTCAGGAGTCACCTTTCCGGGGCTACAGAGTGGCTTCTGAGAAGGGTGGTTGGCACTTCAGTTCAGTTACTTATGAAGAGTACAACAGCCCCCTGGATTCTGCGTTATCTGCAGCTCGTGACACGTCATCTGGTCACGATAGAGCCCATTAAAGTATGTTATAGCACCTCAAGCCTCGACGCAGAGAAATTCTTCACAACATTTTTAACCTCATTTGGGCATCAGGTCATTTTCTTGATTCATGTCAAGACACAGCTTTAATTCCACTTTTAAAACACAGGAACGACCGCACATACCCGAGTGGATATCTCCCTAGCTGCGTGAGAAAGACCTTGGAGCGGAAGGTCAACCGCTCCCTTGTCTGGATCTCAGAATCCAAGCACCTCCTTAGTTCCAGAGGTACCACTCCACCTTTGATAGCCTAGCCCTCCTGGAAGCTGCTATACAGCAGGCTTTCCTGCACTGACATCACCTCCTGGGTATAATTGTTGACATACAGAATGCCTACAATGCTAATTGGAGGCATATCATCCTCGGAGACCTTCATGGATGGAGTTTTCCAGGTTGTCTTCCCATATTTATACGATCTTTTATCTCACCACTCGATTTTAGATATCCAGTCGGTGACGTCCTCTCTGATCGCTTTGAGAAGAACGGTGACCATCAAGTTAGTGTTTCAAGTCTTCGCCATACCTCTTATCAGTTTCACATTAGCAGTTAAATGTCCTTTCCAGTGTTTTTTGTTTGTTGAAGACTTGTCTGTATTTTGTTCCTACTCGAGCCTTATAACAACAGCTCATCAGCGTCAACTCACCGTTTGACGGTTGGATGAGTGGGCAGAGAAGACGGGTTTAACATTTTCAACCTAGAAGTCTATGTTCTTTCAATTTAACCGTTCACGCTCTATTTTAAACTTTCGTGAGCTGAAGATGAGGGACATTGTTCTAAATTTTAAAGTCACGGCGAGGTTTCTGGGCCTCATATTTGATTCTAAACTTGTATGGTTACACGTTTGGAGACCTTGAAAGACGGTCCCTCCAAGCACTCAGTGTTTAAAATTGTCTTCGTCATAAATCAAGGGGAGCAGACTGAATGAGTCGCTCCAGTTTTACAGGGCCTTGTGCGTTCTCGGCTAGATTATGGGGGCACGATGTATCGGTCTGCATGCCTCTCTTATTTAAAAAAGTTGGACATCATGAAGCAATTCGGCTGACCACTGGGGTCTTTCGAACAAGCCCCATACTGAGAGTCTGTGATGAAGCCAGCGTGTCGCCTCTTCATATCGGGTGACAACTCATAGTGCAACAGGCCCATACAACTCCGCTTCCAATATCTAGCGATGAGGTCCTAAGAATTCGTGCGAAGGATTGCCTTTTAGAGATGAATGAGCCTGGCTTTAACGTTGTACACTAGTGTTGGAGCAGATCTCCATCCTGGTTTTTCCAGAGGCCCAGTAATTTTTCAGACTTGACGAATTATAAGAAGTATTGCACTCCAGCCATTACGTTTCTATCTCTGTTTTTTCTTTTACATTTTACATAGCCATTAGAACTTTGAAGTTTTGTGCGCTGATGGCTCTAAACAAGGGGAGCCCCTCTGCTGTTCAGCCAAACTTCCCCGAGCGTGTCTTCCGACTTCGCCTTCCCCGTGACTTTACTTTATTTTCAGCAAAGCTCCATAGAATCCTGAAGGCAGTGGTGCGGATGAGGCGTCTTCAGCGCAAACTGTGTCATTCTGCTTGGTACCAGGGCACATGAGAATTTGAAGAAGCAGACAATGTTGCCAGAGAGAACTGGAAAGAACATGGCGTTCCACCATTTGCCACTCTCCTACAGGCTGTCATTTAGCTGGTGAGTCGGAGATCCATGAGTCTGGGGGAGTAGGAGTGGCTGGCAATGACGGAGAATAAGCCGCGTTTGGTGAATCCAGCTGCCTCGCCGTGACGTTTCTCATGTCTGTCACTCTGGCGGGATGAAGTGACTCCGCCCTGCCTCCAATTTTGCCACTGTCTCCTAATGAATGAATCTTTATTCAGGTGAGAGGATGCGCCAGTATGTAATACCTGTGCCGTGCCAATTACCGTACGTCACATTCCAATTGAGTGCATTTTATGTTGTGATGAGACGACGGAAGAGAATTTCGGTGCGGGTCTGTCCTCTATTTTAGCTTATGACTAGAAGTGTGGGAACTCCAGCCTAAGACTCTAGGTTGGAGATATTAGTGTGTTGCAGAATGTCTGATTCATCCTTTCTATTTCAGCGATCAGCCTGTCACATTTGTCTGATATGATATTATAATTCTGTCAGCCACTTTGAGCTATTTTAGTCTAAGTTTTAGACTTGACACATTACATCCGTTTCGTATTTCTGTGTGTGTATAAAGTTATTGCTGCGTTTTTTTTACTTTTAACTGTAGTCGAAATTTTTTAATTCTGTGAATTCACTTATATCGCTGCTCATCCCGTAAGATTTTCTTACGGGCGCTAAGGACCTTGTTGTCATGCGCCCACATCCTCATATAATCGTTATCCTAGTATCCAAGAATTTCATATGACAGCTCAGGCCGGCTGGAACTGACGATGAATGCTTGTGTACGACACGTTGATGATGTAAACTATTTCGACGATATCACTCGTGCCTACGAACAGTTATTATAGTTACGTGTCGATAAGCATAGAAATTATCATACCGTATGTTTGCTCTATCTTCTTTTCCGTCATTTCATTCCCTTATTTATCTTCAACCCTTTATACTACTGTCTGAACAGCACGTCAGAAATATTCGTTTTCAACAAAGTAAAACCCTCCCTGTACCACTACAAGACACTATCAGGTTCCCTAAATAATCTTCTGCATTAGGAACTCAACTTTGCAATAGTCTTACTCTAAATATCAGATAAATCAAAATTCTTTCGAACTTCATGGTTCACCTTCTATCACAATAGCTATCTCTTCCATATACTTGTTTGCAGCTGACTCTCGTCAGCCGTTCCTCCCCCACACCTTTTCTTCCCTCTTGCCTGCAAAGTTCTTTATTGATATTCTGTTTTCTTTTCTTAACCGCCATTATCTCTTTCGTTTCAATATTCTCCTGTTTCATATCCCTCCCACTTATGATAATGCTAAACATAGCTTCAGAAGTACTAAAATAATCATTATCATTCATAATGACCTCTGTTATTATCATTATTATTATTATTACATTACTAGCATTGTGTATTATTATTATTAATGCAGATTATTACACTCCTGGAAATGGAAAAAAGAACACATTGACACCGGTGTGTCAGACCCACCATACTTCCTCCGGACACTGCGAGAGGGCTGTACAAGCAATGATCACACGCACGGCACAGCGGACACACCAGGAACCGCGGTGTTGGCCGTCGAATGGCGCTAGCTGCGCAGCATTTGTGCACCGCCGCCGTCAGTGTCAGCCAGTTTGCCGTGGCATACAGAGCTCCATCGCAGTCTTTAACACTGGTAGCATGCCGCGATAGCGTGGACGTGAACCGTATGTGCAGTTGACGGACTTTGAGCGAGGGCGTATAGTGGGCATGCGGGAGGCCAGGTGGACGTATCGCCGAATTGCTCAACACGTGGGGCGTGAGGCCTCCACAGTACATCGATGTTGTAGCCAGTGGTCGGCGGAAGGTGCACGTGCCCGTCGACCTGGGACCGGACCGCAGCGACGCACGGATGCACGCCAAGACCGTAGGATCGTACGCAGTGCCGTAGGGGACCGCACCGCCACTTCCCAGCAAATTAGGGACACTGTTGCTCCTGGGGTATCGGCGAGGACCATTCGCAACCGTCTCCATGAAGCTGGGCTACGGTCCCGCACACCGTTAGGCCGTCTTCCGCTCACGCCCCAACATCGTGCAGCCCGCCTCCAGTGGTGTCGCGACAGGCGTGAATGGAGGGACGAATGGAGACGTGTCGTCTTCAGCGATGAGAGTCGCTTCTGCCTTGGTGCCAATGATGGTCGTATGCGTGTTTGGCGCCGTGCAGGTGAGCGCCACAATCAGGACTGCATACGACCGAGGCACACAGGGCCAACACCCGGCATCATGGTGTGGGGAGCGATCTCCTACACTGGCCGTACACCACTGGTGATCGTCGAGGGGACACTGAATAGTGCACGGTACATCCAAACCGTCATCGAACCCATCGTTCTACCATTCCTAGACCGGCAAGGGAACTTGCTGTTCCAACAGGACAATGCACGTCCGCATGTATCCCGTGCCACCCAACGTGTTCTAGAAGGTGTAAGTCAACTACCCTGACCAGCAAAATCTCCGGATCTCTCCCCCATTGAGCATGTTTGGGACTGGATGAAGCGTCGTCTCACGCGGTCTGCACGTCCAGCACGAACGCTGGTCCAACTGAGGCGCCAGGTGGAAATGGCATGGCAAGCCGTTCCACAGGACTACATCCAGCATCTCTACGATCATCTCCATGGGAGAATAGCAGCCTGCATTGCTGCGAAAGGTGGATATACACTGTACTAGTGCCGACATTGTGTATGCTCTGTTGCCTGTGTCTATGTGCCTGTGGTTCTGTCAGTGTGATCATGTGATGTATCTGACCCCAGGAATGTGTCAATAAAGTTTCCCCTTCCTGGGACAATGAATTCACGGTGTTCTTATTTCAATTTCCAGGAGTGTATTATTGTGATTGTTAAGTATTATTTTTTGGTAGGTGGTATTCTGGTCAGATGTAAGAGAGCGGCTGATACTATTCTGTTCAGGCTAAATAAGCAATAAATAAACAAAAATAAAAAATTGGCGGAGCACTTCGTGTGTCAGGCACAATTTCAAATTACGTGCAGTGATCACACCTCCAAGACACATGTATTGTGCGATCTACTGAAAGTAGCAACTAACTTCCGATACTAAATGCAATCCGTCTTGAATGTGTTCGGCTGTCCTTCCATTCGAATCTCCTCTCAGGCACATCCCTCTTATAAGGCCTATGGAACGGCGGATTCGTTAGCACCATTGACAGATTTGTGCCATGAGAGGCTAAGAAAATTTTCCTCTTTCTCATTTCATTTTCAGATGGAGAGTAGGAGAACGCTCATCTGAATACTTCAGTATGTGGTTCATTTTTCGCTATTGTGCAGTTAAGACGATTCGTGTGTAGGAATTCCTTGACTAATCGTTGAAGACAGAATCTGGAAATTTCACGAAATGTCACAGACTGCTGCTTGCTGAAAATTGTTTCGTACTCAGTTTAGCCTTCTGTGTCTCCTCAGTAGCAGTTAGTGACAAAGGGCACCAAGTGAACAGTTGCAAGGAAATCGAGTGAGTGATGCAATGGCTAAGACACTGTACTCACATTCCAGAGGACGGTTGTTCATTTACTTCTCCAGCCATCTAGAGTTGGTTGTCAAGTGATTCACTTAATCGCTGAAGGCACTGGCAAATTCCATCCGTAGGCTTCGCGAATTCAAGTTTCCGCGCCACTTCTAATGACTTCATCCTCGACACAGACTTATTACTCCATTTTTTATATTCAGGAACTTATCGGTCGACATTTCTGTAATGAATTCAGATCATTCATGAGCTAAATCCAACGCGAGTTTATTCGCTGTCTCTAATTTTGAAGTCTTTTTTTGTGTTATAAGATACTATGAAAACTAAGTTAGTCTTATATCGTGTGAGAAATTTACTTTTAATTATTGGTCCTATCGATTAACTCTAGCGATTCATCATAAGTGATCTACTCTTAGGCTACCCAAGCGTTTCGTCCAACAACTTTAACGGCAGACATATTTTATTCATTACTACAATTTTCTAATTTTATGATATTTTATTTTCTTTATTTGCATTTTATAAAATATGTACGTAGTGATGCGCTCTATCGCGTAGCAGATTTGGTTCAGTGATCGGAGTGTTGACATCCCAATGGTGCTACAGAACGTTTCTCTTTTTTGTTTGTTAAGTTGTGTTATAGAACTTATAAGGACTCGACGTATATTTTGTGAAGAGGCAGAAGGCGGCGGCACACGGAACAGTCTGGAAGCAAACCGATCTCGTTTTTTCTGTAGTCCTCAATGTTTCCAGAAGGTGGGATTCCCTCAAACACTTAATGTACACCGTGAATTCCTTATCAGTGAATTTGGAGACGAGTTCAGCTATCACTAGTGGCTGGGAGCTCATGCTGGGCGAGCCACCATAAGACGACGCTTTCCGGCGAACAGCAGGAAATCTTCATATTTCAAAATGTCCAAATGTCCAAATGTTTGTGAAATCTTACGGGACTTAACTGCTGAGGTCATGAGTCCCTAAGCTTACACACTACTTAACCTAAATCATCCTAAGGACAAACACACACACCCATGTCCGAGGGAGGGCTCGAACCTCCGCCGGGACTAGCCACACAGTCCGTGACTGCAGCGCCTAAGACCGCTCGGCTAATACCTCGCGGCTCTTCATATTCCCGTCACAGAAAAGTATATTTGCATCATGCACATATTTGAGCATCTTCACTAAACATCCCTATTTGCTTGATCGTTATTAATTGCGCATGCGGGAACTATGTCCTATGACTTAGGATGGCTCGGTGTTCTGCAAAGTGTTCAACACAGATCATAGTAGAATGAACTACGCACTCAGAGTGCAACTTAATTCTATTTCCCCAGTGTATTTCTCACACTGACAACGGCCCTGACCAAGTCTCACTTTAGTGTAGGCAGATCTATATAAAGTAATGCAACCCTTCCACACGTTACTAATCATTAAATTTTAAATTTCTGTGTCAATTCATTGAGGCATGTGTTTATGGAGTCCAATAAAATAAACGTTCTTGATATTTTACGTACAGTAAACTATTTGGTGCACTTATCATCCCTGTAAGTTATTTCTTTTAAACTTCTGTTATTTTAAGTATAGTAGTTAGCCCACTCGATTAAGTGTCCATCACAATTCTTAGAGAGAACCTTCTTCAGTACAAAGGGTGGAATTCTAGGAAAGAACGTTTTATAGACGAATTATTATTTTTTTAAATACTGAAGCTCCGAGTTTAACATGAGCGTCATCTGAATGTAAGTTGTTGAATTATGGGTAAGGAAGCTGTCAGAACCTGTTGATGGTACCATTAGTAGCCTGGGTGTGGAAAACCAATGGAAAACCGAAATTAGGACACTACGGCAAGGATTTGAATGTAATTTTATTCTGAATACTATTTCAATGCTGTAAGCACAGAGTCATCACATCCTTTAAATGTTTTGGACCAGTGTGTGGAATGTAATGATACTAATATAGTTAATTACTGTTCCTTTTACATAGAATATCTAGAATATTAGCCTACGTATTATTTAATAGAGACTTTTGGAATTTTGTATAAATAGAGAAAGAACGAAGGCAAGAGTCTATTGGCCCGTCTACAATGAGATTACTAAGACGAACACTTCCTCATTTCTACGTGGTAGGTGAAAGAAACCTGTAACTGTCTTGTTGAAGCGCTATCTTACCATTATCTTGCAGTGTTTTGACAAAACTACATAACATCAAAATCTAATTGTACAGACTGGAATTTTGTATCAACTGCTAGTGAATAAGAGTCCACATCACCGTAAGGTGTGATGTTTTGGCGATTAAGAATCTCTCAAAGAAAACTCTGGTTGCTTTTATTCGCTGCAAATGGTGAAATTTTTAAGAATTGGCTTTAGTGGACTATTGTTTCGTTCGAAGTAACATATTGGCACCGTGATAAAATTCTATGTATCTCTAATATTCCTTGAAATCTTCCATTCAATTGAACTGGAGGGTTCTGCAACTAACTGTAAAATTGTGAAATCACAAAAGAATATCTGAAAAGTTGCAATTACGACACTTACTAACCATTGACTTAAACTTCCGCGCTGTTTAAATTACACGTTAACTCCAAAGAAGATTGACGTTAAGAGTTTTCATTAGTCTGTTATCGTCTATTCATGAATACTTGTTTAACAAATATCACGAATCACTATTGATAACGTAAGCCGTCTAACTGAAGAGCGTACTCCGCGATCAGCGATCGAATGACACAACAAGAAACGACATGAAGTAGACATAATGCGGCAACTTTCATATTATATTCGCTACAGAGATTACTCTGACTATTACATAGAAACTTTCGTTAAATTATAGCCTGACACGAACCAGCACTAATACCAACATTACAGAAATTTCACAAATGCAACTAAAAACGTAAGTTACAATGTCCAAAATTGTATAAGATGTGAATAGTAGGTATGCAAATACATGAAGGCAAGAATATTAAAAAATCTCAAGGAAAATGTTCTTAATAAAAGATAAAAAATTTTATGGACTTGTATATGCAACTGTGAAGAGGAATTGGCACTGTTTGGGTCTTTTTTTTTTTAATTCGAATTAGCGGTTTCGATCTTTGTTAAAGATCACCGTCAGATTGGACGCTAAACCCTAATCTTCCTTCTTTCCTTCCTACAAACATCCAGATCGACGCGTTACTCACTGTTCATCAGCTGGCGACAATCTGTGACGGTGCCTCCTGACATCTTAAATTATGTGATGTACAACTGTTTTACGGTGCCACAGCACGACTTGACCTGTAATGTCGTCCAGGAACAAAGTTTAGGGTCTGTCTATTTTGAGGTTGTCAGAGACCGTGAACAAACTCGAGTTCAGAAGTAAGGGGGATCATTCAGTCGTGATCTGTTCAAAGGAATCGATGCAACATTCCCCTAAAGTTAATTATGGAAAATACAGGAACTCTAACATGGATGGGTAGAAGGAGATTAGCACCACGATCGTGCAGAATACTGTCGTTCCAGTGGATACAGTGGCGTGTACTAGCTACGCTAGTAAAGCGGCTTCCAGGCCGTTTGCTTTAGTACTCGTAATAACTTCCGCATCTGCGGCTCTCAAAACAAGGAACAAGTGCAGGTTTATTCGCAGCTGGTAGTGTCGAGAACTGGTTTAACGGTGTCTGCTCGTTGTGGCTACGCGAAAGGCGGCGGCTTTATAGAGCGACGTGCGGCTATAAAGAAACCACGAAAACTGTGAGCCGCACTAAAAGGCACGCAGCTACTGTAACTCCTCCTTTCACCTCATTTGTTTAGCAGCGGTCGCGAACTACCTGTTGCTGGTACGGCCGCAGCCGCCGCTGTCGCCTCGCATTGATCCAAAAATGCGCTTTGCTCCGGAGCGGGGTCACCCGAGCGGATCCCACGCCAAAAGGCCGACTCGCACGTGACAGCTTTCTTCGTATATCCACTTCTTAGTAAACATTCAGAGATTGATTGCTAAGTAAACTACAGCCTTCACTGAGCCGGATGATCCTGTAACACGTGATTACAATGTCACTGCGTCCTGCCAACCGGCAAGATGTTATAGATCTTTAGAGATACTGATATAGCAAGCGAGTGACTGAAAACTCGACTTCTATATGGATACCTTTGGATTAACTGATACTTCAAATTGCAAGTATAGCTGCGGTCTATTTCCACCTGTGGAGAGTACCATTTTTGTAAGTAGGACTTCTGTGATGACTATCTCGAAGGTCTTCAACTACCGAACGAGGCAGCGATGTTGTTAAGACTGTGAACATCACGCAGTAGGTATAATATCCCTGTCTGACACGCTTATCTTGGTTTTGTGTAGTTTCCATGAATTATTTTTAGGTGAACGCTGAAAGTTTTCCTTAAGTAAGCAACGTCCACTTCCCTTTCCTGTGTTCCGTACTCTAAGTCGGCGAAATGTGAATAGTAAGTATGCAAATACATGAAGGCAAGAATATTCAAACATCGCAAAGAAAATGTGCTTTACAAAAGATAAGAAAATTATGTACTTGCGTATGCAACTGTGAAGAAGGATTGACACAGTTTGGGTGATTTTTTATTTTGATTCGAATTAGCGGTTTCGATCTTTGTTAAAGATCACCGTCAGATGGGACGCTAAACCCTAATCTTCTTTGCCGGCCGGAGTGGCCGAGCGGTTCTAGTCGCTACAGTCTGGAACCGCGCGACCGCTGCGGTCGCAGATTCAAATCCTGCCTCGGGCATGGCTGTGTGTAGTGTCCTTAGGCTAGTTAGGTTTAAGTAGTTCTAAGTTCTAGGGGATGATGACCACAGCAGTTAAGTCCCATAGTGCTCAGAGCCATTTGAACCTAATCTTCCTTCTTTTTTCTTCATTCTTTCCCTACGTACGGCAATGTATTTAATTCCACTTATGTTTCGGTAAATGACCGACATTTAATAATTTGAATTACTGTGGAAGATAAGACAGTTCAGTAGTCAAGATTTTGAAAGTAGGAGCACAAAAATTTGCGATCAACAAGAGCTGAATGAAGTAAAGGAATGGTTGCAAATACAACGAACCCCAGCGGTAACTACATTACAAAAGTAATTAAATTGCTATTTTCCGAACTCTAAAGTAGTTCCTTCTTTCATAAATGAAGTAAATAACTGTTAATATTTTAAGCCTGCCAAAGATTCAACGGACGCTGACTGTACCCTGTACAAAACAAACGTCTCGGTTTTTACAAATTTCTGCTTCTAAATGTAACAAAAATTCAGTCTTCACTTAAGCACGTGGAGAGAGGGAAAAGTAATTGACTCTGAGCTTGAATGTGGTTTCCTTCGCAGATGTCCCACACTTCCCAGTTTACTACAAACAACTTCGAATCCACCATTTACTTTCGCTATTAACAATTTTACATGTACATTCCATTTAATTTCGTTTCGCAGTAAATACACCGGATATTTAAATTATATACGGATACCAGACGCTTACCTCTTATCTTTTAATACGATAAAGTTATTATCTTTTTGTTTGTTATTGTCGTTATTTAGTAATTATTCATATTCAAAGACAATTATTACTGAGTACATCAAATGGAAACTCTGTCTAAGCTGTTCTGCGTTTAATTACTTTCCTCTAGACATCAACATGGTCATTAAACAGAGTGAGTTTGCTACTGACCCTAACTGATAAATACCTTATTTGTACTCATATTAAGAACGTTATCGATCCTGTTACACCTGATGTTTCTTTCATTTCGGTTGAGCATTTGCGTTCCGTGTGCCGTACTGGGTTCTATCGGTAAAAAGTAACCGGGACAATTGCTTATTTTTGAATCTGTTTCGTTTGCTTCTACTTTGGTTATTAATCAAGAGTGTGGTACATTATTGAACACCTGTCCAAAATCTTGGGAGAGGAATCTGTCTGTACTTACTGTCGGCAGGATATCATGAGTGAATTAAGGAAATAGTTTCGCTGAGTGGTTTTCTGAGAAAGCGGACCTTGTCCATAGATTTCAGGGATATTAACTTAAATTTCAATGCAGCCATACTTTTTCCCTTAACGTAAACTGGAGTGAATATACATATCAAGACAGAATAAATCCAAATTCGATAGCCTCTTTCTGCCATTCTGTTGGCAATCATTATAGTTTCTGATTCCATACAATCTACTGGCTTATACACAACACTTCACTACCATGACTTTCATTGAGGCGACGAAAGTCACAGGATAACATTTAATATCCTTTCAGAAATCCTTTTGTCCGGCGGAGTGCAGCAGCTCGACGTGCCATGGACTCAACAAGTTGTTGGAAGTCCCTTGCAGAAATAGTGAGACATGCTGCCTCTCAAAAGCCGTTCATAATTGCGAAGGTGTTGCCGATGCAGGATTTTGTGCACGAACTGACCTCTCGACTATGTTCCATAAATGTTAGTTGGGTGGCCAAATCATTCGCTTGAATTATCCAGTATCTTCTTGAAACCTATCGCGAACTGTTGTGGCCTGGTGACATGACGCATTGTCATCTATAAAAATTCTATCGTTGTTAGGAACATGAAGTCCATGAATAGCTGCAAATACTCTCCAAACAGTGAACATACCCATTTCCAATCAATGATAGGTTAAGTTGGACCAGCCTAAACAATTATAAAGTCGCCACCATCGGGATTCATCTGACCCGGCCATGGTTTTCCAGTCTTCTAGAATCCAGCCAATATGGTGACGAGCCCTGGAGAGGCGCTGCAGGCGATGTCATGCTCTTAGCAAAGGCACACGCGTCATCATCTGCAGCCATAGCTCATTAACGTCAAATTTCGCCGCACTGTCCTAACGGATACGTTCGTCGTACGTCCCACATTTACTTCTGCGGTTATTACACGTAGTGTTGTTGGTATGTTAGCGCTGCAAACTCTACACAAACGCCTCTGTTCTCCGTCATTAAGTGAGGATGGTCGGCCACTGTGTTGTCCATCGTGAGCGGTAATGCCTGAAATTTGGTATTCTCGGCACACTTCTGACGCTGTGGATTTCGGAATATGCAATTCCCTGAAGATTTCCAAAATGAAATATCCCATGCATCTACCTTCAACTACCATATCACGTTCAAAGTCTTTTAATTCCCGTTCTGCGGCATAATCACGTCGGAAGCCTTTTCTCATGAGTCACCTGAGTATAAATGACAGCTCCGACAATGCACTGCCCTTTTATACGTTTTGTGCGCAATACTACCGTCATTTGTGTATATGCTTATCGCTGTCCCACACGTTCTGTCACCTCAATGTGGAAGGACCGCCTGCGTGCCAGTTTTACATCATCTACAGCTCTCCAATGTCTCCTGTGTGCTCTTTTACAGGGATGAGTAGCATTTTCACTGGCGATATAACATTTCTGCAAGAATTTTCATGAAAGTTTTCTGCTGAACGACAATTTCGCCATAGGGAGTATATAAGATACCTTGTGTCCTACTAGAGTACATACTTATATTTAGATTCCAGCTTTGCTCTGGAGTCCCCAGATGTCTTCATCAGACTGACATCAGCAAAATCAACAATTCTGTCACGGCTTCTGTCTTCATCAACTACAGAAGACTCCAAATATTACCACTAAAGAAATGAACCCCTCTGAAAAAGATATATGCTCACTGTAAGGCATGTATAGGCTAGCAGTCAACTAGGTGGTGGACAGTTTATACCTTTTACGTGAAACGTATTCGCAGTTGCGGATATGGACAAGCATCAGCTGCATAATGGAATAACGACAGTGAAAATCTGTGTCGGACCGGGACTTGAACCCGAATTTCCAGCTTATCGCTAACGGTCGCTTTACCATTAGTCTATCCGAGCACGCTCAACGGCCAGACCCAAACTTCCATAAGTGGTCAACCATGTGTCTACAGCCTGAACTTGTACATTCATTATGTATATTTCCGCACAGGGGAAACATTTGAATTGAAAGTCCATTGCCCAGTGTCGACGAAGAAATATGATTTGGCAGTGCCTGTGTTGTTCAGAAGTAGGATGCAATGTTCCTTCGGACATACATGCCTGTGTGAAGGAACAGACACTGTGACAGCTACAGCCGTTATGAAATACATGAAATGTATTCGCAGTTGCGAACATGGACAGCCATCAGCTGTACAATGGAATGACAAAATGAAAATCTGTGCCGGACCGGGATTCGACTCCGATTTTCCGCTTACCGTGAGCGGTCGCGTTATCATTAGGCTTCGCGAGCACGCATTATGGCAAGCCCCAAACTTCCCAAACTTCTAAATGACGTCAACCATGAGTCTGCAACCTGCACTCGTACATTCATTATGAACACTTATCAGCCAGAAGATTATGACCACCTACCTTATGAAACTTCCTGGCAGATTAAAACTGTGTGCAGGACCAAGACTCGAACTCGGAACCTACCATGTGAGCTACCCAAGCACGACTCACACCCCGTCCTCACAGCTTCAGTTCTGCCAGTACCTCGTCTCCTCCCTTCCAACATCACAGAAGCTCTTCTGCGAATGACTGATACGTTCACCTTTGGCACAGATAACAGCGGCGACGCGTCGTGGGATGGAACCAATGAGGCCTTGGTAGGTCGCTGGAGGGACTTGGCACCACATCTGTACACAGAAGTCACCTAATTCCCGTAAATTTCGGAGGTGGGGGTGGGGGATGAGCTCTGACTCCACGTTAAATCACATCCTATGTGTTAAATCGGGTTCAGATCTTGTAAGTTTGGGGTCCAGCACATCAGTTGGAACTCGCAACTGTTTTTCTCCAACCACCCCATCACACTCCTGGCGTTGTGATATGAGGCATTATCTTGCTGAAAAATTTCAATGCCTTCGGCAAACATGAACGTCTGGAAGGAGTGTACATGGTGTGCAACCAGTGTATGATACTCTTTGGCCGTCATGGTGCCTTGTACGATCTGCACTGGACTCATGGCTGCCCACGTGAATGTTTCCCAGACCATAATGGAGCCTTTGCCAGCTTGTCTCCATCCTGCAGTATAGGTGTCAAGGAGCTGTTCCCCTGACAGACGACGGATTCGCATCCTCCCATCGGCCTGGTGAAGAAGATATCGGACTTCATTAGACTGCGCAACGCGCTGCCACTGCGCCAACGTCCAGTACTGATGGCCAAGTGCCCATTTTAGTCGTAGTTACTGATTTCGTAGTGTTAATATTGGCACATGTATGGGTCGTCGACTGTGGAGGCGCATCTTTAGGGGTATTCGTTGTAATCTGTGTTCAGACACATTTGTACTCTGCGCAGCTTTAAAATCCGATGTTAATTACGCCCAGTTCGCCCTCCGTCCTGTTCTACCATCTGTTCAGCCTAAAACGTCCGTCATCTGTAATGAGTGGCCACCCAACCCATAACTACTGGACGTGGTTTCACATTGATTTCGCCACGTGTTGAAGGTACTCACCACAGCACTCCTCGAACGCCCGACGAGTTGTGTAGTCTCCAAAAAGCTCGTACCAACATCCGGACCATCATTATCTGCCCTCGGTGAAACTCAGATGGCGCGCTTTCTCCATTCTACACACGCACAGCACGCTCACTGATACTACGTTCACCGTGCGCGTGTCTGACTAGCAGTCATTCCCCACCAAGTGCCGCTGCTATCGTGTAGTTCTGATATGGCTGGCTCCCCGATGATCATACTAATTATGAGTGGATGTCGCTTACTTCAGGGTCTTACTTCTATGTAGATCTTTCAGTGGTCTCTCAGATGCCTCTCGTAGTATGGTATCTCCCATCTCATCTGCATCTGCTTCCTCGTACCTTGTGTTCTCCATTTTACAGCTCCTCTACGTATTCCTTCTGCATTTCAGATTTCCCTTCTTTGCTTAGAACTTGACTGCCACCTGAGCTCTTGATATTCATACAGTTGCTTCTGTTTCTTCCGAAGATCTCTTTAATCTTCCTATAGGCTGTATCTGTCTTTCCCCTAGTTATACAGTACATGCTCCTACAGCCCTGCATTATCCTGTAGGTAAAACTCCTTAGACGTTTTACACTTTCTGCCAATCTTGAAAGACGCCCGTGTTCCCTTTCCCTACTTCCGTATCATTCACTATCAGGGAGGATTTCAAATACTGCTTCTTCTCTAATGACCTTAATGTCGGACAGACGATATGACTTACACTTCTTTTCGATAGGCGTTAGGTAAAAATCTTGTCTGTCCAGTGATGTATGGGCGCGGAGCCGGCACCCGGTAGCGTCTTAGAAGTATTCCATCGCGGTTAAATCAGGCGAATTTGGTGGCCAGAATATCAAACTGAGTTTACTATCATGCCCCCAAACCAATGTACCACCATTCCAGCTATTCTGCTAGAAGGAGCCATCGCCGTCGGAGAAGATATGAAACACGAAGGGGTGCAGCTGGCCTGCAATAAAATCCACGTATTCTGACATGATGTCTTCGATTACTACCCATGGAAGTCCAGATTAATGTCCGCCATAACATTCTACTGCCACAACCGGTCTGCGGGCATGACCTTCGACTTCGTGTAGCAAGAAACGTGAATAATCCGACCAGACGACATATTTGCGTTAATCCACTGTCCAATATCGATGATCTCGTGCCCACTGCAAAACATAAATGTTCTATAAACACCGTAGACTTATGGGTTGTCTTCTGCAAACTCTTATGTTTCACAACGGGCGCTGATCTGTGCGCTGAGAAACACTTGAGCCTGAAATAGCTCTGTACTCTGCCGTCAGGTCTTCCAACGATCGCCGCCTAGCTTTACTGAGTAGCCATGCCTCCACGTTCTGGACTGTTCAGAGATGTCACTAAATCCGCCTAACGATGTAAACAACCATCCATGAGCAGCGCCTATTGGACGGAGGGGGTCCGACAGCAGCTCAGTTCCAGTCATTCCACCAGGAAGAAGGTACACGGCTCGTGTTGTCTGTAGTTCATCCATGCGTATACAGTCAATACCGCGATTCGATCGCGTCCGCATTGTTACTTTGAGCCAGGAAGGGCTCTCAACAAGGGAAGTGTCCAGGCGTCTCAGTGTGAACCAAAGCGATGTTGTTCGGACATGGAGGAGATAGAGAGAGACAGGAACTGTCGATGACATGACTCGCTCAGGCCGCCCAAGGATTACTATTGCAGTGGATGACCGCTACCTACGGATAATGGCTAGGAGTGACACTGACAAAACGCGACCATGTTGAATAATGCTTTTCGTGCAGCCACAGGACGTCGTGACTCAAACTATGCGCAATAGGCTGCATCGTGCATGACTTCACTCCCGACGTCCATGGCGGGGTCCATCTTTGCTACCACGATACCATGCAGCACGGTACAGATGGGCCCAAGAACATGCCGAATGGACCGCTCAGGATTGGCATCACGTTCTCTTCACCGATGAGTGTCGCATATGCATTCAACCAGACAATCGTCGGAGATATGTTTGGAGGCAACCCGGTCAGACTGAACGCCTTAGACAGCGAGTGCAGCAAGGGGAGGTTCCCTGATGTTTTTGGTTGGCATTATGTGGGGCCGACGTACGCCGCTGGTGGTCATGCAAGGAGCCATAACGGGTGTACGCTACGTGAATGCCATCCTCCGACCGATAGTGCAACCATATCGACAGCATATTTTCGAGGCATTCGTCTTCATGGACGACAATTCGCGCTCTCATCGTGCACATCTTGCGAATGACTTCCTTGAGGTTAACTACATCGCTCGACTAGAGTGGCCAGCATGTACTTCAGAAATGAACCGTATCGAACGTGTTTGGGATAGACTGAAAAGGGCTGTTTATGGACGACGTGACCCACCAACTATTCTGAGGGATCTACGCCGAATCGCCGTTGAGGAGTAGGACAATCTGGACCAACAGTGCCTTTATGAACTAGTGGACAGTATGCCACGACGAATACAGGCATGCATCAGTGCAAGAGGACGTGCTACTGGGTATTAGAGGTATCGGTGTGTACCACCTCTGAAGGTCTCGCTGTATGATGGTACAACATGCAGTATGTGGTTTTCATGAGCAATAAAAAGGGCGGAAATTGTGTTTACGTTGATCTCTGTTCCAACTAACTGTACAGGTTCCGGAACTCTCGGAACCGAGGTGATGCAACACTTTTTCTGATGTGTGTACTTTCCTTACCGCGCGCTACAAGTGACTGCAACGGCACCAGGAGGAATTCAGTCTCGCTGTAAAATGTGGTAGTAATGTTCAAGCTCATCAACGCAAGTAGTCATCGTTTTGATGAGCTACCTTTTAGATATGCAAATATGTTTTAGTACGTGTTTCATAAGTTTAAACTGTTACAGGGAAAATAAACTAGAAAGAATTCCACATATTGACTAATGTGTTGTAACTTCGTCATAAAATTCTAAATTGTACCGGAAAACCAGAAAATATCCTACTTGTAATTGTGTACAGGAGCATAATGAGCTTGTTTGGGATTCACAAGATGCAGTCATTTTAGGGAACATTGAAACATAAGATTATCATCGGTCGCAACGAATTTATTCTGAACTTGGGTCACATTTGTGGTTCTAAGATCCACTGCGAGTCTCGGCAGCGCGGAGAGACTACGATTGTGAGTTTGTCCAATTAGGACCTATCTTCATATAGCAACCAGGAATTAAACATGTCCTGAATATTATGTAAAGTGAAGAAGGAGGCGGAGAAAGGAAAGGGAGGGGATTATTGATATCTTCTGCGGCGACGAGCGAAAATGTGTGCCGAACTGAGATTCGAACCTGGGATCCGCTGCTTAAAATAAGCAGTTACGTCGACGACTGCACCACCCGGACACAGTGTTTATCGCACCTGCTCGGACTATCTCCTAAGGGACCAAATTACTGAGGTCATCGGTCCCTAGACTTACACACTACTTAAACTAACTTAATCTAACTTACGCTAAAAACAATACACACGACCATGCCCGAGGGAGGACTCGAACCTCCGGCGGGAGGGCCCACGGGTCTCGGCTGACCCATACTCCCAATTAGCGCCACCTATCCGCAGTCGGCCATGTCCGAAAGAACAGACACCATGCATTCATATAAAAGTCCTAGATAGTTGGATGGCAGCTGAAGGGAGAACTCGCGACTTGGGCTTTGGTTCACCGGCGGCGTACAGCAGGTCACACGATATTACCCCTACCTCTCCTCCTCCCTGCAAACACCCTCTCCCCTAACCACAACCACCTACTGGCTAAAAGCAGCAGTGCATAGGGGGCAGCTTCTGTGAGCAAACAACTTCTACTGAGACGATAGTCTTACTCTGTACGTATGTCACAAGGAATCATAACCGAAGAATCAGATCTTCTTAAAGACAAAAACTGAAATACTTAGACTGGCTAGGCCACCTGTACTGATGAAACACATTATGTTTGTACAGATATCTTCTGAAGAAACTCTGCCATATGATACTTTGCTGATTGTTTTTTCTGGAATATGAGAAGTGTCGGATTAATATCTACTCTTTTTCAGGTATTCAGGTCGTAAAGGGTGGTACCTGATCATTAAAGGCAAGTGAAAGCTTAGTTCTTTCTCCACCATGTTTTCCTTCGAGTAAGAACAGTTGATAGCAATAACAGTTTGAACAGGGTTAAGTGCCGTTTGGTTTCCTAAAAGTAGATAATCGCTTGTCGTTCCATAAAATCTGGAAACATTCCAGAACTTCTGATCGAAACAGTTGATGGGCAATCTAGACCTGCGAGTATATGTGTCGTTTTCCTAACATTTAGTGCCCACATACTTAGGTGCAGGTCACTTTTCTCATTTTGAAAGTAAGTAAACGGACAAGGCACTACATGAATTAAGGCACTGCACTCCCATTTTACAGAATCCCCGTCCGATCGTCGTGAAATAATTATTTCGTTTCTGGAAAACGCTCGATGAGATCACGGCCGATTCCTTCCCTGTACCTAATCACAGGAACTAGTATTACTGGTTGTCTCATGATCAACAAGACTTCAAATTCCAATCGCAGTTTCTTTTCTTTCGTCAAAAAACAACAATAAGAGATACCAGTTTCATTCAGAAGTCAATGAAATCTTGTCTGTATCGTCTTTAATTGTACCGACAACTGATTTTATTTTGTAAAAGTTATAGCAATTACACGAAAAGAAACAACTCTTTCGATGTGTTCGCTAAAATTAACGGCTTAGAAGAAACCTACGAAGCTTGCCGTCAACGTTCTGGCGTCTTCTAGCAGATCGTAGTTGAAGTGCATATTTCAAACACCTGGCTGTTGCAACGGAGCGTAACAGTTTCATTTTGTGGCCGACATGTCTGGGCTGGAGTTTTTCATGTAACCGGTGTGCCAAGCGCGAGCGGCTCTGGTTAATGTTCCACCTGTCGTGATAAACGGCCGTTTCTCTGTCCGAGCAAGAACCTGTCGTAACAAGTCCTAACTTGATTTTGGTGACGTAAGATGACAGGAACTTCTAGTGCAGCTTTCCGACTGTCAAAGTGTAAAACAAAGTATCTGAGTTTACGACAGATTCTTTCCTACAGAATAAAACACAGCGATTTTTTTTTTCTTTCAGGAATTGAGTTGTATAGCTGGTGGTATCTGTGAACGTTAAATATAAAAGTACACTGCAGGAAGAGAAACCAGGAAGTGATGTCATGCACATATCGCAAATGAAAGAACGTGAATTTCAGTTGCGTAGATCGGTTCAAGTTTATAATATATGATTTTGTCAGCTTCCAGAGTTATTCTGCTTGTTACGCCTAACTGTGGTCGAATCAGATATCTGACTTTATTTTAGTTTTACTCATAAGACGGCTTGTTATCATGTGTGCACACTTGGAGAATTAATCTCTCTCTGAAGCCGAGCGTGAGATCTTTGGAAATTTTCTGGCTGTATTAGTACCTCAATGAGAGAAACATCCCTTGCGTAGATTGTCAGCAAGGCAAGTAATAGATTCCTGTCTTTTGAAGTTCTGTTGCTTAGGGTTTTACTACCGTAACAGTAATTTACCTAGCAACTTTTTAGTACTTCATACGTAACAAAACTTTTAGGGGTAACGTCGGCAGAGACAAGCAAATGGAAGCCTTTCATATTGGAGAACATTCCGATAACTTCAGAGGTAGGTTGAAAAAATTTTTGTAATGTTATGTGTTAAATCTATATGGGCTTCGTGCTGTGCAGCTGACAACATCGGAAGAAGGTTCTGTAGTCTCCTCGTGGCGCCGCAATGAGTGTCTTGTCATTTTTCACCAGAAGGCAACACAGGTACTGAGTCTGTTCTCCATCCGCTAGTATTCTGTCCTCACTCTTGTTTATCCTGCTACCTTCCTGAGCAATGAAATTACTGACTCATGTAGACAGCGTTTAAAAAGTCAAATATTTCTTTTATTTACAATTAATAACGATACATATAATTTATTTTCACTTCTAGTCTTACTGGGCGCTAATTGCCACGCAGAAGCACTTTTTCCTTACCGTGGTTATGTGTAGATTCAAAATGGTTCAAATGGCTCTGAACACTATGGGACTTAACATCTTAGGTCATCAGTCCCCTAGAACTTAGAACTACTTAAACCTAACTAACCTAAGGACATCACACACATCCATGGCCGAGGCAGGATTCGAACCTGCGACCGTAGCAGTCCCGCGGTTCCGGACTGCAGCGCCTAGAACCGCACGGCCACCGCGGCCGGCTTTGTGTAGATTGACACGTCCAAGTCGTGATGCAGAGTGACAGAGGATTAGGACGTGGTACTGGGTTAACAACGCCCACTCTGTATTGATTCGGCAGTAGCTCGTGGTTTTGTGGTTAGCATTGCTGACTACCGATCACGGGGCCAGCTGTTCGATTGCCGGCCGGGTCGGGGAACTTTCCCGCTCGGGACTGGGTGTGTGTTTGTTGTTCTCATCTTCATTTCATCATGATCGACGCGCAAGTCGCCGAAATGACGTCAAATAGAAAGACTTGCACTACGCGGCCGAACATCCCAGGTTGTATTTCTCACACATGGCAAGGGTCTGGGTTAAGATCTCTATCCGGCACACAGTAGTAATCAGTTAGAAATATATTCATAAGTAAGCATGCTTCGCTAGAGAATACAAGTTTAACTTCAACCTTAAGACTGTGGCTAAGCCATTTCACCATGACATTGTTCATGGCACCAGTGCTAGTCTAGCAAGTCTACAGGGAATATTCAGTGGCGTTTGTAATGTCGATGAGAGATGTCGACAGAACAGGCAGTGAGGACGAGTTGTGAGTCGTGTGTGGTTAGCTCATGTGGTAACAGCATTTCTCTCGAAGAGCAAGGACACAGGTTTGATTCAGAGTCACACAATTTTAATTCGTCGAGAATTTTTGCTTACCTAAATTTCATCGGTTGGAAATTTCTACTGCGAAGTGTTGTTTACAGAGCATTTCTTTTTCTTTCTCCATTACTTGAATAGCTTGGCTCAAATGTCTCTACTGAGTTCACGAAATATGTGAGGGACTTACGTTACACTAAGTTTGTCTGCCTTACGTAGAACAGCTAGCGAAAATTATTTTGATTTTCGTGTAAGATCAGGATTATTTGTTAATGACAAAGAAATTACTGCAGAACTTTCTTCGGAATACCGCTGTGTTTTTAGAAATATGACTTACTTCTTGAGATCGAGCTTTAGGACATTTAATATCATTTCAGGAGCAGGCAGCTCTTCCTGGGATGATCTGCACATTGGTGTGCAGAAACGACAATAACACATAGCCGAGTTTACAGCGTAATTGTACCATACTCCTCAATGCCTGAGTTCACGTTGCTTTCTTTTTCTACCAGTTTCTTTCATTTTTATTGCAGACCGAATTTTCACAAACAGTAGTGTAGCACTTTGCAACACGTTGTTCTGACTGCATAAATGGGCATATTAACAAATGGCTGTTAGAGAGGCGCTCCCAATGTTTATTGACAAAGCTATGTTGGTTTTCTTGCAAAATAGCGAAATATCATGAACGACTAATTTCTACAGCAGCTTTCCCGAAATGCATTCTATGTTTGGAGGCGACAAAAATGAAAGAAACACTCTCAGATGTTCAAAAAACGAGGAATTAGCATAAATTTATCATTCTAGAGCTGAGTGTGCAACCTTTTAGCTTAGCTGTGTGAAACTGGAAAAAGATGAGTATTATTGGGCAACACATAATCTGCGGGACACAAATAAAAGGGGGGAGGGGATGATCGGAGGTGTATAGTTCACATATTTAAGTAATTTAGAATTCATTGGTCTATGACTATTTATTTTAAAAATGTAACATTAAATTAATCTGACATTTTATATGTGAGGTTTCATAACTTTTCGTAAAAGGAACTTTCGCCTCCTCCCCCCGGTCGTGTGAAAAACGCTGACGTCTTGGTCACAATTATACTTACTTTGGGCCGCATATGGCCCGCGAGTTGGATACCTCTGCTCTTGAGGCGATATAAACGTGTCAAAGGCTCTCTCTTTCTCTCACTACCTATCTCTCTCCCTCTCTGGTTCTCGCTTTGCCTCTCTTTCTTCTTACCCATAGGTTCCTCATGTATAAAAAACAATCAAATCGGCTGTAGAGAGGGAAGCAAATAAAAAAAGTTCACAATGCCTTGTACACTCAAAAGAGTTTACTTATTTACTAGAAACAAAATGTGTGGACTGAAATTACTATATGCGTAACAGAGCATACGCATTACGTCCGAAATCTGCACGTCGCGCGCTATTTTGATCGTGGGTGTGATCTTCCCTTCTGCAGATTAACATTTCTTTTTACTCTCTCTACATCTACACCCACATGATTACTCCGCAATTCACAATTAAGTGCCTGGCAGAGGGTTCATCGAGTCACACTCAAGCTATTTTTCTACTGTTTCGCTCGGAAACAGCGTGCGGTACAAACGTTCTCTTAAATCTTTCCGGGCGAGTTCTGTTTTCTCTTATTTTATTACGATGATAATTTCTCTCTATGTAGATGGGCGCCAACAAAATATTTCCGTACTCTGAAGAGAAAGGTGTTGATTGAAATTTCACGAGAGGGTCCTGCCGTAAAGAAAAACACCTTTTTTTACAATTGCTACCCCAATTCGCGTGGGGGCATTACTGGTGGAATGAACGCTTATCGGGAAACGGACCATTGTTGTTTGTGTGTGAAGGAAACACTTAGCAGCGGGCAGGGCGGCAGAGATGTGAGGCAGCGGCGGCCTTGAGTTGCGGCGCGCCGCCCCGTCCGGCCCGCATTCCAGGTGGGAGGGCTGCTGGGCTCAGCGCTGCTCTCTGCTCCGCAGCTAATTGTGAAAGCCGCCGCCGCCGTCGGCCCTGCGCTATCCACAGACACAACCAGCCATACAGTCCCCACCTCCCTTGCCACGGTAACTGAAGGTCACGCCATCAGCATCGTAAGTGCTTACTTTATCCGTGGTCGTCAGTCAACTAACGGCAATGTGTTGATGACTTAGTTGTTAACACAGAAATGTTTCATCCCATACTACACATTTCTCTCTCTCCACAATAGTGTATTAATCCCTTTCTCTTAGAAAATAGAGGTTCTAAAACAGAGAGCTAGATGCTGCTCTCAGAGAACTATTAGAAGATACGTTATAACAGATAGCAGCATGTCATTCTCCGAAGTAAGAGTGATTTCAGATGTGCCGCAGGGGAGTGTCGTAAGACCGTTGCTATTCATAATATACATAAATGACCTTGTGGATGACATCGGAAGTTCACTGAGGCTTTTTGCGGATGATGCTGTGGTATATCGAGAGATTGTAACAATGGAAAATTGTACTGAAATGCAGGAGGATCTGCAGCGAATTGACGCATGGTGCAGGGAATGGCAATTGAATCTCAATGTAGACAAGTGTAATGTGCTGCGAATACATAGAAAGAAATAACCCTTATCATTTAGCTACAATATAGCAGGTCAGCAACTGGAAGCAGTTAATCCCATAAATTATCTGGGAGTAGGCATTAGGAGTGATTTAAAATGGAATGATCATATAAAGTTGATCGTCGGTAAAGCAGATGCCAGACTGAGATTCATTGGAAGAATGCTAAGGAAATGCAACCCGCTTGTTCGCCCTCTGCTTGAATACCGCTCAGCAGTGTGGGATCCGTACCAGATAGGATTGATAGAAGAGATAGAGAAGATCCAACGCAGAGAAGCGCGCTTCGTTGCAGGATCATTTAGTAATCGCGAAAGCGTTACGGAGATGAGAGATAAACTCCAGTGGTAGACTCTGCAGGAGAGACGCTCAGTAGCTCGGTACGGGCTTTTGTTGAAGTTTCGAGAACATACCTTCACCGAGGAGTCAAGCAGTATATTGCTCCCTCCTACGTATATCTCGCGAAGAGACTATGAGGATAAAATCAGAGAGATTAGAGCACACACAGAGGCATACCGACAACCCTTCTTTCCACGAACAATACGAGACTGGAATAGAAGGGAGAACCGATAGAGGTACTCAAGGTACCCTCCGCCACACACCGTCAGGTGGCTTGCGGAGTATGGATGTAGATGTAGATATAACCAAATAACACAGTGCGATACTGCGATACTGAAGTGCTCTCTCTCTCTCTCTCTCTCTCTCTCTCTCTTTCTCTCTCTCTCTCTCTCTCTCTTTCTTCAAACACACACACACACACACACACACACACACACACACACACACACACACACACTTCAAACCTTGCAGTCAGAAAACGTTCGAAATTCCCCTCCAGAACCCACAAAACAAGATGGCGGGACACTAGAATGTTTCATAAACAGTAATACAGTGTGTGGTTGGGGGTACGGTTTCGTAGTCTTGGCAACGTGGAAACGACAGATCGAAAGTAAAAGAAAGTTCCGTAGACCCTCTACACTCACAAATTTACAAAGCCCATCACGAGTAACGTGTAATGTATCCATATTCATACTATATTAATAAAACTGTAAAACCGTCGTGTCTGTCTGTTTCGACACGCTAATCTGCAACTACTTAACGAATTTTCATAGAGTTTTCACAGACAACTTGAGCGTAGATTGGGGCAACGTATAGGCTTTATTTCATCAAAATCGGAGTACTAAAAGAAAGCTATAGTAATTTAAGGTTTTATCGACAATCGTCTGTTCAGTGTAGTAGTTCGGATGATAATTTCAATGACGCGATATCACGGCGCAGTACACCAGGGAGCAAATAAATGGCTCTGTTAGATTTTTTAACTCAGTGACAGATGTAATTTTGGAAGTTTACATCAGTGACAAAATTTAAGCCCACCGAAATCGTGTAGTTGATAGAGGCTTAATGTTAGTGCTCTCCATTATAACACCATAGAAGCGGAAATTCTGATGGGATGTGGCGTAGGGGAACAAGTTTATAATGCCCCCAATCCTGCTTATTCGTAACATTTTACCATTTCACTTTAGACGTGTACAATTCCCGGTGATCTTATGTTAAGCCATGACCATAAACAAAGCACAAGGCCAGACGCTGCGTTTTACGGGTGTGGACGTTAGCGACAGTTCCTCTTCGCACTCCCAGCATTGCGTTGCTCTCTTCCGTGTTACTGAAGCAGACAAGCTCTTCGTTCATGTCCCCCGTCATACAGCTCCAAACGTTGTATACAAAGAAGATTTATAAGTGAAAACTAAATTCCACGCTTACGAAGTCTCAAGCACAGTTGGAAATAAATACTTGGGCAAAGCTAGTTATAAATTAAAGTCCGCAGCCGTTTTTCTATGTCTGTATGTGATAGCTAATCTCAGGAACTACTATGGGGATTTGGATACGGCTTTCACTATTAGCCAGACTGACTGACGACGAAAGTTTGTGTGCATGATTTATTAGCGCTACGTCAAAAAAGTTGTCCAGCCATTGATACTTAGGGCTGCCGGAGTGGGTCACTAGTTGTAATTTAAAATCAAAAATATTTTCAGAGACTATTTTTGTTAGAATAACGTTGTAAGCAAACGATAAAACATGATTAACATGATTAACAGTGGTGACAGCAGAAGGTAACAAAGTTTATCGAAAAGATAGGTAATAATGACATTGCACAAAAGTCCTAAACACAAATATTTTCACCTTACGCATAGCTTTTTCGTGCCATTTGCACAATGTACAATAGATAAATCCTTCTTAGATTCAAATAACAAACTCTACAGAAATATCAGCTGTGCTGCAAACGATAGACAGCTACATGAACAACAGTATATGCTATTAAAATATGTAATTTGTTAAAATATTATGACTATAATGAACACAATCCCAAAACCTTATCTACGCGCAAGCAACATTTTACCTGCTATGAGACAGAAGAGTAAAGGGAATCCGCTAATGATGAAGAAATGATATTCAAACATGTATGGCGAAAAAATAAGAAAACTGAGTTTGCTCCCGGCAGAATTCTTTTGAAAACAGTTTTATTTTGGATCAAACACCGACACAAGGTGAACTTAACCTAAATATGAATAAAGACACATTGGCTGTTACGTCTCTGGTGAAATGTTCCTCTCCAGAATATTGTTCTCCTTCATTCCTACCTTGCGTCGCACATTCGTGCACGGTCAGCATGCTTCGTTGCTGTTAAGCAAGATAAGCGCAAACTTCTGTCCCTTCCATCTCCGTACTGACTTCGTCCAAGCAATGCTTTTGGGTTGCCGCGGTGTCGAAGTTTCCCTGGGTCGCAATGTAGGGTGTTTTTGCCATGAAATTGTCGTTGTTTTTAGTGATATTTCCATACCACTTAAGACGTACCTCTCTTATTTTGTGAGCGATTCTGCTCACACACATATTTTCCTTTACATGTTCGTTTTCCATACGGTACAGTCTTTTGTTACCCACGGACCAGCCAACATTTGCATTCCCATTACATACACCAGAATACAGTTCAGTTGTTTAAAATACGGTTTAGCTTTTGCGCGGGGCATGACGAGTGCGATGGATGTAGAAATGTCACACAGCGTAGGCTTGGTAATTATTTTAACAATCTTTTGAGGTTTCTCTGACAGTGTACTCGTGAAGTATCTCCTTTCATCTATGCACAGTTTCACATTTATTTTAGTAATACGGATTGCTTCCAGCGAGTGCCAATCGCGAATGGTTTTAGTCTGCAGGCGTGTTACTCATCAGTCATTGTGGCGCACGGACTTGGTGTTAACGGATACTCGCCATCATTCTTCTCGTTTAGACACACGCCAATAGTTGCCTGGGTTCAGGTTAACCTAAGTCCTTCGCCCCTCCCCAGAACAAAAGATCACAACCAACAACACGATCATCCCTAATGAGAACTTAGATCAGTGACAAATAACACTCTTATCCATAAAGGCGAAATAATAATTCTTCAGCCGGCCGCGGTGGTCTAGCGGTTCTAGGCGCTCAGTCCGGAACCGCGCGACTGCTACGGTCGCAGGTTCGAATCCTGCCTCGGGCATGGATGTGTGTGATGTCCTTAGGTTGGTTAGGTTTAAGTAGTTCTAAGTTCTAGGGGACTGATGACCACAGATGTTGAGTCCCATAGTGCTCAGAGCCATTTGAACCTTTTTTTTTTTTAACTAATTCTTCGATGATAAAATCGCGATGCATGATAACCATGGAAGGTATGATGGGTAACAGCGCCTCGTTGACAATAGTTTCTTGAATACCGTTATTGTCTGTATTCTCGGGAAAAAGAATCAGAGTGAAGGTCTATAAAATACTGATCATATTTATTCAAGTACCAATAGCGATATCATTCTTGATTGGTGATAGGAAGTAAAACAGTCAAAAATATACTATAATCACTTGCAAGACCAGTTTCACAGCAACGTACTTTTATGAAAAGAACTTTTACTTTAAATAAACTTCCTTACCTCAAGGATGGATAGTCGCTTTCACAGTTTCTATGATATGTTATCTACTAGTTAAATACAGGCTCTCAGTAAAGCTGTGGGCGGTTACAGGATATTTTACCATGTCATACCTTCAAGCTCTAATTCCCTCCAAAATTAACCCGCCTTGCTCGAATGCCAGAACTTACCAAAAAGAAGAAAACTTTACATAAACTGCCTGGAAAAAAAGAAAAAAAATGGAACACGTAGAAGGAAATGAAATCACACTTAAAGGGTTGAGAGGGTATATGATGTTATTTCAGTGATTACCGAATCGAGTCAAATTTACAAATAACTTGGTAGTATGAGCCCACTTAACAGCATGATGTTGCACTCATTCTGACCTGGACGAAAGCACTGACTCGGATAGGAAGGGTGTTATAAAGCCTTTGTTCCCCTGGCCCACAACAGCTGAAACTGATCCTTGATATCCTGCATACGGCGGCAATTTAACCATTATTAACATTTGGTTTAAGAACCGTGAAAGAATGTTGTACACGCGGAAAAGACCTCGAGACACAGGACGGATTAAAATCTTTATATCCAAAAATTCAACCTGCTTGTGTTTGTGCGCTCAAAAACCGAAAACTTGTCGGCCGATTGACTTGAAATTTTAACACAACTTTGTTTTTGAATACGCGCGTGGTTTTATGTATCCATTTATAATATTAAATAAATGTGTAATACATACAGGGAAAACATCCTTACCAAAAATCTCGAAAAGTGGTTGATCGATTTATTTCAAATTTCTACACAATACTCTAAGATTCAGACAGACTAAGCTATTTACTGTTTACTATGTACAATAATATTGGGAATTATTGTTACCAAAAATTAAAAAAAATACTTGACCGATTGACTTTAAATTTTTACGTTTTGCTATAATTAGCGTTTGGACAAATGTAGGTTACATATTTTATATGCATAATGCATATATAAAACATATAGCAGTGGAGTGTTAACTGACTAACTTAAAATTTTAACCGATACTCTATTAAACATTCAGACTACGGAATCTGAATTTGCAATAACAATAAACAAGGCTTTAGGTCAGAGCGAGGGGGAAGAGGACATGAACAGAGGGATATAAGGAAACTTAAATAGAGAGCAAAAATGAGAAGTTACAGAGGCGACAGAGGGGACAGTAGGAGATGGAGAGGGAGGGATGGACAGAGAAAGAGGGAAGGAGGACTAGACAAACAAGTAGAGGGAAAGGAGGAGACGGCCAGAGACAGGGGGAGATCACTTTCTCTCTCCTTTCTTTGCCGGCCGCGGTGGTCTCGCGGTTCTAGGCGCTCAGTCCGGAACCGCGCGACTGCTACGGTCGCAGGTTCGAATCCTGCCTCGGGCATGGATGTGTGTGATGTCCTTAGGTTAGTTAGGTTTAGGTAGTTCTAAGTTCTAGGGGACTGATGACCACAGATGTTAAGTCCCATAGTGCTCAGAGCCATTTGAACCATTTTTTTCTCCTTTCTTTTCCGCATAACCAAACTGAGCAACTACAACGTTTGGCCGGGCACCATATTACATAATGGTGAGATAGAGATTTAGGAACCGGACTTTAAATTGCGCAACATATGCAGGAGCACATAGTGACTCTGGCAGTAGCTTTCTGGTTTTGAGCTGCAAATTAACGCTGAATGAATCGCAGAAAGGGAGGATAATTATGAGATAGGAACTACATAAGTTGAAAAAAAAAAACAGAGATTGTGGAGAGGTTCAAAGGAAGCATGAACTAATAATTGACAATAAGGGGAAAAAGGTGTACAATAAAAGAGCTATGGATAGCTTTGAGATAGATGAAGTGGTGAAGATGGCAGAAAAACTGTTTAGTAGACAGTCAACGCATCATTTCTTTAATAACACGAGGGAAATTTATTATAACTGCTGAAAGGAGAATATATAAAAATGCAGCAGATCAAATGGGCAAAATGGAATATACCCACTTAACATAAGAAATGACATTAAATACAAATCGGCATAGCTGGAGTGGTTGAAGGGCAAATGCAAGCTATAGACACCCAAATGAGTATAGCGAAGCTACATGACACCTGTATGAAAGCTAAATAAGTCTTTGAAGAAAAGAGAAATAGCAGTCCAAACACCAGTAGCTCAGATAGCCAATCATTATTAAGAGAAAATGGCTGAAAATTAGGTTGATGAAGTGACATTGTGAGAAGAATTTCACAAAAAACTGGTAGATCTAAGTCGAATCATTTCACCTGCAGTAGACGACTTTCCTTCAAAATAATTACGATCCTTGGCAGAATCAATCTGGATAGAACTGCTCCACATTATATGCAGGACATTCGAGACAGGCAAAATATCCATAGTTCAAGAACAATGCGGTAATACCAATCGACAATACGGCTCTACTGGAAAAAACTGCGACTCCTGGAAAACACACTGATCGCGAATGAGTGCTTGTGCAGTTGCACATGTGTAGTCAGTGGCGTTGACTAATAGTCATACATTCCTGGGAAACCCATGATAATGTCTTTCAGAGTATGCTACCGTCAACAACGGCCTACATGCGGCCGTCGGCCCAAGTAGATGAAGATGTACGCTGTAGATCACATTGTGCAATAAAATCAAAATTCAAAATTCAAAAAATGAAGTCGTAGGACTTATGAAAATATCTTATCTTACCACATGAAGTGAGAAGAAGTAAGAACAGTTACCTAGTTAATTAATATTGTCATTTAAATAAACATTAGACGCTGTACAAGACAGAAATTATAACTTCTTTTTATATGGCAGACTTTTAGAAACAGTCGCTTGACACGAGACACTTATCTTCGCATGCGTATTCAGGTCACAGGAGAGGCCAGACGATAGTTTAATTTTATACCGTGACTTAATCTCACCTGTAACACGGTGTTAAATTACTTTGGTAACTTTTCTTCGCACTTACATGTGAAGTCGAAGTGGAATGAGTTGAACACGCTACGAGAGTAGTCTTTCCCTATCATCGGAGTAATATTTCTATCGAAATAACCAATTATTAAATGTAAAGGGGGCAATTATGCAAGCATTGAAATAAATTTCCAAGTGCGAACCAGTTCTGGTGCTCTGTTGAATGAATCGAGAAGGAAAGAGGGATAGGTTTTAGAGTCTCGTCTGTGATGAGGTCATTAGATACAGAGTGCAAGTTGGGATTACGCAAGGCTAGAGCATGACAAAAATTATTGGCTTTTCAAAGGAATCATCCAGTCATTCGCTTCATATACTGTTGGGTAGTATGGGAAACCTGCATCTGCATGGACGAACAGTGGCTTGAAGCCCGATCCTGTAGCAATCAAACGAATTACCGTTATAATATTGTCATATGCCAAGCAGATGCGTTTTGCTGTTTTCAGTAGGTAATTAAAACTGTTAGATAGAAGTACATAACTATCAGATATAAAATCCGTTATTTTAAGTCTGTCTTGTCTCTGTGGCACGGTAGCCAGACAGTTTCATAGAGAAGCCCATGCATGAAATAGTCACGATGACTGTGAGTCATAAGATTCCTGATCCAAGGAATATTTTCGTAAAGTTGTCGTTTATTATAGTATTTTCCTGTGCTTTACTTTCAGGCTGGCCTTCATAAAAACTGGCTACATTCAATATAGATAGAATTTCTTTCTACTCTATCTGTCGTTCTCCAGGTCAGTGACCATTACACGTTGTACATTCAGCGACCTACGACTTTCTAAATGAGCTCATTCACCTTCACACGTTGTTGCCTTTAGAGCCTTTAGAGTGACTTTGTGGTATAGTGTATCACAGTCTGTTTACAAATAAAAATCATTTCGGTGATAGAAGTACTGAGCGAGAAACACAAATAAAATCGCATCTTTATGGAGACCTTGAGGTGACAGTAGCACGTCAATTCCTGAGATATAATTTTAGTTGCTTGATCTATAAGATGGCCCAGTATACTCCTCAATCAGACTTAGAAGCTGAATGTGACGTGTTACTTTGTATGCAGTTTTTTACTGATGTTGCACCAGGATTTCGAGAAAGGGCGGGTATTCCACATGATATTAAAACAAATGGGCAAAAATTCCTTAGGACGTTACGGAACGTACGAAAAACACACATACATATCGATAAAACCGACAAGAGAATAGATCGAAACAGATCCTGTGCGATCCTGTTAGTGGAAGTAATGCCTTTGCGTTCAAGAAACATAACTGACAAGGGAAACTCCCTCAGATTTAGTGGTAAAATGGCCAGGTGGATAGTCCGTCAGAAATTGAACACAGCTCAGCATGAAAGCAGGAATACGGTGTACTGAACTGTTAAAAAAGAAGCAAAATAGAAACAGTGAGTGGTCGAAGCTCAAGGTGTGCAACATCGAGCGAATCGCCAGAATCACGGCGCAGTGGTTGTGTGGTGACGGTGTTGGAGTGCAAAGCGGGAAAAATGTGTTGAAATCTCCCTCCTACACAATTAGTTTCTTTTTTACACAAAATTACGGAATTTCCGATGTGTAATTCACGTGTCTGTCCTCCTTCTGTAGTCTTGGCAACTATCGTACTATACTTTGCTTATAATACATGAGTCATTTGGTAAGAATGTATTACAGTCGCAAGTAAATGTGATGAACACTGAGAGCCGGCGAGATGCCGCATAGATCTCTAACAGAAATGAAAACAACGAGTAAACGGATGTGAACAATATTACAACAAAAGATTTCAAGAGTCAAAACTTCCAATACGGAACATAGAAATCATAACCTGTGCTACTTGTGTAGAACAAATAGGATATACGTATGTCTGGAGGTCCCTTCCTTACACCTCACCGTTGTAAACGAATGTAACAACACGACTCAGGCACATATTTAAATGCAGCGAACAGACACGTCAAAGACCGGAAAACAATTCATAATATTGTGAAAAAAAATCTATGTAGGTGCCACGAGGGATAACTGATCACGGATCTCCCCCTTCGCACTCCAACACCGTGATCACATAACCACGAGACCGTAGCTACTGAAATTCGCTCGATGTTATACATTTTGAGCTTGGACCGTTCACTGTTTCGATTTTGCTTCTTTTTTTCATAATTCAGTACACATTCTTCCTATTTTCATGCTTGATATTTTCAATTTTTGACGGGCTAGCCACTGGGCCATCTCAACACTAAGTCTGACTGGGGTGCGATAGGATGTTTCCCTTGTGAGAAGGTGCTATTTTGGAAACACTAGATATTGGAAATACTAGCTTCAAGAACAGATACACTGCAGTTTTGCTGGATTTGCACAGAAAAATTTTCTGTCATCTCGAGTCTGAGTGTACTGTAACAGTCTCTACCATTATCACCCAGCGTTTGATCCTGCACGACGAAGTACGAACCTACTGAGTTCATTACGGTTTTTTGTGAATAAATAAGTATTGATACAGGATAAAAGCTTTCGATTTCTGAAGTTTCGCTGTTATGTGTCTTAGAACCTTTATATAACCAAGCATAATTTTCTTCAGTCAGTGGAATTTGTGGAACAAATCTTGTGAATATTGCAGTGTTCGATAAATTTATCGACGTGGTGCAATGTTTGAGTGAAGGTAGGTGCAGCGTTCAAGTCACCGTTCTTTCATTTGGATTTCCAAAGGTTTCCCTAAAACATCTGACGCGTTTGCCAGGATATTTTCTTAAAATAAGGGCATGCTCCATTTCCTTCCTAGTTTCTGTACATTTAGAAGTGATTTTCAGCTGTAATAACCTTGAGGGCAATAAAATGTTAAATTCTATCCTTCCCTCCATGCTTACTTTTTGCCAAATGAGAAAGAAGATACAATCACAGACATGTAAGCGGACACTCATAGCATAAATCATACCAGCATAAAAAGTCAAAATGGTTCTAATGGCTCTGAGAAGTATGGGACCTAACATCTGAGGTCATCAGTCCCCTAGAACTTAGAACTACTTAAACCTAACTAATCTAAGGACATCACACACATCCATGCCCGAGGCAGGATTCGAGCCTGCGACAGTAGCAGTCGCACGGTTCCAGACTGTAGCGCCTGTAACCACTCAGTCACTGCGGCCAGCCATAAAAAGTCGATTTTTACCGAGAAAAAAGGGACCAAATGATAAAATATGTGAAAGTCACTGTATGGAGACATGTTTGGTGAATGTAAAGTGCTTCGCATCTCGAGATTTTGATTTCTTGCATAACACCACTGGACGAATGAGGACGGCCTTGATTGTCAAGAAGTATAGAATTTCGACGATCAACCGGTAGTACATAATCCTTGTATTATTTCTGGTAATACATGTCCAGCTGGGCCAACGGCCTTGCCGCAGTGGTAACACCGGTTCCCGTCATATCACCGAAGCTAAGCGCTGTCGGGCTGGGCTATCGCTTGAATGGGCGACCATCCGGTCTGCCGAGCGCTGTTGGCAAGCGGGATGCACTCAGCCCTTGTGATGCAAACTGAGGAGCTACTTCATTGAGAAGTAGCGGCTCCGGTCTCGGAAACTGACATACGGCTGGGAGAGCGGTGTGCTGCCCACATATCCCACCGTATCCGCATCCAGTGACGCCTGTGGGCTGAGGATGACACGGCAGCCGGTCGGTACAGGTGGGTCCGCCAGGGTCTGTGGAAGAAGTTTGCGTTTTTTTACGTATCCAGTTGTGTACCGGTGTGCCAAATTTGAAAGTATGCCCATCTAATGTATTTACAAAAAGTTTTAATAGTCACTGTTACTACTACCAGACACTCCATTAAATTACACATTGTACCTCCTGGGGAAAAAACGTTTAAAAAACATAAAACATATTACATTTAGTTACTTTAGGTTACATTTATCCGTCAAAGCATACAAGTCCATTATAATGACGATAAACCACACTATTCCACATAAATAGCTAGTTTTTCCCTATTTCACAAAATATACGAGGGGCGTTCAGAAAGTAAGTTCCGATCGGTCGCGAAATGGAAACGACTATGAAAATCCGATAAAGCTTTGCACGGATGTGTTGGGTAGTGTCTCTAGTATAACCCCAGTTAGCATCACGTCGCTCTTCTCATTTCTGAGCTCGCAGTGAGTGCGTAAAGATGTCTAGAAAATAGTGTCTGCCGCCAAGTACGAGGGCCTGGTGAGAAATTTCGCCTGAAGCTATGCAGCTAACATTACATAACTGTCGTGCTGTTTCTTCTTCAAGACAATTCTCAGCCGCATTCTGCAGGGGCAATGAAGATGCTCCTGCATCATTTTCAAATGGAAATGTTAGATTACCCACAATACAGTCCGCAATTGTCTCCCCCTGAGTTTCATCTCTGGTCACATGAACCGCTGTCTTTGAAGACAACATTTTGACACAGACAACGAGATGTAGGCCAGCGTGGAGAATTGGCGGAAAGCACTGGCGGCTGCCTTCTATGATGAGGCTATTGAAAAGTTGGTACAACGCTATGACAAAAGTCTAAGTCAGAACGGCGACTACGTAGAGAAGTAGCTGAAAGGTGTAGCTAATTGTTACAAGTAAAACATTTCTGATGTTCACTGTGGTTTCAATTTGGCAATCAATCGGAGCTTACTTTCTGAACAGGCCTCGTAGCTGTGTCGGACTATGTTTGGGGCGATTGCAGTTACTCTTTACAAAACCTATTCTGACAGAATTGATATCTCTCCGTCACTCAATCCAGTTAAAATGTATAACAATAATACATCCATTGTGTTAATACAGTAATTATCCCATGGTTAATTTCTATAGTGACAGTTATTATTCTGAAACAAATGGAATATTGGCAGACAGATGTTTATTGAAATGCTGTAGATCATTTAATTTACTAGGTAATGCGTGGCAGTGAGCTGACGTCGTCAGACTCGGGTTGCTGCCAACATGTATGCAACGCTCCCGGGAGGCGTGAAGGCTGTGGCAGCGTTGCGTGTTTCTGCTGTGGCTGGACCAGATCTCTGGCGTAAACAGCAATGACTGTGACTGCAGTCACAAGTGGAATCTTGAACGACCTCTGAGCAGATGCTCAAGTGCCTTACATGAGGAATAGCAGTGGCGTGTCCCTCGCTAGGTTGCTGTCTCTACTAGTGTTCTCGAAAATTTCCTATGGGCGTGTCCATACTTCGTGTCGGCCATCTCCGATTGCTTCTCTCGACAATCGAAACAACTTTCATGGAATTGTGTAACGTTCTCTTTTTCCACGCTAAAAGAAACGTGTGCTCGCCAAGAGTGCTCTTACATAATAGGAATACTGTTCAGTCCCTCTGCAAAATATTTGCTAACTCCGTGCCCTGTCGACTTATTACACTACATTGCAGGCGGAAACTTACTCTGGACATACAGTAGCTGGTTGGAGGGCGGCTTTGTCTGGCAACTTTTTCACTATCTAAGCCTCTCCAGGCGGCTCTGGTCAACTTATTAAAGTCTTCTTCTTCGGCTTTTATCACGTATCTACACGTAGTCGGCCTGTTAAATATTGATTTGGCATGTTAGTGATACAGGGTGGCTGGATGCTCTTCTTGTTGCCACAAGACGTTACAGTATTGATAATAATTAATAAGCTTTAACGGTGTGAACATGAGTTGAACATGGAAACATGTGATACCTGAAAAAAATGTACAAGAGTTAGTGACATGATCAAGCCTTAAAATAAACCGTGTGGAGTGCCAGAATTTTCCAAATTATAAGTAACTTATGACAAAAGCTAGATCTCAAGGTTTGGGTTGTTTTATAAAGATTATGTACATTTCTCTACTCCCGTCCCAAACCTCTCTTTCCCAGCGTTCATTCTCTGTAGTTACTATATTGCGGCGTGGTCGTTGCTGAATCTATACAGGCTTTTGTTTTACAGTTGCAGTTTACACGGATCATATGTGAATGTTTTGAAACGTTTTGCACTGTTTAGCGGGACTACAAGGTTTTCGCATTTTTCTTCTGAACAATAGAGCACTTACATACTCCAACAACTACATTGCGCAACACAAATAATAACTTCTTCGAAACCTTAAAATTGTATCTCACTTCGATGCAGAATTTTCAACTTTGCCTCGAAAGTGGCTAAAACCCTCCTCTGAAATTGTGCAAATCCGTGGCGTGCTGCCACCGTACCCTCGGACTCAATGACGTTTCAAACAGGATGGTGTCGACACAGGCGAAAAAAGGCCAGATTTCGGAAGTTGATGAGATGTGTAAGGCGGGTTAATAATGTTAAATTGGCACCAGATTTGACCACAATTCTGAGCAGCGCCACGGTGGACATTCCACTCGATGTAGAAGTCGTCACATCCCGTCTTAATCACAGTTCACCCATCCTGCTGACGGTTCTGTGACGGAGCTCAGAACCGTGACGCCCAGCTTTGAGATCAGGCCATTTTCGTATGGCTGTCCGAGAAAGACGTTCCAGACATACTGTTGCTCAGAACTGACACTAAAAGGCCTCAGGGGGTGGCATAAAGGCCCTCTGTGTAACCATCCCTTTCATTGACTCCCATACATTACGCGGTCGAGAACGACAGTTCGGAGTGCGATGAGCTATAGAACGACGTTCTTGACAACTTTCGACACTGCTGACACTCCTAGACATTTCAACCCTGCTCTAAGGACACAGTGGGGTTGCAGCCTCATTGGAAGCGATCACACCTCTTCTGAGTGCAGCGCGACTGCAATTTTTGCTCTTGTGTACAGGTTGGTGGCACTACTAACCGTTCAGAGCCATTCGACGAAAGTTGAACGTGATCCAAAACGGCAAAGAGTGTTTACGCGTTTCCAGCCCTCTGTTTAGCGACCACCTATGGCGTGATCGTGGCGGGATGCGAGGTGGGGTTGGGGGTGGGGAGGGAGACGGGGGTCATCAGTCTCATCGGATTAGGGAAGGACGGAGAAGGAAGTCGGCCGTGCCCTTTCAAAGGAACCATCCTAGCATTTGCCTGGAGCACTTTAGGGAAATCATAGAAAACCTTAATCAGGATGGCCGAACGCGGGATTGAACCGTCGCCCTCCCGAATGCAAGTCCAGTGTGCTAGCCACCGCGCAAAGGGAGGGAGAAAAGAGGGCTATGAGACATTGACACATGCAGGAATAAAATTGCAACAACACCCCCAGTTCGGGAAACACTGTCAGTGGCACCCATCTACCTCCACAGAGAATTTTAAAAATCTGCCTCTACTGAGACAACCTATGAAATAGTCCTACACGCCTGAAGGCAGGCAACCCCATAACACCCCACCGATTTTCGATGCCTGCCTCCAGGTGCCTAGGTTTACTTCACTGGTTGTCTTTGGAAAGGCACATTTTCAAAATTCTCAATAGGGGTAGGTGGGTGCCGCCGCGGGTGTTGCCTAACTGGGGGGGGGGGGGGGGAGGGGGGGCTTAGAAGGACCTTTTACCGTTTTATTCACACGTGTGTCAATGCAATAGAAGGGCTGAAAATGCATAGCTACCCTTTGCAGCTTTGCATCACGTCCAAATTTCGTTGAATGTGTTTGAATAGTCCTTAGTGGTTCCCACCTGTACACGAGAACCAAAGTTGCGATCGCGCTACCCTCCAAAGGTATGCGATTACGTTCAACGGGGATGCAGCCTCAATATGTCCTTAGAGAAGGGTTGAAAGGTCTGGGGGTGTCACCAGTGTCAAAGGTTGTCAAGAACGTCGCCTAGTTGCTCATCGCACTGCGAACTGTCGTTTTCGACCGCGAAATGTGCAGGAATCAACCCACACCTTCTCTTGTCGTTTCTGAGCAACGTTATGTCTGAAATTTTGTCCTCTACCACCTGAAAAAAAAACAGTATTTCAACACTGGGCGTCATGGTTCTGACCTCCATCGCAGAAGCGTCAAAAGAGGGGATAAAATGTGGGTAAGTGGGGTTGTGGCGACCTTCTCACCGTGTAACTCTTCCACCGGGACGGCGCGAAGAATTTTAGTGAAATTTGGTGCCTATTTAACACCGTTAACCCATCTTACATGTCACATAAACTTCTGAGCTCTGGCATTTCCTCGCATGTGTCGCAGAGTGCCACGCTTTTGCAACAATACAGAGGAAAGTAGTAGACACAATTGGGCCTAATTTCACACTTCTGCGTCGCAATAGGAAACAATTATGGGGTTTCGAGAAAATGGTCCTTTAATTGTTTGCGCAGTACTACGTACAACATTATCGAAAGTAGATCTCGACTGAGTAAAAGTAAACAAAAGAGATGAATTGGCATCCCACACTAAAAACTTCGCTGTAGTCGCTTAACAGTGCTAGTACAGTTTCTACTCGATCTAATCTGATTAAAACTGTGAATCGTTATCACGCTACCATTTTCGTAATACTTGTATGGCATGTAACATCCTGACAGCGTTAACCCCAACTTTGTAGAAGTTTTGATGCACGTTTACACTGACTGTTAATATCACATCAACAATTCCTCCATTCAGAATAGGTGTGAAATAACACGTGAAGCGAAGTTATCATAGAATTCTGTCGTGCATTTATTTAGATTGTCTAACATACATAATATTCCATAATCTTTCGGCCGGGCATCCGGAACATAATTAACTCTTCTTCCGGTATTTCGGCTGACAGTCGTATAGTTATCTTCAAGAAGCTGGTGATTTAATTACAAATACATGACGCAAATGTATCTTGGAGTAAATGTATGTGTGTCACAGATAAGACCATCGGCAAAACTCCGTCAGTCATAGATAAAAATGGCTCTGAGCACTATGGGACTTAACATCCATGGTCATCAGTCCCCTAGAACTTAGAACTACTTAACCTAACTAACCTAAGGACATCACACACATCCATGCCCGAGGCAGGATTCGATCCTGCGACCGTAGCAGTCTCGCCGTTCCGGACTGCGCGCCTAGAACCGCTAGACCACCCCGGCCGGCCATAGATAAAGCTTTATGCATCTAAGAATGAAGCATAACAAGCAATGAATGAGCGAATCCACAGTGTTTACGAATTATGTGGTTAGTTATTAAAGTGGAGTGCTGTAAGGTTACCAGCCGTAATAAACCATATGGGAAGATGAAATAATTATCTGCTGGATGTTCTCCCGGCTGGACGCCAGAAAGATGATGGAATATTCTATCCACCGGTAAAATTGTAAGAGGCACACAGCTCTACACTGGAGTAATAATCACTTATTGGGTTTCATTGTGAAAGCGCTCGATATGCGGTGTTATTAAGTACCTGGGAATGTAGTTTGGACAAGAAGATATGGATGGATATAGTTAAACGAATCTAGATTCATAAGTTAAGGAATAAGAAACTTCAACTGCTACTCACCTAGTTCTATCTTACAATGCCCCTTTTTATGCATGTATCCATTTCATATCTCTGGAAACGTAAATAGCCCAGTTTATAATAGCTTCCCTACATCTGTTTCATTTGATACTGTCTCGAGAGACAGACGATAGCAACTAACGTACGTTATTTATGGCGTTTATATAGTGACGTGAAAGAAACACACGGAGTCGAGAGGAAAGAACGCTTTGAGAACACAGGGCAAGTGTACCTTCCGAAAAACAACAAAAAAACAAGCTCCAGGAGAAGTATGATATTATCCTCTTTGAGAATTGGTGAAGAGGCAAGCCTGTTGCCGAACCATGCGTTGCAGTGAGTCGCGATGAAAGGGGACGGGAGGGAGCTGATATGCAGTGCTCGTAAAAGCCACTGGAGAGATCGTTCGCCACTCCGCTACCCAACGCTATCGCTGCAGAATTATGGGGCAAGCACAGAGTGTTTCCTGAGAATTCAAACCCGTTCACAGTCGATCTAGTGCGATTCTACAACTAAGACTTTTCCTCTAGCGAAACATATTCCCTCTCATCGTGAATGGCATATCTATAAATAATCAATGCTAACCATTTTCTTCACGTTTGAAGAAAAAGAACAGCGTGCAGTAATTTTTGGAGCAATTTTCGGGAGGTAGGTAACACTTTTCGGTAACATAACCAATATCTTACCTGCTTCTCAGTGCGATGCATCAGTTCTGATACAGAAGTCAGCTTTTCAGTCTTCCACAAACTTGACAAACCGACCAAATGCCTCGCTCTTGCTAGTTGACAAGTCAGTAAAGGAACTACGTAGTATTCAATACGACTGGTAGTCTGTAAAAGATCGCAACTAAGTAAGGGCAATCTTCACTTCACTATACGCCCGTGGCCAAAAAATGGTTTAAATGGCTCTGAGCACTATGGGACTTAACATTTGAGGTCACCAGTCCCCTAGAACTTAGAACTACTTAAACCTAACTAACCTAAGGACATCACACACATCCATGCCTGAGGCATGATTCGAACCTGCTACCGTAGCGGTCGCGCGGTTCCAGACTGAAGCGCCTAGAACCGCTCGGCCACACCGGCCGACACGCCCATAGCAAGAAGTGTACATTACTCATTATGGATCTATGACTGATATCGAACAATACCTTTATTAATACTGAGTTTAAATATAAGAAAACTAGCACCAGTCGGTGAGAAACTGCAATGCTGATCCCATGGAAGACTGAAGTCCTGGAAGAAAAGAGCATTGCTAAACCCATGGACCATTAAACTGATTATGATTTTAATTGTTTCCTTAATTCAACGTTTTCTAACCGACAGGTTCATCTTCAAGCAAGTGTGCTCATTTATCTTGTGTCATCTAACCATACCATCCGCTAGTTTCCTGCTATGGTGAAAGTATCTTGGGAGATGTGGTGCAGCAAACCAAAAACCTATCCTAGAAAAAAGGTTATTTTTGGTTTTGTTTTCTACAGTCTTAATGATGGGCAAGAATAGTATAAATAGTTCTGAAAGTCGAGGAGAGAATTTTTCTGTGCTACTTATGTGGAAAATTCTGTATTGTTTTTGAGGTACTGATGCCTACTCTTGGGAGACTTAATATTGCACAAAACAATAAACTAATAATTCACTTTTCACACAAACACTTGTCCTATTTAAAATACACCGTTAGTGCAGAGCATCACACATGCACACCCTTCAATATTTTGACGATATTAGCGCTTGTGTGCAAATACGACGATTGAGAAAGATAAAACAATGTGAAATTATCCGTATTTTTCACAAAGCCACGGTTCCATTACGTCACCCTTCTACAACACCTCAGTAAGGTAGACTTCTTCAAGTTAGCACCCACCACGACTGACCATTTACGCTTACGACAACGATGCATGTTCTTGTGTGGCTGCTGTAAGTTGAACATAAATGTAACGCATTTTGCGTGTATAGACTGTTAAATCCAACCTAGTCAAATATTGGGTGTCTAGGAAACCCGCTTTCTTGGATCGCTAGACAACAATTCAAACAAATCGTATTAATGAGTTTTATTACAAAATGAAAAAAATATTGGGTGTCTAGGAAACCCGCTTTCTCAGGTCGCTAGACAACTATTCAAACAAATCGTATAAATGAGTTTTATTACAAAATGAAAAAATACAATACTTAACTTCGTGTTAGACAGATATGTCGCAAGCAAAGGGCGACATGCAAAATAAGCAAGTTTCTCCAGTATCACAGTTTCATGTTTGACCCACATAAAATGTACAGCAAAGTGACTAGTGTCGATGCTGCTATAAAACTCGCTAATCTTGAAGCTAATCTCCGATGGACTGCGACCAGTCGGGCGCGGTGCTTATGTCCTCTTCACACAGAGGCCTCTGCTATCGCGTTGTCCTCCTGGAGAGGGGTCGGTCAGCGTGCTAATGGCTGACTTCTTCTCACAGCCGTCTCTTCTCTCTCGTCCACGACGGGCGTGCCGGCGCTTGACTTTACGCTGTACGTTCCTCCCCCCTCAGTCTCTCCCCAAAGCGAGTGACCATCGTCGTATAAGGAGCACGACAACAGCAGGGGAGGCAGGAGCGTGGACGCGGCGATGGACTGGAAGCTGTGGCTGCGGGGGCGTCAGACTTCCAGTCGAACCCCGCCATCCAGCCTGCGCTCTGTTGGAAACGTCCCCAGGAAAACGCCCAGAAAGGCAGGCATAAACCTCCTGAGGCCCATAACAAGATGTAGAAGGTGATGGATGCCGCGGCGTCGGCGGGTCCAGCTCTATCGGTAGGACGAGAGGAGACGGAGGAGGTGAAGTATCCGTTCAAAATCGTTCAAATGGCTCTGAGCACTATGCGACTTAACTTCTGAGGTCATCAGTCGCCTAGAACTTAGAACTACTTAAACCTAACTAACCTAAGGACATCACACACATCCATGCCCGAGGCAGGATTCGAACCTGCGACCGTAGCGGTCACGCGGTTCCAGACTGAAGCGCCTTTAACCGCACGGCCACACCAGCCGGCGAAGTATCCGTCTTCATGAGGTCGTCTCGCGGTGCCGTGATGATACCTTCTGGCGGCTGCTGTGACCACGCTGTCCTCGGGATCCGTTAATTTGAGGGAAGAAATACAGAGGGATCACCGTGCACATGACAGTTGTGAATGTGATTGTGATGTCAGCGCTGCAACCCGTCTGGGCCTAAAATGAGATACATCCATGTGCCAAGTCGACGACGGACCTCGCCCCGCGCCCACCGTCAGCTGCCGCTAAAAGCCCTGAAAAGCAGAAAATCATGCGGCGCGAAGCGATGATTGTGGCCTTCCTTCGGCGTCGGATGCTGGGGAGAGTGGAGCAGGTAAATCAGTGTCCGATGATTGCGGCCGTGAAGTAATTCCGCTGGTGATGGTCCATCTCGTGCATGCGAACGATAGGAGGCGACAAACAGTTGCAACGCTTGATCCCTGATGTCTGCGGTGCGACGTTTGGCCAACTCGCTGGCCCCTTTGGCCGAGCGGTTCTAGGCGCTTTAGTCCGGAACTGCGCTGCAGGTATGATCACAGGTTCGAATCCTGCCTCTGGCATGGATGTGTATGATGTCCTTAGGTTAGTTAGGTTTAAGTGGTTCTAAGTCTGGTGGACTGATGACCTTCGATGTTAAGTCCCATAGTGCTTAGAGCCATTTTTTGGCCATCTGCTTTTGAATGTTCTGTCAAAACGTTCCGCTTTGCCGTTTGACTTTGGATGGAACGGTGCACTTGTTAGATGCTGTATGCCATTGCGTTCACAGAATGTTTCCAATTCATTTGACGTGAACTGAGGACCGTTGTCCGACACATGACTTCAGGCAAGACTTCGAGGCAAAAAAATAGAGGACAACACCTGAATTCCGCTACGTGACTTTGTCGAGTTAATTGGCACAGCAAAAGGATACTTGCTATAAGTGTCTACCACAATCTACCAACGAGTGTTCCAGAAAGGTCTCGCAAAGTCTATGTGCACGCGTTGCCATGGTGATTGCCATTTATGCCAAGCAGAGAATTTTTGTGGCAGAGCGGATTGAATTTCAGCACATGCGTGACACTGTGACGTCATCTGTTCAAAATGGTTCAAATGGCTCTGAGCACTATGGGACTTAACATCTATGGTCATCAGTCCCATAGAACTTAGAGCTACTTAAACCTAACTAACCTAAGGACATCACACAACACCCAGTCATCACGAGGCAGAGAAAATCCCTGACCCCACCGGGAATCGAGCCCGGGAACCCGGGCGTGGGAAGCGAGAACGCTACCGTACAACCACGAGCTGCGGACCGTCATCTGTTCTATTTGGGTGTCCATACCCTGCCAAGTACAGTGACGACGCGCTAACTGTTTCATACGAACAATCCCCCAGTAACTGCAACACTGCTTTTTGCAATGCTTTGGGAATCAACACACGTGGCTGTCCACAGTCGTTTTGAACAAGAATCAAACTTTGCTGTATAGCGAGGCTATGCCGAGATCAAAGTATCTACAGAGTTCTTTATGCTATGCAATGAGCGAGGCCAAGATGTGCGAATGTAAGTTAGCAAAATGTTCAAACCCGAATCAGTTTCCGTGGCCCGTGCAATTTTCCTATAGTTCAGAGGAAACGATTGAAGCAGTTCAGAATCCTGAGCATCGATGTGACAAGATGCAGCAGAAGTGTCGAAGTCTGTATCAGGGCCAATCGGAAGACGTGAAAGTGCGTCCGCATTACCATGTTGAGCTGTCGGACGATACACAAACTCGTACTGATAGTGAGACAACAACAAAGCCCATCTTTGCAATTTTCGAGCAGTTCGTACAGGAAACAGTGTCATCGGATGGAACAAGGACTGCAACGGCTTGTACAATTTTCTGCCATACAAATAGTGGTGGAATTTGGTGACACTACACAAAATACCTAATTCTTCTTTCTCTGTTTGTGAATACTTACACCGAGCTTTGGACAACACTTTTGATGCTAAAGCAATAGGTCTGTCTTTATCACCAAATCTGTGTGAAAGCACTGCTCCGATTCCGTAAGAGGAAGCGTCAACTTGCAACACAACTGGATTGTCAGGATGAAACTGAACCAAGCATCGACCATTGAGCAATGCAGCTTTTAGGTTATAAAAAGCTTCTTGGTACTCATCTGTCCAAACAAAGAGAACATTCTTGCGACGCAAGCGATGCAATGGAGCTGCGATTTGTGCAGCATGCGGTAAGAGCCGAATATAATACTTCATTTTCCCTAAGACTGACTGCAATTCTGTGACATTGCGAGGAACCGCCAGTTCACGGATGGCGAACAGATGTGACTGAAGACGATGTACGACTTGACTGTTTATGACATGACCAAGATACTGGAACTCAGGTTTAAAAAGTCACACTTCTCCAGTCTACACTTTAGTCCTGCATCAGATGACACATGAAACAAATCACGCAAATTTGCATTGTGTTCTTCAGGTGTAGAATCTGCTACGCCAGTATTGTCCAAATAGTTAGATCAGTTTGGTACTTTAGCAGTCAGCTGTTCCAAATACCATTGGAAAAAGGTGGGTGCCGAAGCACTGCCATAAGGCAAACGCAAATCTTTAAACAAACCCAAAGGCGTATTTACTACACACACTTTTGAGATTCTTCATAAAGCGGTATTTGAAGATATGCATCGCGCAAATCAATTTTTCAAAAGTAACGACCAGCGCGTAATTTGTCCATGAGACCCTCTGCGCGTGTCAATGAGTAAGTAACAATCACAGTTTGTGGGTTAAATTCAACACAGAGGCGAATGTGACCTGAAGGTTTGGGGAGAAAAACCAGTGGACTTGCCAACTGACTAGCTTGTATGAGCGCAATAGCTCCGCTCTCCTGCAATTCTTTAAGTTCAGCAGCGACTTTGTCCCGTAATCCAATGGTACAGTTGTGGCCCGACAAAATTTCGGCTGAGCATTATCTTTCATAGCAACATGTGCAACAAAATTATTAGCCTTGCCTAAACCTTCAGAAAAGAGTTCAGGGAATTCTTCCAGCAAGCTAGCTACACTGTCTTTCATACTGAATGTAATCTTCAGTCCCCTAGACTTAGAACTACTTAAAACTAACTGACCTAAGGACACCACACACATCCATGCCCGAGGCAAGATTCGAACCTGTGACCGTAGCAGCAGCGCGGTTCCAGACTGAACCGCCTAGAACCGCTCGGCCACAACGGACGGCTGAATGCAGTCACTGGCAACACATTGTTCTGAATTTTAAACCAGAACAAATCAAACGAATCAAGGGCAAATATGCTATCACAATTGCGTGACTATAGCACAGTGAAAGTCACAGTTGACGTGTGCGAGCGATGTATGCCAGACAAAGTACACTTTCTGAGAACGAGAATGTCTTGTTCATTATAAGCCGTCAGGTGCATGGTAGTTCTAGACAGGCATGGGGAGTCTAACAGTTCATATGTGTTACGGTTCAGCAGTGTAACAGAGGCATCATGTCCAACTGAAATTTCACACTTTATCCACTAATATGCAAATGAACAAAAGGTTTGCTGGAGTGGCGTAGCACTGAAGAAACTGCTCGCTTGTTAGTTTTGCTAATGCCTGCAGCAGTTCAATAGACTTCATTGATTATGCGGCATGGCACGCGTGGGCTGTTGCTGCTGAATGGGCCAGTCGTAAACATGGGACAACTCAACCCGACAAATTGGTGGCTGCTATAATTTATTGGCCGACACGACACTTGAATCGTACTGATCTAGTATTAGCGCTACACGTTGAAATGATGGATCTGACTGTTTGATAATATGTTCTCTAAATCTGACGATGGAATCACGCAATGTAGCATCTAAATATAAAGCACCACAAGCACATTTAAATTTGCATTTCCTTGTCATATCCTACAATTCTGTTACCTATTCACAATAAGTTTGTTCCAACCTTTTATTGCAATTAAATAGTTGGTACCTAGCTGCCATCACATTCACTGTTGGTCATAATAGTTAGTTAGCGAATCTAGTAGATGATCATAAGAAGTTCACTCGGAGTTGCATTAGGGAACAATTTCTGCTTGAGGTGAAAAATTGTACTTCCTATTGTGGACAAAAAGTAATATACTTTCACAGTACGTGGTACATTGTCAGCAATTACATGGGCTTCAGACTGTTTCAGCCACTCAAACCATTCCTCGTCTTTATCGTTAAACTGGCGAAAAGGCAGTATGGTACACTCCTGGAAATTGAAATAAGAACACCGTGAATTCATTGTCCCAGGAAGGGGAAACTTTATTGACACATTCCTGGGGTCAGATACATCACATGATCACACTGACAGAACCACAGGCACATAGACACAGGCAACAGAGCATGCACAATGTCGGCACTAGTACAGTGTATATCCACATTTCGCAGCAATGCAGGCTGCTATTCTCCCATGGAGACGATCGTAGAGATGCTGGATATAGTCCTGTGGAACGGCTTGCCATGCCATTTCCACCTGGCGCCTCAGGTGGACCAGCGTTCGTGCTGGACGTGCAGACCGCGTGAGACGACGCTTCATCCAGTCCCAAACATGCTCAATGGGGGACAGATCCGGAGATCTTGCTGGCCAGGGTAGTTGACTTACACCTTCTAGAGCACGTTGGGTGGCACGGGATACATGCGGACGTGCATTGTCCTGTTGGAACAGCAAGTTCCCTTGCCGGTCTAGGAATGGTAGAACGATGGGTTCGATGACGGTTTGGATGTACCGTGCACTATTCAGTGTCCCCTGACGATCACCAGTGGTGTACGGCCAGTGTAGGAGATCGCTCCCCACACCATGATGCCGGGTGTTGGCCCTGTGTGCCTCGATAGTATGCAGTCCTGATTGTGGCGCTCACCTGCACGGCGCAAAACACGCATACGACCATCATTGGCACCAAGGCAGAAGCGACTCTCATCGCTGAAGACGACACGTCTCCATTCGTCCCACCATTCACGCCTGTCGCGACACCACTGGAGGTGGGCTGCACGATGTTGGGGCGTGAGCGGAAGACGGCCTAACGGTGTGCGGGACCGTAGCCCAGCTTCATGGAGACGGTTGCGAATGCTCCTCGCCGATACCCCAGGAGCAACAGTGTCCCTAATTTGCTGGGAAGTGGCGGTGCGGTCCCCTACGGCACTGCGTAGGATCCTACGGTCTTGGCGTGCATCCGTGCGTCGCTGCGGTCCGGTCCCAGGTCGACGGGCACGTGCACCTTCCGCCGACCACTGGCGACAACATCGATGTACTGTGGAGACCTCACGCCCCACGTGTTGAGCAATTCGGCGGTACGTCCACCCGGCCTCCCGCATGCCCACTATACGCCCTCGCTCAAAGTCCGTCAACTGCACATACGGTTCACGTCCACGCTGTCGCGGCATGCTACCAGTGTTAAAGACTGCGATGGAGCTCCGTATGCCACGGCAAACTGGCTGACACTGACGGCGGCGGTGCACAAATGATGCGCAGCTAGCGCCATTCGACGGCCAACACCGCGGTTCCTGGTGTGTCCGCTGTGCCGTGCGTGTGATCATTGCTTGTACAGCCCTCTCGCAGTGTCCGGAGCAAGTATGGTGGGTCTGACACACCGGTGTCAATGTGTTCTTTTTTCCATTTCCAGGAGTGTATTTGGAGCTTCAGGTATTGCTTGTTGTTCTGTTGGCCATGCAACGTTCGAGGCTGCTGTACCGTGTTTAGCAGTGTGGCGATCTGCTGGGTCTGAACCTGAAACATCTGTGTTAGCTGTGTTGCATCTATCGCTTGCAGCTGAGGTGCTTGGGCAGGGGGTGGGTTAGCTAAAAGAAAGAAAATTTCTGCAATGCCCGCCTGAAAACACTGTTTTTCAAAAAGATTATAAGACCCTGTGATAACAACTAAACACGCCCCTGCAAGGAAAAGACAAAGTAGAATTAAGGCGCCAGGAAAACACAAAAGCTCACGAAAAACTGTGGCAGCCAAGCACTGGGTTGCTGCTATAGGATCCGTTGATCTGTCGCCGCCAAATGTTATATCCAGCTTAGTCATCATCAAATATGTGGTGTCTAAGAAGCCTGCTTTCTCAGATCGCTAGACAACAATTCAAACAAATCGTATTAATGAGTTTTATTACAAAATGAAAAAATACAATACTTAACTTTGTGTTCCACAGGGGTGTCGCAAGCAAAGTATGACATAAGAAATATATAACAGTATAACAATCCCACGTTTGAGCTACATAGAATGTGCAGCAAAGTACCTAGTGGCGATGCTGCTATAGAACTCGCTAATTTTGAAGCTACTCTTCGACTGGGCTCCGAGCAGTCGGGCGTGGCGCCTACGTCCTCTTCTCACAGAGCCACTGCTGTCGCGTTGTCGTCCTGGAGAGGGGTTGGTAAGCGTGCTATTGGCTGACTTCTGCTCACAGCCATCTCTTCTCTCTCGTTCCCGACTGGCATGCCGGCGCTTGACTTTACGCCGTAACATGGACAAGGGTTTCACAGTCTTTAAATAACAGTGCCAACTTATTAACAACCTATATGTGAGAAGGCACGCAATCTTCTTTATCAGGAAATAAACGGTTTACGAAACTTCCATAGCCTATATTGATAGGTCCTTTTTCTGTGAATGGATTACTATATGAGAGGATTGCCTTAAAAGATCGAGGATGTATAAAGAACAAATGCATAGTTTATAAACAAAAAATTGGTTTTGCGCCGGCCGCGCTGGTGTAGCGGTTCTGGCGCTGCAGTCCGGATCCGCGGGACTGCTACGGTCGCAGGTTCGAATCCTGCCTCGGGCATGGGTGTGTGTGATGTCCTTAGGTTAGTTAGGTTTAAGTAGTTCTAAGTTCTAGGGGACTTATGACCTAAGATGTTGAGTCCCATAGTGCTCAGAGCCATTTGAACCATTTTTTTTTGGTTTTGCGACACGTAATTATGTTATGAAGTGCTGTAATTCCGTAAAATGTTTCATCTGAGTCTCGGAGCCATCTCTCATTTACAAATGATATAATCGTTTCCTGTTCCGTGGGCAAAACTCATTAAGCACAAACCGAAACGTTCGACATTTTATATCATTCCGATAATAAGAAAGCAGAACGTATGAATCCACATAATTAAAATCAAACGTTCAAAACGGATTATGAGTCTGGTAAAGACCTGTCGACTGTTTTTCTTCGATTAACCGAATCCTCGGATATTGGTTAACCTTCGGAAGAAAAGGAAAATAAAGTGTGTATCGGAAATGTTATAGGACAACGTATGTATCTACTCTACACACCGAGTCACGTTCAGGACATAAAAAAAAGATGGGAATTCCACAAAGGCTCTTCATTTGTTTCCCGCGTCTCATTTTCTGAAGCTCTGAGCATGAGTCAAGAGCGATGGTTGCACGCCTGCAGTTGGCCATATTTTCAGGGCTGTAACAGAACATCTCTTGTTAATAAATGTCATGGTATGTAAATATAATGGTTCATAATGAATTGTTATTCTTCTGTACGTACCACATTTAAACGTGCTCAGTGCATTTTTTGCACCGTGATTGCTATATAATTATACATCCCAATATTATTATCGTAGGAAGGTACTATAAAATAAGAAAATTGTATGACCTGCGTATGACAGTGATACAATTAAACGATTTACTTGCAGACACATACACGCATATTGCTGGTAATTTTTTTTAAACCACAAAAAGTGATATCGACGCAGAGAGGTGTCCGGTAACTTCCCAAATATCTGCTTATCTGCAACTGGTTCTACAGTTCCTTTGTGCCAGCTGCTCAAGGACACATACAGACCGATTATATGCCATATTGACTTATCGACAGCACTTACATAGAACGGAACAAATGAATGTCTGATGTTTTATGAAGAAGGTTTGAACGAAGCGATTAAGGAATACCTTTGTACTTTAATTTTCGGACATAATTCCGTAAACGTGCAGAGGAAGGGTACATCTTCATCTGCGACGTAATAAGACGGCAAGTCCTGACAAAAGTAGCAATTCGAAGGAATCGAGACAGGACATGTGGTCCGACAGTTGTACATGTCTGCACGTCAGTCCGCCCAGTTTGCTAATAAAAATATACAGGACCGTAAACTCAACATTCAATGAAAATACATGCATCATCGCACTCATAGAATCCTAAAACGCTAACTATTGTCAGTGCCCCCTCCCTGTATATTCGTATGTAATCGTATTCAGTTTAAAAATGGTTCAAATGGCTCTGAGCACTATGGGACTTAGCATCTGAGGTCATCAGTCCCCTAGAACTTAGAACTACTTAAACCTAACTAACCTAAGGACATCAGTTTAAAAATGGTTCAAATGGCTCTGAGCACTATGGGACTTAGCATCTGAGGTCATCAGTCCCCTAGAACTTAGAACTACTTAAACCTAACTAACCTAAGGACATCACACACATCCATGCCCGAGGCAGGATTAGAACCTGCGATCGTAGCGGTCGCCCGGTTCCAGACTGAAGCGCCTAGAACCGCTCGGCCACAGCGGCCGGTGTATTCAGTTTAGCAGGAAGCTTTTGGTTCTGAGTGAGTGGTTTCCTCTACAAAAAAAGTGCAGACTTTTCGAAAGCTGCTTCAAGTCTCATTTCTACGGTAGTTATTGTAAGAAGTTGTGAAATTTCCTGAATCACCTACAGTGTTTCTGACTCATTCACTTTTCTGTTCCTTACAATGTGTTACATTGTATAACCCTAGTGTTTGATGTAAATACTCGAGCTCATTAGAAATTTTAATTTTCTTCATATACTGACGTTCGACAGCAAGAAGTCAACTGTTTTAGCACAATTTACAGCTATACGGAGCGCAGTATTTTCCTGACTTCTTATTAGCACTCTAATCTTCACCCTTACACGGAAGTTCAGCATGTGCTACGGAATCCAACAATTGTCTGTATTTCCTAAATCATACTTAGAATTAAATCTCCTGAAATTTTTGTAATATATTGCTTCTGTCATCATTATTACATGATGTTCTCAAACGTGAGTCTATTTCTGCGTCGTTTTGAGATGTGTATTCTTGTGTGTTACATTATAAGCATACCATGAAAGCTTCTTGTCAGTTCAATAAATATTACGCCTGGACTGTTCATTTTATTAAACTGCAACCAAGATAGACATATTATTGAATACTCACATGTTATCAACAGAATTCCTCCATCTCCCTCCTATAATGAGTGGTGAATGAATCATTTATATTAACACCCAAGAAATGAAGGTATGAAAATTGGAACTTTCTCACGGTGTTTGCAAGTACGTGTAAGATTCAGACGTGCAGTGTCAGAATGATTTACCGTAGACAAGTGTAGGTAGTATAGCAGAGTTACCTAACAGAATTGAAGCTGTGCCGGAAGAATAATGCAAGTTGACTATCCACTTAGGCAAGCCCGTAACGCGACGGACGACTCTCAAAACACGCTAATTTTTGCTACTTCGATAAGATCACTGAGTTTCATTATTGAGGGGAATTATCAGCAAAATATTGCAACACCTTGCGAAATCCATTTTCTCCTTTGTATTTTAGCCAATTTATAGGTAAATTTAATCCTCCTTGCAGAAGATTGCGTGAACGACTTTTAGAATTTATGAAATTGTATGGAAGGCAGAGATAAACAAAATTATGTACCTCATAAAACTTATTACTCTATGTTATTACCAGTCTACTTACTTCAAACATGCGTTGAGTCTTACCAGAACGAACAGCATAAATCGATTCACTGTCTTCGAATTCATCGAATTATCCAACACTTACCACATCTCTTATTAACAATATGATTTTCACGTGGTGGCCATGTCACAGTATTTGGGATAGGACATGAACTTGCTTATGTTCTGTTACATGTATTTGTTGTTATTTTCAGTTCAATGGAAGGAAGAACGAATCGTTGTCAATCTCTCAAGCCAAGAGAAAATGTAATATTATAATGGTACCCTCCAAATCTACGAATCTCCAGCTTGTTAACATTTTTTAAATAATCATGCAAGATTTCTGAATTCTGTGCAACCGGTACACAATTCACAAGTTTCCTTGCCCGACCGAATAGCCGTACGTGTTAAAGCGCCCGCTTGCGGGACAAGGAGTCGCGCTGGCCCCGGTTACAATTCGTCCCGCGCGTTAACGACGACGCCTGATGTGCCAGCCATCCTGTATGTGGTTTTTAGATACACGTTACGCAGACGTTTCGAATATTTCCCCACACTTGCACACTAAATTTCCTATAAACGCAGACAGATGAGGTACATTGATTCCGTCCTGGAGGTGAATAGGTGAATAATGACCTTAGATGTTTGTTGTTGTTGTGGTCTTCAGTCCTGAGACTGGTTTGTGGCAGCTCTCCATGCTACTCTATCCTGTGCAAGCTTCTTCATCTCCCAGTACCTACTGCAGCCTTCATCCTTCTGAATATGCTTAGTGTATTCATCTCTTGGTCTCCCTCTACGATTTTTACCCTCCACGCTGCCCTCCAATACTAAATTGGTGATCCCTCGATGTCTCAGAACATGTCCTACCAACCGATCCCTTCTTATAGTCAAGTTGCTCCACAAGCTCCTCTTCTCCCCAATTCTATTCAATACCTCCTCATTAGTTATGTGATATACCCACCTATTCTTCAGCATTCTTCTGTAGCACCACATTTCGAAAGCTTCTATTCTTTTCTTGTCTAAACTATTTATCGTCCACGTTTCACTTTCATACATGGCTACACTCCATACAAATACTTTCAGAAACGACTTCCTGACATTTAAATCTATACTCGATGTTAACAAATTTTTCTTCTTCAGAAACGCTTTCCTTGCCATTGCCAGTCTACATTCTATATCCTCTCTACTTCGACCATCATCAGTTATTTTGCTCCCCGAATAGCAAAACTCCTTTACTACTTTAAGTGTCTCATTTCCTAATCTAATTCCCTCAGCATCACCCGACTTAATTCGACTACATTCCATTTTCCTCGTTTTGCTTTTGCTGATGTTCATCTTATACCCTCGTTTCAAGACGCTGTCCATTCCGTTCAACTGCTCTTCCAAGTTCTTTGCTGTCTCTGACAGAATTACAATGTCATTGGCGAACCTCAAAGTTTTTATTTCTTCTCCATCGATTTTAATACCTACTCCAAGACCGATAACCGTTGCTGTCTGGTCCCTTAAACCCACAAACCAACCAACCAACCTACTCCGAACTTTTCTTTTGTTTCCTTTATTGCTTGCTGAATATACAGATTGAATAACATCGGGGAGAGGCTACAACCCTGTCTCACTCCCTTCCCAACCACTGCTTCCCTTTCATACCCCTCGACTCTTATAACTGCCATCTGCTTTCTGTACAAATTGTAAACAGACTTTCGCTACCTGTATGTTACCCCCTGCCACCTTCAGAATTTGAAAGAGAGTATTCCAGCCAACATTGTCAAAAGCTTTCTCTAAGTCTACAAATGCTAGAAACGTAGGTTTGCCTTTCCTTAATCTTTCTTCTAAGATAATCAGCGGCAGCAACAGTTTTTGATTAACCATGTTATTTCTTACTTGTATTTTGAAACAGACTTTTCAGAATGATTAAGAAATATAACGTTATTACGCTTGTAATTCGTCTCTGTTTCAAATTAGTGAATGTTTTGTGCAATCCGTTTTATGCAGTTCGTGCTCCACAGTGAGCGAGATGAAGCAGAGGTTACGACATTGGACACGTATTAGGGAAGGCGACAGTTATAATCTTCGTCCAGCTTTAGGTTTTCCGCAGTTTCACTACATCTCCTAAGGAAAATGTCAGGATGATTGCTATAAAAAGGGTGACGTCGATTTCCTTCCTCAACATTTCTAAAACAGAGCCTGTGTTCCATCAGTAAAGACCTCGTCATGGACGGAACGTTTAACACTCATCTTCCTTTTTTCATTCGTGTAGCACATTGCATTTATACCTCGGTTTACTTATCAGAGAATGTAGATATTCTGAATATGGGACAAAGTACATACTTCATCACTGCAGTAGAGTTTTTCTCCGACGCCGGTGTTTCTTCAAGCTCTCTTGCCCTTATACACACTTTTTAATGGGAAGAGTTTGACGACCATCACCTACGTGATCACTTCCCGAGCTGGAAACACGTAATGAAAGAAGTAGGGAAAGGATTACGGTTTGCTTTGCATAGTTACTGTCATTGTAATACTGAGGAATGCAATTTATGTCTACCATCCTTAATCATTCCACGGGAAACTGGGAAGCATTCCGTAATTATTTCTAACCAGAATCATGTTATATTGGTACACATTTTTTGGGTGTCTAATGAACCAGCTGGAGACGGACCATTAACAAGGTGTGCTGTGTACCGCCCAGTCCTTTGTAGACCGCTATTCTGGCAACTGTGCCTCCACTAATAATTCATCTATCTCACTTGAGAGGGACGGCTTCTCTCGTTTGAAGTACTGGCGCCAGTTCAGCGCCGAATAATAAAACGACAGAGCGTATCGTGCGTAATGGAAGTTTAACCAATTACAGAGGACAGAAAAGCACTAAACACCGCCATTCTGCGCCCTTTGAGCACCCGAGGCTTTAACGTGACCCTTATACGAGAGTTCGCTTCATTCGCGAGATAATAGCGAATGAAAGAGGTGGAATGGACCTAATGCCTGTGTTGTTTATGGCACTAGCGTACGTTCGTTGCGCAAATTCACGGTGCTTCCTTCAGAATTTTCATACGAATTATTTCCAGTTCGATGCTTCTCTTTGGAATAATCTATTTCATTTTGAATGTTCATGGTCTGAAAACGTAATAGTCCACAGATGCTGTCTTGAGTTGAAAGTTTCCTTTTATTCTATACTTCGTATTCATAATCTTCTCTTTTTTGATGGTAAGATGAAACGGTTATAGTTGAAAATATTTGAACCACTGGCACAGCACATTTAACAAAAGATTATTTATGCCATAAAGAATCAATCAGAATAGAATAAAAGAGTGAAATCGATGGCGGAGACTGAAGGATACAGATAATCAACGTCAAAATCTTAAAAGTAATGTGATGTAGAGTTTAATATCCTCCTGAAGTTATTGTGCTAATCATTCGAGACTAACAACTGCCGTTATTTTACTGTAGTGAAAGAAGCTGTTATGTAATATTCCGTGATTCATATTGTGTGATCGTCCAAGAAATTGGTGTGACATACGCAAGACTGCGTGTCTTCCAGCGTGGGTAGTTTTACTTAGAACGGTTACCTCACACAAAAATACAGACGACGGACGTTCTCGTAAGTGTATCGGCCACAACAGTGGGCAAGAAATGGATGAATACGTACCCTGTACTTCGCAAGACGTTACAAAAGTAAACATATGCGACTTAGCTACTTATTAACTTTACATCGTCTGTAAGAATGTGGAACCGAGATCGTGACCCGTGTCATTTTGTTGATTGTAAGACAATATTATGGCCCACAGATCTATTCTTCAACGTGTCTTTCACAACAGGTAGGAGATATTTGTATCTCAGCACGTTTCGCTCATATTGACAAACATGGAGGTATCTCTCTGGTGGATTAAGAAACGAATATGACATTAGTTGACTTGTTTCTGAACGCTATTAGCTATCTCTGAATGGGTACGGAAAATCACGAACGCAGTTGCTTTCGATACATCTTTAATGTAACGCTGTATTGGGCACAAGTTCATTCATCTAAGTTATGTGAACACCGTAACTACACACTTGTTATTAACTTACCGCGAAGAAACCTCGTCTGAAATTGAGTTGGTGTTGACTGGTCGTTGCTACACCACATCATCTTGTAGGATAATTGACACTGTCGTCGAATAAACGAGTGAAAAGTTAAATTTTTAGAAAAAAGTGCGCGTAGTAAAAACTCAAGTTCACTTACCAAGAATGTGACATTTTGGTATACATTTCATTGGTGTCTTTGTTTTGTTATAATTAATATGTGCCGCTTTTTTGTGATGACCGAGGAACATGCTGCAGACCAAGTGTTACGAGGAAAGGCATTGTTTACGGACACTTATAGCTGTGCTGAACTCACCTCAACTTGACTTGCCTATTTGTCTTATATGTATTTCTGTGTTTATATTTGTACGTATCTGTATTTTTATATTCATTTTTAATCTTAATAATTATAACAATAATACTTTATTTGCTTATCTGCCGGCTTGCATTGCAGGCCCTGCAGGTCATAACGTTATGCCCCTGAGTCTAACAGAAAATCAAATTCGTTTCCTGATCTGAGTGACATTTAGTCAGTGTTAACTGCATTTCGTCTACATTTCAGTTCCCAATTGTTGGTTTCTGTTCATAGAGCACTGCCGTAAAAACCAGACTGCTAAAAAATAAGATTGTAGATTTTCTTAAATATTGGATGCTTCTGAAACAGGCTCTTTTGTCTTATCTAGGACGAAAGACTATGGCAGAAGACTGTGAGTCACCTTTACAAGATGAGTCGGAAAAGGCAGAAATATGAAAACTTCTTCCAGAACCACGCATGAAGAAGTAATACGACTGGAGTGATCACTGGCTTACAGGGGATAATATTTTGTTACTATGAACATGTGAATATACACTATGCAACAGCAGGAGTGGAAGTGCATAAAGTGCATCAGTACCTCTGCCTTATAAAGGAAAGGTTTCTTACAAACTCTTTCATAAAACGAGTGGAACAGTCTATACCATGTCTCTGCATTACGAAAGCTGGCCGGAGTGGCCGAGCGGTTCTAGGCGCTACAGTCTGGAACCGTGCGACCACTATTGTCGCAGGTTCGAATCCTACCTCGGGCATGGATGTGTGTGATGTTCTTAGGTTAGTTAGGTTTAAGTAGTTCTAAGTTCTAGGGGACTGATGACCTCAGAAGTTAAGTCTCTTAGTACTCAGAGCCATTTTTCTTGCATTACGAAAGTTATAAATATGTTATGATTATTATAAAATTTAAGTGGTAAACCGTGTAACATTTTGCTATCATTTCATTCAAATAAAAATAAAACAAGAAGGTTCTGTTAATTGCTATTCCTAATAATATCACAGTGTATTAAATTGAAGGTTAATTAAGCTGAAATGCAGCCTGACGTACACGATCATACTGGTGCTGTTATCATTAAATTTTTAGTGAAAGATTTTTTTACTCTTCCTTAATCGTAAGACAGTATGCCAAAATATGCAAATAATTCAATTTAATTCACCATTTTCTTTACGAAAGTGTGAGGTTGGAAAGGGCTATAGCGGTGAACGAAGGTCTAATCTTATCAGGACTCCACCCTTTCCTTTAAGAATGCTGCTATATTTACAAGTAGAGCCATCCATAGAACGTAGCTGTGTGGGTTTTATCCAAGGCCTTCAACTACGTCAAAGTTCAAATGGGTACATACATGATGTCGTCTGCCCTGTGTAGAATAGCTTACGCTGTAACTCTACGTAAGTAGTGTTATTATTCAGCAGGTTACAAGAATGACACTCGTCGCGCCTTTATTTCACTTACATATACCTGCAAAATTAAAATAATTTTTATACGCGATGCGCAGTTGCATCCAATCACTTTCAAAGTGTACAGTACGTAGTAAAAAGTCAACCGTTCTGAGATTATTGCAGCTGAGATGGCTTTAACTATTATTCCTAAACTCGGTTAAACTCTAGCGATTGAAAATGACTTGAAGAGTCAATAATACCGACGGTTTACGTGTAAACACAAGGTACCAGTATTATCACTTTCAAACCTACACACAACGTACATGTAACAGCTTCAATTACGCAACGTATTATCAAAGCTAATGTTTAATGACAATTCTGTTATTTGCAGCCGGCCGTAGTGGCCGTGCGGTTCTAGGCGCTGCAGTCTGGAACCGAGTGACCGCTACGGTCGCAGGTTCGAATCCTGCCTCGGGCATGTATGTGTGTGGTGTCCTTAGGTTAGTTAGGTTTAATTAGTTCTAAGTTCTAGGCGACTGATGACCTCAGAAGTTAAGTCGCATAGTGCTCAGAGCCGTTTCAACCATTTTTTTTTATTTGCAAAGACTCTCAAAAACCCTTTTAATTACTACAGCAAAGCTATTCCCAGCAGAAAACCACCGTAAATAATGCAAAGTCGTACGTACACACCATGATAATATTACGTAAGTCAGTTTAATTAATCCAGCAAAATGTTCAGGGGTCGTAGATTTATTCTCGTATACTAGTACTGATTGCAGAATATATTGACGCCATTGTTAAAATAACTCCCATTAAACTGAGTTAATATCCTTGATTCAATCGTATGATGAACTATTACATAAATAGCGTCTCTGATCTACAATTCTTAATACAATTATTAACAGCCATATCATTTAACTTTATTCCTTTGTCTCCACTTGGGAGGTAGTTCGTAGTAAATATGACCGCTTTTAATAAATTTCAAGTTTTATCTTTTTAATTAAAACGAGTTCGTTTGACGTAACACAAAAACTTATTAATACCGTTGGTTCAAAATACTGTTATACGTCGTGCGTACTCGCAAACAGCTTCTCATATGTAAATCACTTTCAAATAACTATAAACAGAACGTGGAATTTGGTCGTATTACTATGTGTTTAATCATTAAAGAACTTCCCAAATAACTCGACAAATATCCACACTATTTAAAATTTGCAGCTTTTCACAGTACACGTTAAAACACTTACACTAGGAAACTGAAAGACGAGTTTTACTTCCTTTGCCTGTCTCAGCTATCTTATTTTCTTTTTATTGATAAAAGCTCAATTATAACTGACAATACACGGTCTCATTACTAGAAAAATATTACGAAAGTCATTCGTCACGAAACTCTTCAATAGTTTTCAAATGGTTACACAGTACATCGTAATATGGGTCCAGGTTTTCTGACCTTCAGTTCCTTTTCTTTACGCGTTATAAAATATTCAAATGTGTGTGAAACCTTATGGGACTTAACTGCTAAGGTCATCAGTCCCTAAATTTACACACTCCTTAACCTAAATTATCCTAAGAACAAACACACACACCCATGCCCGAGGGAGGACTCGAACCTCCGCCGGGATCAGCCGCACAGTCCATGACTGCAGCGCCTAAGACCACTCGGCTAGTCCCGCGCGGCTCTACGCGTTAGGGTGGATTGCAAACTTCACATAACACGCTGCGTACACTAGCAAAATAAGACACAGTTCCCAGTCTATCAATCGTTACCGACTGCCAAACAAAATATAAATTATATCGAGACCTCAGCTTGGAAACCACAATAATCCTACAACCACCAAATGAGCACGAACACTATCACCTCAGAGTCGGCCAATAGATTTGTTACAACCGTTTCACGGAACTTTAGGACCACTGAAGTCCAAATAAACTAATTACCACTGGAATTATCCGGCCTCACAAATACACGGCTTACTGCATCAGCCGCTTACTCAAATGGGCATCTCACTAATCCACGTAAGGGCATTCGCAGCTTGATTATTCAAATTCTGACATGCGCAACCTCTCGATTAGAAACACCACTAAGTTTCCTAAACCATACAAATTTCGGAGCTGGCTAGCCGCGGCCTCTCTTAGCAAACTGTCACCAGTGTTATCTCCCGTCAGACGATATGCTCCATCCTGTGGCAAAGCGGGGACTCAACTAACTACCTGACAATGCCAAGATCTCCATAAACCATATCACAGACCAAACGCCACGATTTTTTGACTTCACGCTAATGTTTACGTTACAGAAAATATCTCTCGCGGCGTCGTATAAAAATGGTTCAAATGGCTCTGAGCACTATGGGACTTAATAGCTGAGGTCATCAGTCCCCTAGAACTTAGAACTACTGCAAATAACTAACCAAAGGACATCACACCCATCCATGCCCGGTGCAGGATACGAACCTGCGACCGTAGCGGTCGCGCGGTTCCAGACTGTAGCGGCGTCGTATAGCGGCCAGGTATCTGCGATGGTGGACTGTCTCAGAACTCTACCGTCGCCGCTGCCCAATCACTGCTTTGCTGCATAGTTGATGAGTTTTGCAGCCGTTTGTCGATCTGGATATCTACAACATATACAAAGAATGCTTAGGCAACAATTATAGCATGCATACATTAAAACCTGTCGTATTTCTTCTCTATAGTTCACGTATGTGGAGGCGAACAACGTCTTTTAATGTCCGCTATAATTTGACACGGTACAGTCTCACGCACTGTTTTTCATATCATTTAGCGAATGCTTAAGCCCGTGAACGGACAACCGGTGGTTAAAACCATTGGTGGAGCGTCTCTTTCTGGTCACGTCATTGCTGGTGGGGAAAAGAAAAGTAGGCCTACTGCGAGTCAGTCACAGTCGTTACAAGTGGTTCATTTTCTTCAGTTATTCATCAGCACATTTTCCTTTATTTATTTTTCCCGTCTTACCTTTCTCTTAGGTTTCATTCGGCCACTTTGAGCAGCCGACTTGTCTTACGTGTTTTTGTCATGAAAGATTGTTTTTCCCACTACCACGAAATATGTGACGCATTTCCGAAACGTATATCCAAATTCAGTTCTTACATAAACATGTCACCATACTATGTGCTTCCTTATATTTGAATTGTGTACTTCAGGCCCGCATCTCGTGGTCGTGCGGTAGCGTTCTCGCTTCCCACGCCCAGGTTCCCGGGTTCGATTCCCGGCGGGGCCAGGGATTTTCTCTGCCTCGTGATGGGTGGGTGTTGTGTGCTGTCCTTAGGTTAGTTAAGTTTAAGTAGTTCTAAGTTCTAGGGGACTGATGACCATAGATGTTAAGTCCCATAGTGCTCAGAGCCATTTGAACCAATTGTGTACTTCGCTCTTCATTTTCACTTCAATAGCCCTTGTGACTTAAGAATATACTCCTCTACAATCATTTTGAAGACTATGATGAAGACGAATGAGCTTCAGTGCAACAAATTTCTCTAACGTTATAGAAACATAGAATCTGGCATCTGATACTTTTAAAATGCATTTCTTTACTTCACTAAACACAAAGAAAATGTAACGATAACGGAAAACATTTTTCGGGAAAAGTAACTTCTAATATAAACTATCAAAGTTTTTCCAACGACCGTTTAGTAGTTGCTATGTTATGCAACTACATCTGCACTACTAGCTAAAAAAGTTGTGTGGATTCCTTGCACAAGATTGATTACTGGAATTTATAATTTCTCGTAGTATGTTCAAGGTATAAATCAAACGATTAATGCTGCTGTTTTCCTTGATATCTTCGCAGCGGCATGGAGGTCGAACAGCTTAACGCACGATAGTGACCGTCTTGAGAGTTTTACTAGCGTCTTGGCCACTTTACAAGACAGTAAACTGTACGACACCTACTATGTAATGCACTTATGAAAATTTGAATACTTTAGCCCTGTTATACTAACGTTTACGAAACAAGCGTCATCCAGAAAAACCGGCTGAATGAATCCATATTTGCCGGCCGAAGTGGCCGAGCGGTTAAAGGCGCTACAGTCTGGAACCGCACGACCGCTACGGTCGCAGGTTCGAATCCTGCCTCGGGCATGGATGTGTGTGATGTCCTTAGGTTAGTTAGTTTTAAGTAGTTCTAAGTTCTAGGGGACTTATGACCACAGCAGTTGAGTCCCATAGTGCTCAGAGCCATTTGAACCATTTTTTGAATCCATATTTGAAAGACATATGGGAGAATGTGCTAGCAATAAATGATTCAGATAGAAATTTGACGGCATATACTGTACATGGATCCAGCAGCGCCATCCTTCGTGTAACACGTAAGTTCAGAGTTACAAAATGAGTATTTGTTACCCGCCAGGATGACTAACACACATTTTCAGTATTACCTGTTACGGGTCATGTTAAATATATCTTCAGATTTTCCAATATGACAGTAGTAGGTGTAATTAATAGGTATTTTATATGGCATGAAGTGTAATTTTTGCATACAGTGGGACATAATATTATTTTTCATATGTTCTACTACTATCGAGTGGAAGATTTTGAGATGATGTGTTAACTACATTAAAATATCTAGGCCTAATCGTCAGAGTCTGCACTAGTCATTGTGACGGGTAGTCCATTTTCGGTTGAAAAAAGAAGTGATCACGGCGTTCTAAACGCAATGTCTTTTTACATTATGTCGGTATCATGCCTACTCCAGTCAGTGAAGAAGAGTCGAATGAGGCAGAAAGACGAAAACAAGTCTAGCATTCCTCGCTGACGTCATGGATACCTAGTGGCATGGACTCGACTAATGTCTGAAGTAGTGCTGGAGGGAACTGAAATCATGAATCCTATAGGGTTGTCCATAAATCCGTAAGAGTAGGACGGGGTGGAGATCTCTTCTGAACACCACGTTGCAAGGCATTCCAGATATGCTCAATTATGTTCATGTATAGGGTGTTTGGTGGCCAGCGGAAGTATTTGAATCGAGAAGAGTGTTTCTGGGATCACTCCGTATCAATTCTGGTCGTGTGTGGTGATGCATTGTCCTCCTGGAACTGCCCAAGTCCGTCGGCAAGCACAATGGACATGAATGGATGCAGGTGATCAGACAGGATGCTTACGTACGTGTCACCTGTCAGCGTATCTAGACGTATCAGGGGTCCCATATCACTCCAGATGCACACGCCCTACACCATTACAGAGCCTCCACCAACTTGAACAGTCCCCTGCTGACATGCAGGGTCCATGGATTCAAGAAGTTGTTTCCATTCCCGTATATGTCCATCCGCTCGGTACGATTTGAAACGAGACCCGTCCGACCAGGCAACATGCCAATGTCGATGATGTTTCGTTAAATGGTTTGCACGCTGTTACTTGTTGATGGCCCAGCACTGAAATCTGCACCAATTTGCGGAACAATTGCTCCTCTGTCACGTTGAACGAGTCTCTTCAGTCGCCGTTGGTCACGTTCTTGCAGGATCTTTCAAAATTGTTTAAATGTGTGTGAATTCCTCAGGGACCACACTGCTGAGGTCTTCGGTCCCTAGACTAACACACTACTTAAACCAACTTATGCTAAGAACAACACACACACTCGTGCCCGAGGGAGGACTCGAACCTCTGGCGGGAGGGGCTGCGTAATCAGTGACATGGCGCCTCTAACGGCACGGCGTAGGTTCTTTTTACGGCCGCATCTATGTCGCGGATTTGATCTTTCACCGAATTCCTGATACTCACAGTACACTCGTGAGATGGTCGTACGGGAAAATCTCCACTTCATCGCTACCTCGGAGATGCTCTGTCCCATCGCTTGTGTGCCGACTACAACACAACGTTCACACTCATTTACATCTTGATAACTGCCATTGTAGCAACAGTAACCAATCTAACAACTGCGCCAGATACTTGTCTTATGTAGGCGTATTCTGCCTCTTTACATATCTCTGTATTTGAATACGCATGCCTATAGCAGTTTCTTTGGCGCTTCAGTGTACCTTCCTCAGCACCTTTAAATAATTCGCAAAAACTTTGGCTTTCAAACATATTCGCGCTATTTTATGCTGAGAGAGAAGGGAACAGTGGCAGTGGGAAAGAACGTTAACGGTAATAAATACTGGAAGATAGTAAACAACGATGGTGGTACAGAAAGAGCAATGGAGACACTAGCAGTGTGAGAGACAGAAAAAGACTAAGTGGTTGCCGAACATAGTTGACAGTGACAGAACAGTGTTAGGAAATGAGTGAAGGAGACAGTACAAGTGGGAGAGGGATAAAGAGAAGGCGAAGGTGTAAGTGAGTGAGTTCAAATGGCTCTGAGCAATATGGGACTCAACTTCTGCGGTCATCAGTCCCCTAGAACTTAGAACTACTTAAACCTAACTAACCTAAGGACATCACACACATCCATGCCCGAAGCAGGATTCGAACCTGCGACCGTAGCGGTCGCGCGGTTCCAGACTGTAGCGCCTAGAACCGCTCGGCCACTCCGGCCGGCTAAGTGAGTGAGTGTCAGTGATAATGAGAGACAGAGTCAATGACAATGATAGCGATAATGAGAGACAGAGTCAATGACAATGATAACGAAGAAGAGAGAGACAGTGACAATGAGAAGCGACAGCAACTGCGGAAATGAATGAACGAGATACTGTCCGTAAAATAGACCAAGAGGGAGAAAGTGACGCTGAAAGGAAACTTAAGTAGTAGGACAGAACGAAGGAGATTGGCTGTGAGACAAGAATCGGTGAAAGTCAGAGAGATACAAAGAGATAATGACAGTGAGTTGGGCTGAATGAGTGAGTGAGAAGGGGCAAGTGGGAGTGGAAGGGTATGAGCGACTTAGAGCGATGAGTGAGCGGATGCTCGTGGGAGTGAGAGCAGCGTTGCATGTTAAGAAGAGCATGAATACGTTCACGTCAAAGTTTTTGAAAAAATTTTTAAAGTTGCTTAGGAAGGTAGAAAGGAGACAGCTGTTAACTCACTTTTCGGTGAGAATCGTTTTAACTCCTTCATATTCGCCTTTTTGTGCTCCGATTGGAGCTTTCCGCTGGAAAATACTATCCTCGTAACCTCAGCATGGTGTCTTGCCTTAATCACGACAACTAGTTTGATAGTTTGTGGAGGTGCTGGGTACAACGTGCGAACTGAGCAGCAATCGCTACGTGAGGAAGGTTTTAAACCGTAATTACCACTCTTTGTTTAGGCAATTTCATGGACAGTTGATATGACGGAAGAGTGGCGAAGTTCTGGGTTTCTTCAACAGTATGTCATGAGAACGTCCATGTCTCTTTATTCAACCAAGAACGATGTAAAGAGGCATATATTCTTTCTACACAACACCCATTTACCCAACAGGATCTCGAAAACACACAATTTTATGGGAAATATTAATCGTTATGCAAATGGTTTAATTTTAATAACAAATACATTGTACTTTGGAATGGCTGTCTACACTTCAAATGTTAACTTTACACTAAACTAAAGAAAACTATACTAAACTCAATACTTATGTCCTGATAAGACAATAATATGCAGCAGGCATGGTAGAGGTACGCATCACAGAGGCGCTCTCGTTGTTACCTCAGCGTCTGTAGATGATGCTCTGTCAAGTATTTCGTAGTGAGTTTCAAATGTTCAAAACTTTCCACCTGAATTACAGTTAGCTTGGGTGGAGACGATCAGTATTTATGTGTTTCCTTTAATTGCGCTTAGAACCGTATCATAAGGAGGAACATAAGATTTCATGACCTGTCGTCGATGAGGTCGTTAGGGACGGAGCACATGCTCTGACTGAGCAAGGATATCGGATGTACCTTTTCTGAGGAATCATCCCTTCATTCGCCCCAATCTGTTTACGAAATTCGGGTAAAACCAAATCTGGATAGCCGTTAAGTGCTTTTAAACCGCTATCCCCTCCCCCGAATATTAGTCCAGTGTCTTATCACAGCGCCGCCTAGGAGGTGTGTTTTCGGAAGTACTTAACACGACTCAAAACTTTCAGCACAACAGGCGCTGCGAATAGTTGTTTCGATTATTTTGTAAGTCCCAATAGTATTCAAATGTTAAACGCGAAATATGTTCTGTAACTTTTGTCGAACCTATCACAGTTGAGTATAAAACAAGAACCCAAGTACCTTTGTACAATTCCTATTTTATCTCCAGCACCAAGATGTGAAACATCTACTGAGCATTCGTTTTCCACAGGGCCCTCATAATCACTTGCATGCCATTTAGTTTACTTTTTAATAACAGATGTGTGATAATTTCAACGCTGAACAACAACACAACCCTCAGCAGCCTCCTGAGATCAGCCACTTCATGACGGAAATTAATAACATTGCAGTAATCACCAGTTATTTATTTGTTAGTCAATATGAGGTAGGACTACCAAGAAGCAATGGATGAATCCATTAACCTTAATTTAAATTTCGACCTTCGTTGAATACTTTGGTTGCTTCCAGGTTTCTTTTGCGATCACAGACAGAGAGCTCTCCTAAGATCTTTCTCCGTCTCTTCATCATCTTTGGCTGTTTTTTTTTTTCAACTGTCGAGGATAACATTGCTGATAAAATGCTTGGACGAGCTGATAGTGCTCTTTTTTCTTTTCTTTTTTTTCTTTTCTTTGACAGTTGCTCAAAGTATTCGATTACCGATTGTATCATTCGTGTACTTAGGGACTTGGCAGTGGAATGTCTGTTCCAAAACTTGTTTCGCGGTTCTCGGTCGTAACCTGATAAAGTGGCTCCAATATTACAGAGAAAACCGAAGTCTTCACGCCTTGTACTAGACTCACTATAAATTTTCCGGTAGCAGGCACAAGTTCCTGGCGGTCTCTGGCGAGGTCGTCGGCGGACGTGGCTGAATGCGTTTGTGATCATCGTACCGACAGACAACTGTGGCAAATATACTAATACGCAAGATTTAAGAGCGAAAGTAACTTCCGCATGATGTGATGCTGCCAAGTAACATCGCTCCAAGAAATACATAGAAAGAACTGTTATAATATAGTACAGTACAGTACAGTACAGAAGGTGACTGAAGGAAATACGCAATGAGACTACCAGGAATAATACTTTTTTTCATAGCCAATAATTACACTGAAGTCACCGCGATTTGTGATGGTCATCTGGACATTAAAAAATGTGGAAAATGGTTCTTAATGGGGTGTTTGATCACCGCTGACGGCAGTGTATGCTCTGCAACTTGCTCCCATGCTGATCACAAGTTTGGTAACCGGTTCTTGTGGTAGGGCATTCCACTTCTCCACCAGCGCGCTTGACAACTGCTGAATGTCCTTAGGTGCGAGTGGACGTGCTGTAATACATCTCACCAACACATCCCATACGTGCTCTACGGGATTTAAGTCGGGGGAATTAGCAGGCCAGACCATTCGCCTATTATCCTCTCGTTCCAAGAGCTCCTCCACCTGCGCTGTTTTATGCAGTAGTGCCGTATCAGCGAAGTCAAGGCCGATTGCACCAATGAAAGGATGTATATGAGGAAGGAGTACAGAGTCAAAATAACGTTGACCGACGAGTGTACCGCGTTCAAAGATACGGAGATCATGCTAAATTGCCTCGTTATGTCTCCCCACACGGTATCACCTGGACCACCAAAACAATCATGTTCGACAATGCTGGAAGTCCCTTCATATGGCGAGAGGTGGAAACACATAATGCACCCAGGAACGTTGTTTACTTGTAGAGGAATCGAACGTCTTGGCACAAGAACACCTTAGCAACCTTATGGGCAGCAAGGGAGCATGTTGCCGGGCACGCATTGCCGTTCATGGTAATCACACACCCTATTACGAACCATGTCCCGCATTTCGTAGTGTCTAGGGAACCATTATGAATCGTGGTGACTTCAATGTAATAATTGTCTTTCAACAAAAGTGTCGTTTCTCTTCGTCTTATTACATATTTCTTTCAGTTACATTCTGTACTATAGTGTTGCAGTTCTATCTATGGTCCAAGTTTCATGGAGCTATGTCGTCTAAGTATTTGTTGTATATTCAGAAAACAAACTTATTAACAATTAACACAACAATATCTTGTGTTACCACAGTAAGGCGATATACTATCGACTAATACTGTGACGACCTGAAATTGTTTAGATCAGCCACTCCTTGACACACACAAGAGTAGCTAATTGAGATGTAAATGACAGTTCTATGTGTTGATGGATCTGAAGAACGCAGTTAGCAATGCTTCTGACAGATAATGATGGAGCAGTGAGTAAGGTAATATAAAGTTCAACGTTTTCTCGATGCCATGGTCGATAGTACCGAAGCACTTGCTCAGCAGTATAATGATGAGGAGCGAAGTCTACTGTAGCTTACTCAAAAGACTCAACCTGGCAAACAGCTGATGTGATTCCAGGGGACCTCAGTTTATAAGACAGGGAACAGGTTTGTCCAGCGATCTTCCAGATATCGTCAGTATCTCAACTACTGTGTAACAATGGTCAGTACTGGATCATGAACACTGAGCGAGATGGCACATTGGTAATACGCTCGACTTGTATTCGAAGGACTGTGCGTCAGCCTTCGTCGACCATCCTTAGTTAGGTTCCCTGTTGTTCCCTGAACCACTTGAGATAAATGTCGGGCTGGTTGCTGTGGCCGCACACTTAGGACATCGTAGCACCTACTGCATTGGCATGCCACTTTACGTTCAACCATGACGGGATGCCTGCATCTCAGGGTGTATATTCATCAGGAAAACCTACGTCGTCTTTGTTGTCAAAACAAAAACTTACTGGCGGCCACAGCACAACACATCACCACGTCTCCACCAACGGCCACCAGGGACCGCTACCCGTTCACGGAGCCTGCAGAACAGCTCCACAAGAGGTCGCAGCTAGCGTAGGAAATTCTTTGCTACACCAAGCACATGATCGCAAATAGTTCCGGCAGATACATCCGGCACCTCACGGAATACAGAGTGGAGCAAGAAAGTGCACCGGACGAGTGGGTAAGATTGGACGTGAATATGTGCTTATAATCACACCCTGTGATGCTCACACCACGTATATGGACGCCACGTGATCCACATAGGTTCGGAGCGTAGTGCGGGCTGTGTCAGTGTGAGTGGAGCAGTGCAAATGGGACGGTGGTACTCACAGTGGAGCAGTGGATGTTCGCAGTTTAAAGTTACGTGACAACAAAGTCATGGAAACGCTGTGGTCAGTTGTTTGCTGAGAAGTTTAATGGTGCCAAAGGGCCAGCAAAGGGTGCCATACAACGCTTTGTCCGAAAATAGCTAAAAAAAAATCCGAAACGTGACACACACACACACACACACCACAAAACGTGGCTGCACTTCACCAAAAAATGCTTCTGATTCTTACTAAGTCAACCCGAAGCCTGTCGCAAGAGACTGGCATATCACGTTGACCATGCGGACGAATACTCCACCTGGACCTGCATATGCGTTTCTACTGAGTATCTATTGTTTTTGCATTAAAATCAGCAGATGCTCCTCAGTTTTGTATGTGGCTGTTGACTGAGATAACAATTAATGGCTTGGAAATGGGTCTTTCTTTATGCCTGATGACATAGCCGCGCGTTCTAGCGCACTGCCTCACGAGTGGGATTGTGTCCCAGTTCCCGGCACGAATCCGCCTGGCGGATTATTGTAAAGGTTCGGTTGGTTTTTGATTCGGTTTTTCATCTACCTCGGCGAATGCGGGCTGGTTCCCCTTATTCCGCCTCAGTTACACTGTGTCGCCAATTGCTGCGCAAACACCGTTTCCATGTACCTGTACACCATAATTATAATACCACGCAAACGTTTGGGGTCACACTCGTCTGGTATGAGACGTTCCTGGGGTCAACTGGGGGCCGAGCTGCACAACAACCCTGGGTTCGGTGTGGGGCAGCGGTGGGGTGGGTGGACTGTTGTGGCCTGTTGTGGGATTGTGAACCACTGAGGGCTACAGTGGGACAAAGGCACTCTGTCGTTTCTAGGTCCCCGTTTTAATACGATGTCTGATGAAGCCTCATTTCGCCTGATTGGTTAGGTCAGCTCACAGAATAACAGGTTCTGGGCAGCAGAGAATCCGCATAACTTCCAAGAAACGCTATTGTATGATCTGAAGGTTACATTGTATTGTATTGTATGTTAACCGGGGGCCTAGAAACGACGGAGAGGCTGCGTCTCCACCGCAGCCGCAGTAGTCCACAGCCCCACGACGACTACCGCAGTCCACTTCACCTCTCCGCCGTCCCACACCGAACCACTCTCTCATCTTTCAGGGTTAAAGTGCGGTTCAGCCCCCGGTGGACACCGCCCCCCCCCCCCCGCCCTCCCCCCCCCTTCCAGGGAAAGTCTCACACCAGACGAGTGTCAACACTATGTTTGCGTGGTAGAGTAAAGGTGGTGTTCGCTTACGCAGAGAACTTGTTTGCGTAGCAATCGCCGACATAGTGTAGCTGAGGCGGAATAAGGGGAACCAGCCCGCATTCGCCGAGACAGATGGAAAACCGCCTAAAAACCATCCACAGACTGGCCAGCTAGCCGGACCTCGACACAAGTCCGCCGGGCGGATTCGTGCCGGGGACCAGGCGCTTCTTCCCAATCCGGAAAGCCGTGCGTTAGACCTCACGGCTAACCGGGCGGGCGCAAGCCACATTACTGGTCCCATTTTCTTTCATCAAATGCTCACTTCGGTATGCTACGTTGCCAACATTTTGAAATCATTTGAGGCAGCATTAACGGAGGAGGAGAAGACCTACAGTTACTTCCAACAGAAAGGAGCAACTGCCAATACAACCGGCGGAACCTATGGAGCGCAGCATAAAATATTCTCGCCTGACCTAGTTGCTGGCAGAGCTCAGTCTGGTCATGGTCCCAATTGGCAAACCAGATCACCTTATTTGTCAGTGTACGATTACTTTGTGTGGGGAGCCCTCAGGTCTAAGGTGTACAGCAACAGCTCTCATATTCTTCAAGAACTGCAGCAGAGCACTTCAGATGAGACTGCAGCAATTCCAGCATTCCAGCTTCGATCCGCCTTCAGCAATTTGCTAACAAGGGCCCAAAAATGCCAAGAGATAAATTGTGGTCACTTTCAACATCTGCTATTGCCAGGTTAGTACTGTATTTCCTTTCCTCTGCTGTGTTTCTTTATACCCTGGAACTCTGTTCTCCGAGCCACTTTTATATGCCCCATCCCGTATATCGGCCCGCATTACATTTTGTTTGCCGGCTACTGCAAGTCAAAGCGCGTTGCCCGGAGGTCACTGGAATCGGGTCGCTCGTGTGCTGGTTCTTACCTTACAAAAACAGTGGCTCACTGTGACATCGCGCTAATTAAACATGAAATTTGGTTTTTTGGGTGAAAACTGCACTGTAGCAGGAAGTTATCAGTATACACCTCTTTTCAAAAACGTGTGCCAGTTAAGGCTTTTGAGACGTGAAAATGTGTTGGACCTATTTAATACTGTTGCGTTTAGAAAATTGACTAATTGTCTCCCTACCATGCCATTACATGCTGCATGTCGTTAGTTTATTGAAGTTTTACTGACGAATTTATTTAACGAATGCTGATTACAATGAAAACTAGTATCGACGCACGAATAAAAAATATTCCAAAGATGTTCAAAATTATAAAAACTAGTGTACACTGTGGTGGAGCGCAGCTACGGCGGTTGGAAGTGAATAAGAAGCCTACTGACGGCATTTGCAGTTTGTTTCAAATTCAATACGTTGCGGAACTAGGCAACATCTCAGTTTACATTCTTTGTGAATCTCTAACACAGCAGGCAGTACTAGATGACTGGAAAAGAGTCGCTGGTTGCTTATGTTATCAAGGTGGCTACACTTTGTTGGGTAATATATATCTTCAATTATCGGCGCATGTGGACGGTCAAGCTGTATTTTCCTAGATTTCCAAAAGATGGTATCATATTCCCGACTGCTGACAATGGTAGGATTATGTGATTTCCTTCACAGAATTTTCGGTTGACACATTCCATTACTTCATTTAACTTAGGTAATGCTAATACGGAATTATTTAAAAACTTAATTGCTCCAAGGGAGTTTGACTGGAACATTCGTTTAAGCGGCGTATCAGGCTGTGTCAGCAGCATACTCACATGGTTTACTCCCGACATAATCGTATATGGGAAAGTAGTTCCGGTAAGAGACCGCAAGTTAAATCGTAACGACGTCGACCAAATATCCTTGTAACGTAATGAATGGCAGCTTATTACTAACTTCATTCTCTTTACGCTGCATTATTTACACAGTGTCTATCGAAATTATGGATAATAGGTCAGTTTACTGACTTCTGTGTCTGTCTACACCTTCATAGCAAAATAGCTTATCAACCTTGCTAAGAGAAATGTTCATGGGCAAGTGGTATTTTCTTAACAGTGAATGAACAGCAAAATATGTTGTTTACTGTCGATGATATTCTCTGTACGTGGAAAGCTTCCAGTAGAAAACTCCAGAAGTTAGTGGAAGAATGCATCAGTGGCATACTAACATACAGGTCAGTATGGAGTCAGGTGGTTCCACCATCAGTTTCCTAGATATCAATTTATAGATAGAAAATAGCAGTCACAAATTTAAAATTTACCAGAAACACTTCTTTACTAATACATTCATCCCAGCTCCCTCTCAAGGTCCAACAATCTACAAACATGCAGCATTCCACCGTATGATCCACCGTCTCCTTTCTGACCCCATGTCCCAAGAAAATAATGTTTAGGAATTCAATACAAAAAAGCAATAGCCACAAATAATGGATTTGAATCCTACAGTATTAACAATTCCCAATAAAAATGAAAGCTGCAAGCCAGATCCCTACTGTATTCAGAGAACAACGCAGATAGACCGAAAATGAATTGGCGTATTGTACCTCTTATAGTTGAAATTTCAAATAGGTTAAACATTTTGAAGGCAATAGGCTTCTCTGTGTTTTTCTGTGTCCCACAGACACTATGTAGACACTTCTTCTTTTCAAAGGTAAAGATCCAAACATCATGGAAAGTTATGTCAAGAGTGTTAGTTCTGCCGTATTGGACATACTGGGAGGTATGTCTGTATATGTATAAGTCTGTATAAGGCTCAGAGAACACCATGCAAGGTAGAGTTAAAGAGGCAAGATTCCTTCTTTTTCGGACACTGCTTAAACGATAACCACAAAGCGTGCAAACCTCACGCTGTTCGACGTATTAAAAATTAAGAAAGAGATATGTGCATCCCCACATTTACTACTGAATTAACAAACTCAGTTCAATTATTCACCCATTTTAGACAATTTTACAACCCCTACATAAGAAAATAATCTTGGTGCCTGCATTCATTACTAGATAATGGCACGGATTCACACAACTTGACACACAGCTCTACTGCAGTCCATGTTTCTTAATAGGTAACGTAAATTCTGTCCTACCGAATTTTGTAGGACATATACGTAACTAGATCAAAACTGTCAACAGATATAATTTTATAGCTTAAGTCAAGAATCGATATATTAAGAAGTTGACGTGTTTGTTTTTGCTTGGTTCCCATCTTTGGCATAGTTGTGTGTTATAAAATGGGTTTGTAACGCTAAACATAAGTCTTACAGTCGTAATACAGTTTGTGAAACGAGGCTAAAAAGTATTTCGTTTAGTTAATACAATATAAAGTGTGATTCTGTGATGTCACAAACTTCCAGGCATGATGGAGGAGGGTAAATGTATCAATTTGAGGTTGTTGTTGTTGTTGTGGTCTTCAGTCCTGAGACTGGTTTGATGCAGCTCTCCATGCTACTCTATCCTGTGCAAGCTGCTTCATCTCCCAGTAACTACTGCAACCTAAATCCTTCTGAATCTGCTTAGTGTATTCATCTCTTGGTCTCCCTCTACGATTTTTACCCTCCACGCTGCCCTCCAATACTAAACTGGTGATCCCTTGATGCCTCAGAACATGTCCTACCAACCGATCCCTTCTACTGGTCAAGTTGTGCCACAAGCTCCTCTTCTCCCCAATTCTATTCAATACCTCCTCGTTTGTTATGTGATCTACTCATCTAATCTTCAGCATTCTTCTGTAGCACCACATTTCGAAAGCTTCTATTCTCTTCTTGTCCAAACTATTTATCGTCCATGTTTCGCTTCCGTACATGGCTACACTCCATACAAATACTTTCAGAAACGACTTCCTGACATTTAAATCTATACTCGATGTTAACAAATTTCTCTTCTTCAGAAACGCTTTCCTTGCCATTGCCAGTCTACATTTTATATCCTCTCTACTTCGACCATCATCAGTTATTTTGCTCCCCAAATAGCAAAACTCCTCTACTACTTTAAGTGTCTCATTTCCTAATCTAATTCCCTCAGCATCACACGACTTAATTCGACTACATTCCATTATCCGCGTTTTACTTTTGTTGATGTTCATTTTATATCCTCCCAATTTGAGGTAAGCGGTCCTAATCCGGTAATGACCAAGGCGAAAAGTATAAGTGAAAATCTACATAAGCTCCAACTTAGCCTCCTGTTGCGCACAAACTGAAGATCCTAACACCCGAACCCTGATTATGATATGCCAAATTCCGGAAGGCCCTATCATCCGAACCCTGATTATGACGTACCGAATTCCAGCTGATTACTCCCCATTCGCACCTAACCTGATGTCAGAAAGACCGAAAATCCTAATTCTGTGGTACAGCAACGTTGAATTCCATTTACCTACACAAGTTTCGCAAGCTGGTACATTTACAGTGCTTGTTTAAAATTGCATCCACCAGGTGTGACATCGTCGCAGAAAGTTCTGTCGTAGCCGTTTTAATACCCCCGGTGTTTTCGGCACAGTGTCACAAGCAGCGAGAAATTTTGCCAGATCATCTTCAGTCTCGACAGGCGTCTGTTACAAGGACTTTTGACATCGCCCCACACAAAGAAATCAAGTGAGGTAAGATCAAGTGGACACGCTGTCCAGGAAACAGGACCTCCTTTTCGGGGTTGTCTGATCCAGGTGTCCACGACCGCTCAGTGCAAAGTGTGATGCGGCTGCATCATGTTGGGACCACAGCCATTGACGGATAACAAGTGGGATATATTCTAGGACCCTGGTAGTATGTATGTCTCAGATAAGCACTGTGTACACTGGTGCATTTAAGCAGGGACGAAGAAGAAACGTAATCGTTGAGTGATAATCTGAGATGATGGTTCTTCAAAACTGTAGAGTGGGGATTCTCAAAGGCTTGAAAATGACTACTGCAACTATTTAGCATTCCGTCTCTGGTGAAATAGGCATCGTCCGTAAGAAGGAAACACGCAGGAAAATGAGAATCTACTGTAACGCAGTGCAAGAATCACTGACTGAACGCGGCAAGAGATCCGAAATCAGCAGGAGTCAAAGCATGTATCAGGGCATGCAATTTCTGTTATGGTAGGGGTGTAGCTCCATTTTTCGTAATACTCGCCCCATAGTATTCTGTGAAACACACGTGCACTGACTGGGTGCTGATTCCGGGCGCCTCATCCACTCGACAAAACACTGCATTGTCTAAGTCGGGAGTCAGAGTATTTCGTTGCTCTCCTAAGTTATTGTGCTGTGGTACCACCTGCTCTGCTGCACTTAATATTTGGAACAGCCTGGTGTCTTCTGTGCGAATATATGGTCCTGAACAAACTTTCCGCTTCCCTGCTGCTTCTATTTGCTTCCCCTGCACGAAAATCATGTCTGCAAATTCCGCCACGGGGTACATCTCCATCTGATGATGGCTGATCGACGTTAGTACTATAACAAATAAACACAGACGGCAGTCTACTACAGGACAGACATTCTAAACCAGGATTTCTCATGTCAGTACAGAATATGCCATCTGCACTGGATTATTTGAATTGTTATTTCTACCTCTACCCCTATTTGATCGTCGGAATTGGATACCCTACAATCTTACCAACAGTAGTGCCACTCCATGATATTTAACTGTCAGAGATATCAGAACGATTTTCGCTCATAAATTCCGAGGCAGTCGTTTCTGGACCAAGGTCCATTACCTCAAATTGATACCATCACCCCTGAAAGTTTGTAACATCATCACTGAATCACCCTGTGCAATGTTTCACCAAGCACCCACAACTGAATCAATAAAATAATATGCTGGTCTTAGAATGAAAAATACTTAAATTTAACAACAAAAGTAAACATCTTTGATATATATATTACAAATGACGCTAGTTTCCAATTGAAACTCGTCTTTAGACTACAAATATTTGTTCATTAGGAGATTTCATTTTATATTTAAAATTTGCTTTTCTATTTGTTTTACATTTTAGGTCACTGAACAAATCAAAAAGTTTTATGACCGCGTACTGAAACATTTTGTCATCCACTGTCAGATTTAGTTACACGTAGTGAATAACATAATTCCTTCAAGTGTATTAACCACTTACGTTACAGTTTTGAAACAATGATTGACATTTATGACCAACTTTATAAAAGAACATACGAGGTGCGTCTGAATGGAATCACTCGATGCAGCGTGATCAGGCGTTGTTGGATATCAGCAACGTCTGTGCGCCCAACTTTCTCGCTCAAAGTAAGATGACTGTTCTTCAACGCCCTTCTTAATCTTCAGATTTGGCTCCAGCAGACTTCTTTTAGTTTTCCCGCCTTAAATTAGCCCTGAAAGGCTTACGCTTTCCAGACGTTGCACGTGACCTGGGTGCTTCGAGCGATTCCACAAGAAGCGTTAGCCGACAGTTTCAACATCCTGACAACCGATGTTAGAAGTTTGTTGTAGTTAACGGTGATTACTTTGCAGGCCAGGAAAGGTATTTTGTTTGTAAGTATTTTTTCATTTATTTCCTGAGGCCATTCACCGAACCTTTCAGGCGCACTTTGTATATTAAATCTGAAGACTGGTTAGAAAGCTCAACTGTGGATAAAACACATCCTATTCTCATTATACGATTTCGTGCGATGAATACTTGTTTTAAATGATGAATCACAGCAAAATATTAGACCTGAGTGGAACTATATAAAATAAGTTGTAAACTGTCTACATGTCTATATAGCATCTTTCTCTCACACACTCTCCCCAAGGAGCTTGTTCCTCGACATTTGATGTTGAGTTATGATATGCGTTTCTGACCAGTATTTTTTCACCTCTAAACATCTGGGTGATCAAAAAGTCAGTATAAATTAGAAAACTGAATAAATCAGGGAATGATGTAGATAGAGAAGTACAAATTGACACACATGCTTGGAATGACATAGGGTTTTATTAGAACACAAAAAATACAAAAGTTCAAAAAATCATCTGATCAGAATAGCAATAATTTGCATAACAAAGTAAGACAAAGCAAAGATGATGTTCTTTACAGGAAATGCTTAATATGTCCACCATCATTCCTCAACTATAGCTGTAGTCGAGGAATAATGTTGTGAACAGCACTCACTGTAAAGCATGTCCGTAGTTATGGTGAGGCATTGGCGTCGGATGTTGTCTTTCAACATCCCTAGAGATGTCAGTCGATCACGATACACTTGCGACTTCAGGTAACGCCAAAGCCAATAATCGCACGGACTGAGGTCTGGGGACCAGGGAGGCCAAGCATGACGAAAGTGGCGGCTGAGCACACGATCATCACCAAACGACGCGCTCAGAAGATCTTTCACGCGTCTAGCAATATGGGGTGGAGCGCCATCCTGCATAAACATCGTACGTTCCAGCAGGTGTTTACCAGCCAGGCTGGGGTTGATGCGATTCTGTAACATATCGGCGTACCTCTCACCCGTCACGGTAGCAGTTACAAAACCAGAATCACGCATTTCCTCGAAGAAAAAAGGCCGATAACGGTAGATGTGGTAAATCCAATCCATACCGTGACTTTCTCGTTGTGCAATGGAGTTTCCACGACAGTTCTAGGATTTTCGGTAGCCTAAATTCTGCAGTTGTGGGCGTTGACACACCCTCGGAGCGTGAAATGAGCTTCGTCGGTCCACAACACGTTACTCAACCAATCGTCATCTTCCGCCATCTTTTGAAACGCCCACACCGCAAATGCCCTCCGCTTGACTAAATCGCCAGGTAACAGTTCATGATGCCGATGGATTTTGCACGGATAGTATCGGAGGGTACGCCTCAGTGCCAACGAAACAGTAGTGTATGGAATGCCGGTGCGACGTGCGACTGCACAAGCGCTGAATTCCCGGTGCATTGACGAACCCGCTACAGTCTCCATTTCTTCGTGAACTGTCTCAGCAGCATTACGCCTTGTGCTCGGTCGGCCACTACGGGGTCTATCGTCTAAACAACCCGTGGCTTCGAACTTCGAAATCATTCTCGCCACACCTGCATTTGTCAACGGATCTTTACCCGTTCGTATCCCCTTCCTATGGCGATAGGATCGTAACGCTGAAGTAGCACATTCCCCATTCTGGTAAAACAGCTTCACTAAAAGCGCCTTTTCAGGTAACGTCAACATGCTGCGACTGCTGGCGCATCTGATTCTCTCTCTCATTACAGATCCTTTTATACACGATTGTCATGCGCAGTCACTGACTTTTTGCTGTCTAGCGCCATCTGTCGGACATTTTGTGAACTTTGCTTTTTTTTTTTTTATTCTAATAAAGCCCCATGTCATTCCAAGCATGCGTGTCAATTTTTACCTCTCTATCTACATTATTCCATGGTTTATGAAGTTTTCAAATTTATAAAAAAAAATGGTTCAAATGGCTCTGAGCACTATGGGACTTAACATCTGAGGTCATCAGTCCCCTAGAACTTAGAACTACTTAAACCTATCTAACCTAAGGACATCATACACATCCATGCCCGAGGCCGGATTCGAACCTGCGACCGTAGCAGTCGCGCGGTTCCGGACTGAGCGCCTAGAACCGCTCGGTCACCGTGGCCGGCTTCAAATTTATACTGACTTTTTGATCTCCCGGTATGTTATCTTTGTTATCGTTTTTTAAGTTCTTTAATATTACGTGCATGTTTTTAAGTGTAACTTTCGCCTGTTTGTCTAGAGGCCATATCCAGTGAAAAACATCGTAATTCTAATGCCAAACTTTATCAGTCTCATGGCTTTATTGATATAAAAACCACAGAAATGATTCATAAACCAGTGGGTAAATACAAGTCTAAAGTAAACTGCGTCCGAACTGGCCACCGTGTCATCCTCAACCCATAGGCGTCACTGGATGCAGGTATAGAGGGGCATGTTCTCAGCACACAACACTCTCGATCATTGTTAGCTTATTAGACCAGAAATTTAAGTATAAATAACTCTATATGATAGTATTATGTTTATCTCCAAGCATTCATTACTAATCTCATGACTTTTGCTGTTATGTAGCCTTTCCCTCTCAGTAGTGGAGGAGTTATTTTATTTACATCAGAGATTGAAAGTGATGGAGTTTTTCCCGTGGAATATTTTATTTAACTGGTTATCGAGTTATTTGTCGCGTTTATTTGTTCATTCTACACAAATTTTCTGCAACAGCTCTTGCTCCGATCGTCATGTAACTACTGATGACTTCATTAACTAGTAGTCACATGAGACGACACCAAGTCCTGTGGCCAAAATGTTGTGCAGAATCCATGACACAATCCAGCAGAATATCCAACGCGAACTCTTCAAAGATCTTTATTTTCGTATTTACACACACAGCCTGAAATTGGCTGGCTCAAAGTTATTCAGTCTAGTGATCAGCCAGCCACATTTATACAATGTGTTATCGTACATCTTCCGATTGAATTTCTCTTTAATGTACAAAATTTTGGATCTGACAGGAAACAAGTATTGAATTATTATGGTATACTGTTTTTAACTTCATTCGTGTCATTAATTTTTTAATATAGGCGCTAAAACCCTGACTGTTATGTTCCGAAACCAATATATCACCATACCAGCACCATCACGATAACCGTCACAGCCATCATCACTATCAGCATCTTCATCTTCACCTTCATCATCATCTTCACCTTCACCTTCATCATCTTCGTCATCATCTGCACAGCTCTCAGCGATTTCTTTCCAACTTTTGTTTCTTGGTGACTCCGGACTCCGTCCCAGCTGTGGATTAAGCCTAAGCAACTTTCACAAATAACACTGTGATGCATTGTCACTAGCCGGCCGGGGTGGCCGAGCGGTTCTAGGCGCTACAGTCTGGAACCGCACGACCGCTACGGTCGTAGGTCCGAATCCTGCCTCGGGCATGGATGTGTGTGATGTCCTTGGGTTAGTTAAGTTTAAGTAGTTCTAAGTACTAGGGGACTGATGACTTCATATGTTAAGTCCCATAGTGGTCAGAGCCATTTGAAACATTGTCACTAACTGTGTTTGCTATAAGTACGTTCTAGTCTTAAGTGTTTTTAGTCCCTTGCTTATTTTGGACATGACAGTGACGTACGAAAGAGGTCAGTCGTACTTATTTCATCTCACTAATAACTCTTTTACAAATAACTTATTAAGATTGATAAGTTGTAACATACTCTTTTAAGTGAACTTTTACAATAATATAAACCGTGTCGCTCAGTCTGCGAGAAGCATGCTCCCTTTCCTCGTAGAACTACTAAATAGTGCTGACAGACAGCTTCTCAAGGTCGTGCTAGAAGAAGAACCCTCGAGTGCGAGAAATACATGTCTGCCTCTAGTGCATAATTCGAAAACCATTCTACATAACCTAAAAATGCCACAGAACGTGATGGGAACGGAATACGCTACTGACCTGTTGTGCCAGGAGAACACTCACTGTTTTTCACGCAATTCAACTAAATAAAATTTAAGCTCGTTTAAAGGGGTATAGTGATCAATATACTCAATTGCTTTAAATGGACAGCAAAAATGTTCCAGTGGTTATTTTCTTGTTTAAGGCAAATAATATTTGGTGTATGCAAAAATGTAGTTCTCTGTCGAGAAATACGTCTGGAATCCAACCTGTGTACACTAATTCCATTCAAAGGCTTCATTACTCTTGTGAACATTAATTTCCGAATATTTCGGCGAATGATGTCGGTAAGAAAATTAGACTGTAATTAGAATTTTCCTGTAAAGTTTCTTATGAAAATGTTTAACAATGACACAAGTAATTCGTCTGCAAACAATTTCCGGGCTAGTGATGTATTGTATATAGCACAAGGAAAATGATTTGTAAGTTACAAGTATCCCTCTTTCTTATGTTTTAAGGCACACCAACGCTGTCGAAGCTGCATTGGTAAAGTACCGGAACTTCAAGCGCTGATAGAAAGCACCGAAGCTGACATCGTTATAGGTATAGAAAGCTGGCTGGAGCCAGAGATAAATTCTGCCGAAATTTTTACAAACGCAGACGGTGTTTCGAAAGGATAGATTGCATTCAACCGGTGGTGGCGTGTCTGTCGCTGTTAATAGTAGTTTATCCTGTAGTGAAGTAGATGTGGATAGTTCCTGTGAATTATTATGGGGGGAGGTTACACTCAACAACCGAGCTAGGTTAATAGTAGGTACCTTTTTACCGACCTCCAGACTCAGCAGCATTAGTGGCAGAACAACTGAGAGAAAATTTAGAATACATTTCACATAAATTTTCTCAGCATGTTATAGTCTTAGGTGGAGATTTCAATCTACCAGATATCGACTGGGACACTCAGATGCTTAGGACGGGTGGTAGGGACAGAGCATCGAGTGAGATTATACTGAGTGCACTATCCGAAAGTTACCTCGAACAATTAAACGGAGAACCGACTCGTGGAGATAACATCTTGGACCTACTGATAACAAACAGACCCGAACTTTTCGACTCTGTAAGTGTAGAACAGCGAATCAGTGATCATAAGGCCGTTGCGTCACCCCTGAATGTGTGTGTGTGTTGTCTTCAGTCCTGAGACTGGTTTGATGCAGCTCTCCATGCTACTCTATCCTGTGCAAGCTTCTTCATCTCCCAGTACCTACTGCAACCTACATCCTTCTGAATCTGCTTAGTGTATTCATCTCTTGGTCTCCCTCTACGATTTTTACCCTCCACGCTGCCCTCCAATACTAAATTGGTGATCCCTCGATGTCTCAGTACATGTCCTACCAACCGATCCCTTCTTCTAGTCAAGTTGTGCCACAAGCTCCTCTTCTCCCCAATTCTATTCAATACCTCCTCATTTGTTATGTGATCTACTCATCTAATCTTCAGCATTCTTCTGTAGCACCACATTTCGAAAGCTTCTATTCTCTTCTTGTCCAAACTATTTATCGTCCATGTTTCGCTTCCGTACATGGCTACACTCCATACAAATACTTTCAGAAATGACTTCCTGACACTTAAATCTATACTCGATGTTAACAAATTTCTCTTCTTCAAAAACGCTTTCCTTGCCATTGCCAGTCTATATTTTACATCCTCTCTACTTCGACCATCATCAGTTATGTTGCTCCCCAAATACCAAAACTCCTTTACTACTTTAAGTGTCTCATTTCCTAATCTAATTCCCTCAGCATCAGTCGACTTCATTCGACTACATTCCACTGTCCTCGTTTTGCATTTGTTGATGTTCATCTTATATCCTCCTTTCAAGACACTATCCATTCCGTTCAACTGCTCTTCCAAGTCCTTTGCTGCCGCTGACAGAATTACAATGTCATCGGCGAACCTCAAAGTTTTTATTTCTTCTCCATGGATTTTAATACCTACTCCGAATATGTGTTTTGTTTCCTTCACTGCTTGCTCAGTATACAGATTGAATAACATCGGGGAGAGCCTACAGCCCTGTCTCACTCCCTTCCCAACCCCTGCCACCTTCAGAATTTGAAAGAGAGTATTCCAGTCAACATTGTCAATAGCTTTTTCTAAGTCTACAAATGCTAGAAACGTAGGTTTGCCCTTCCTTAATCTAGCTTCTAAGATAAGTCGTAGGGTCAGTATTGCTTCACGTGTTCCAACATTTCCACGGAATCCAAACTGATCTTCCCCGACGTCGGCTTCTACTAGTTTTTCTATTCGTCTGTCAAGAATTCTCGTTAGTATTTTGCAGCTGTGACTTATTAAACTGATAGTTCGGTAATTTTCACATTTTTCAACACCTGCTTTCTTTGGGATTGGATTTATTATATTCTTCTTGAAATCTGAGGGTATTTCGCCTGTTCCATACATCTTGCTCACCAGATGGTAGAGTTTTGTCAGGACTGGCTCTCCCAAGGCCGTCAGTAGTTCTAATGGAATGTTGTCTACTCCGGGGGCCTTGTTTCGACTCAGGTCTTTCAGTGCTCTGTCAAACTCTTCACGCAGTATCGTATCTCCCATTTCATCTTCATCTACATCCTCTTCCATTTCCATAATATTGTCCTCAAGTACATCGCCCTTGTATAGACCCTCTATATACTCCTCCCAACTTTCTGCTTTCCCTTCTTTGCTTAGAACTGGGTTTCCATCTGAGCTCTTGATGTTCATACAAGTCGTTCTTTTATCTTCAAAGGTATCTTTAATTTTCCTGTAGGCAGTATCTATCTTACCCCTAGTGAGATAAGCCGCTACATCCTTACATTTGTGCTCTAGCCATCCCTGCTTAGCCATTTTGCACTTCCTGTCGATCTCATTTTTTAGACGTTTGTATTCCTTTTTGCCTGCTTCATTTACTGCATTTTTATATTTTCTCCTTTCATCAATTAAATTCAATATTTCTTCTGTTACCCAAGGATTTCTACTTGCCCTCGTCTTTTTACCTACTTGATCCTCTGCTACCTTCACTGCTTCATCCCTCAGAGCTACCCATTCTTCTTCTACTGTATTTCTTTCCCCCATTCCTGTCAATTGTTCCCTTATGCTCTCCCTGAAACTCTGTACAACCTCTGGTTCTTTCAGTTTAGGCGGCCGGAGTGGCCGAGCGGTTAAAGGCGCTACAGTCTGGAACCGCGCGACCGCTACGGTCGCCGGTTCGAATCCTGCCTCGGGCATGGAGGTGTCTGATGTCCTTAGGTTAGTTAGGTTTAAGTAGTTCTAAGTTCTATGGGATTTATGACCACAGCAGTTGAGTCCCATAGTGCTCAGAGCCATTTGAACCATTTGTCTTTCAGTTTATCCAGGTCCCATCTCCTTAAATTCCCACCTTTTTGCAGTTTCTTCAGTTTTAATCTACAGGTCATAACCAATAGATTGTGGTCAGAGTCCACATCTGCCCTTGGAAATGTCTTACAATTTAAAACCTGGTTCCTAAATCTCTGTCTTACCATTATATAATCCATCTGAAACCTGTCAGTATCTCCAGGCTTCTTCCATGTATACAGCCTTCTTTTATGATTCTTGAACCAAGTGTTAGCTATGTGTTCTGTGCAAAATTCTACCAGGCGGCTTCCTCTTTCATTTCTTAGCCCCAATCCATATTTACCTACTACGTTTCCTTCTCTCCCTTTTCCTACTTCCGAATTCCAGTCACCCATGACTATTAAATTTTCGTCACCCTTCACTATCTGAATAATTTCTTTTATTTCATCATACATTTCTTCAATTTCTTCGTCATCTGCAGAGCTAGTTGGCATATCAACTTGTACTACTGTAGTAGGTGTGGGCTTCGTATCTATCTTGGTCACATTAATGCGTTCACTATGCTGTTTGTAGTAGCTTACCCGCATTCCTATTTTCCTATTCACTATTAAACCTACTCCTGCATTATCCCTATTTGGTTTTGTGTTTATAACCCTGTAGTCCCCTGACCAGAAGTCTTGTTCCTCCTGCCACCGAACTTCACTAATTCCCACTATATCTAACTTTAACCTATCCATTTCCCTTTTTAAATTTTCTAAACTACCTGCCCGATTAAGGGATCTCACATTCCACGCTCCGATCCGTAGAACGCCAGTTTTCTTTCTCCTGATTACGACATCCTCTTGAGTAGTCCCCGCCCGGAGATCCGAATGGGGGACTATTTTACCTCCGGGATATTTTACCCAAGAGGACGCCATGATCATTTAATCATACAGTAAAGCTGCATGCCCTCGGGAAAAATTACGGCCGTAGTTTCCCCTTGCTTTCAGCCGTTCGCAGTACCAGCACAGCAGGGCCGTTTTGGTTATTGTTACAAGGCCAGATCAGTGAATCATCTAAACTGTTGCCCTTGCAACTACTGAAAAGGCTGCTGCCCCTCTTCAGGAACCACACGTTTGTCTGGCCTCTCAGCAGATACCCCTCCGTTGTGGTTGCACCTACGGTACGGCTATCTGTATCGCTGAGGCACGCAAGCCTCCCCACCAACGGCAGGGTCCATGGTTCATGGGGGGGCATCCCTGAATATGGAAGTTAATAGGAATATAAAAAAAGGGAGGAAGATTTATCTGTTTAGCAAGAGTAACAGAAGGCAGATTTCAGACTACCTAACAGATAAAAACGAAAATTTCTGTTCCGACACTGACAATATTGAATGTTTATGGAAAAAGTTTAAGGCAATCGTAAAATGCGTTTTAGATAGGTACGTGCCGAGGAAAACTGTGAGGGACGGGTCCGAAGCTCGTGGTCGTGCGGCAGCGTTCTCGCTTCGCATGCGCGGGTTCCCGGGTTCGATTCCCGGCGGGGTCAGGGATTTTCTCTGCCTCGTGATGACTGGGTGTTTCTGTGGCGCCCTTAGGTTAGTTAAGTTTAAGTAGTTCTAAGTTCTAGGGGACTGATGACCATAGATGTTAAGTCCCATAGTGCTCAGAGCCATTTGAACCATTTTTTTGTGAGGGACGGGAAAAACCCACCATGGTTCAACAACAAAGTTAGGAAACTACTGCGAAAGCAAAGAGAGCTTCACTCCAAGTGTAAACGCAGCCAAAACCTCTCAGACAAACATAAGCTAAACGATGTCAAAGTTAGCGTAAGGAGGGCTATGCGTGAAGCGTTCAGTGAATTCGAAAGTAAAATTCTATGTACCGACTTGACAGAAAATCCTAGGAAGTTCTGGTCTTACGTTAAATCAGTAAGTGGCTCGAAACAGCATATCCAGACACTCCGGGATGATGATGGCATTGAAACAGAGGATGACACGCGTAAAGCTGAAATACTAAACACCTTTTTCCAAAGCTGTTTCACAGGGGAAGACCGCACTGCAGTTCCCTCTCTAAATCCTCGCACAAACGAAAAATGGGTGACATCGAAATAAGTGTCCAAGGAATAGAAAAGCAACTGGAATCACTCAACAGAGGAAAGTCCACTTGACCTGACGGGATACCAATTCGATTGTACACAGAGTACGCGAAAGAACTTGCCCCCCTTCTAACAGCCGTGTACCGCAAGTCTCTAGCACTTACAGCACGGTGCCCGTACGCCATACGGGCGCGGCCGCTCTGACGTTGGCGACGGGGCCCGTATACCGTACGGGCGAGCCTTTATTTCGCTCCGTAACCGCTTTTAGCGAGTCTCCGAAACAGTTTTGTCAACTAATGTGGAGGTATTTCATTCTTCTTCCGCAAGAGGCAAGCACTTATCGGCTATCTCATCATGGGAGCGGCTGTGAGCACTGCAATGACGAAGTTACCTGCAGTTCATTCACAGGTGTTTACGGTCATGAAAATATCGTGCAGAGAGTTGACGGAGGCAGAGATCTTAGATATTCTTTATGGAGATGCAGGATCTGAAATTGACGATTCTTACAAAGAGGAATCGTACTCTCCAGACGAAAGTACAAGTGATGATTCAGGTATGTATATGTTTCAATTGTTCATAAGGTGAAGAGTTCATTACCGCATTTTGTATTGTGAGTAATGTTCATTACTTCACTTGCATTTAGTAACCTTTAGTACCAATGTTAGTATTATTTTTTTTTTGTATGCAGACAATGGTATAGACCATCAGTCACCGTCTGTGGTACCTGGTCGTGTGTGCCTCACTGAGCACCAAGAGCGAGATTGGTCAGAACTGGACGATCAGCCAGCACTGCCGGATTTCCAGAAAGTAGTCGGCGTAACATCATATTTTTCAGATTCCACTGAGGAGCTTCAATATTTTAGTTATTTCTTTGATGACAACCTTATTCGGCTCATCAAAAGTGAAACCAATCTGTACGCTGGTAACGTTATTACGACAATGAAACGCAAAGGTAGCTTGAAAATAAACTCTGTTTGGCGTAAGTGGTCTGCAGTAAAATTGCAAGAGATTTACTGGTCTCTCAATATTATTTTGCATATGTGCTTCATCAAATTGCCGAAAATCAGTGATTATTGGGCAACAGACCCGTTTCCGCAGAAAGGATTTACGAGTAAATTGTTGAGTCGCGATCGATTTTGCGCTACATTGTCGATGTTACACTTGAATGACAATGCTACGTTAATTAGCAGAGGCGAAGAAAAGCACTACCCAATTCACAAAGTGAGGCCTTTGTTTGATTTGTTTGTGAATAAAAGCAAAATTAGTTTTCGTCCAGGCATGAATCTGACAATAAATGAGGCAATGTGTCCCTTTCGTGGTAGAACAAGCTTCAGAGTATACATGAAAAACAAACCCAATAAATATGGAATTAAATTGTATGCTCTCTGCGATTCATCAACTGGTTATATGCTTAACTGTGATGTACATACAGGTTCTGCAGGCAGTGTTGACAATAGTATCCAGGACCTTGTAAAAAGGTTGTGTTCACACTACTTTGGCAAAGGACACTGCACTTATATGGGTAGGTACTACACCAGTCCATCTCTTTCTGACATGTTGTGGGAAAATAAAGCTCTTGGAGTGGGAACTGTAATGAAAAACAGGAAAGGTTTGCGAAAAATATTCAGAACACTAAAACTAAAAAAAAGATAGTTTTTCAAAGGAAACATCATCTCTTGGCAGTGAAGTGGAAGTCAAAACTGGATTTTTTTGTCTTGCCACAAAGCATAAGTTTACCAACACTAGTATTCAAGTGAGGGCCAAAGGTGGAATAGCAGAAATTGTAAAGCCAGACATTATTATTGATTATAATAAGAATAAAGCTGGGGTTGACGGAGCAGATCAGTTCTCCAGCTGTTATCCGTTTGACCGAAAAACTTTGAAGTGGTGGTAAAAGCTGTTTTTCCACTTGTTTATCGTGTCAACTGTCAACAGTTTTATTTTATATAAAGAGAACACTAGGAAGAATGTATCCCTAGTAGACTTTATTCACAGAGTGGGGAAGAAATTGGCTGAGAAGGGCGGAAATATTTTTCAGCAACAAGCCGCTTCATCCTCACAAATTGAGAGGACATTTGCAAGGCACTTTCCAGAGAAGGTCCCACCCACTGCAATCAAGGTGAATACTACTAGGTATTGCAAAGTATGTATAGACAGCGGGAAGAAAGAGACGGGTAAGCGCATCAGGAAGGAAAGGAGATAGTGGTGCAAGAACTGTGGCGTTGGCCTTTGCGTCCAACAGTGTTTCCAAGATTTTCACACAAAGGCTAACTACATCTGAACTATTAAAATACTCTACTTTACAGGTACCTGCAGTTAGACAGTCCAGTGATATTTTGTTTTAAATTTAGATACAGTAATAATGGCACTACTCAAGAGAGAGATCATGTAAAACTTTTTTATCCACGATATTTTTGTGTTTTCTTTTTTTTAATTATAACACCCATTTGTATTTTATATTGTAAAATAAACTCACATTTATGTAAAGCTCTTAATTCTTCCTTTTAAATAATGCGAGAACCATATTCCTATTATTTTTCTGTTATTTGCAATCTAATATCAAACATCCATTAAATATGCCAGATCACAGCCAAGTGCCGGTTGTAAAGAGGGCAGTGTTGAAAGTGCTAGAAGAACGGAAGGTTCCAAATGATTGGAAAAGAGCACAGAAAGTCCCAGTCTTCAAGAAGGGTTGTCGAGCAGATGCACAAAACTATAGACGTTTATCTCTGACGTCGATCTGTTGTAGAATTTTAGAACATGTTTTTTGCTCGCGTATCATGTCGTTTTTGGAAACCCAGAATCTACTCTGTAGGAACCAACATGGATTCCGGAAACAGCGATCGTGTGAGCCCAAACTCGCTTTATTTGTTCATGAGACCCAGAAAATATTAGATACAGGCTCCCAGGTAGATGCTATTTTCCTTGACTTCCGGAAGGCGTTCGATACAGTTCCGCACTGTCGCCTGATAAACAAAGTAAGAGCCTACGGAATATCAGAACAGGTGTGTGGCTGGATTGAAGAGTTTTTAGCAAACAGAACACAGCATATTGTTCTCAATGGAGAGACGTCTAAAGACGTTAAAGTAACCTCTGGCGTGCCATAGGGGAGTGTTATGGGACCATTGCTTTTCACAATATATATAAATGACCTAGTAGATAGTGTCGGAAGTTCCATGCGGCTTTTCGCGGATGATGCTGTAGTATACACAGAAGTTGCAGCATTAGAAAATTGTAGCGAAATGCAGGAAGATCTGCCGCGGATAGGCACTTGGTGCAGGGAGTGGCAACTGACCCTTAACATAGACAAATGTAATGTATTGCGAATACATAGAAATAAGGATCCTTTATTGTACGATTATATGATAGCGGAACAAACACTGGTAGCAGTTACTTCTGTAAAATATCTGGGAGTATGCGTGCGGAACGATTTGAAGTGGAATGATCATATAAAATTAAATGTTGGTAAGGCGGGTACCAGGTTGAGATTCATTGGGAGAGTCCTTAGAAAATGTAGTCCATCAACAAAGGAGGTGGCTTACAAAACACTCGTTCGACCTATACTTGAGTATTGCTTATCAGTGTGGGATCCGTACCAGATCGGGTTGACGGAGGAGATAGAGAAGATCCAAAGAAGAGCGGCGCGTTTCGTCACAGGGTTATTTGGTAAGCGTGATAGCGTTACGGAGATGTTTAGCAAACTCAAGTGGCAGACTCTGCAAGAGAGGCGCTCTGGATCGCGGTGTAGCTTGCTCGCCAGGTTTCGAGAGGGTGCGTTTCTGGATGAGGTATCGAATATACTGCTTCCTCCAACTTATACCTCCCGAGGAGCTCACGAATGTAAAATTAGAGAGATTCGAGCGCGCACAGAGGCTTTCAGACAGTCGTTCTTCCCGCGAACCATACGCGACTCGAACAGAAAAGGGAGGTAATGACAGTGGTACGTAAAGTGCCCTCCGCCACACACCGTTGGGTGGCTTGCGGAGTATAAATGTAGATGTAGATGTAGAATACGACCTTAGGTTTTGTGAACTTTTATAATTTTCGCAGTTACAGAAAAGGATGATGCTGTGGCTTCTATACGTTTACTTTTTTCATGCAACGATATTTTCCATGTATCCCTCTACCGGGATCCTATTTTGAACTTCCCGCGTAGTGCTATTTCATGACACAAGGAAGTCAGCCACACCAGAATCGAAACCACGCGCCGTTAACGATCTAACTTAGGAGTGAGAGGGGTTATTTCTGAGACACTAATAAGCGGAGTTTGTGTATTTATGCATAGTACACAAATGCTAAATCTGCTAAGACGAAAACTGTTACTGAAATCGAGTTCAATAGTGCGACAATATTGTGACTGCAATTACAGATCTATGGAACGGTATACCTAAGACATATGGAATGTCACAAAGTCGTCTTCATGAGAACATGCCAGTTTTTACATGTTTTCATTTTCAAGCTTAAACACATGTATTGGTAAATAACAATACGGAAACAGGCGTAATGTTTCAGAACATGTGTATCTGATCTATAGCCCAGATGAAACAAAGAAAGCGTAAACTGCAATTTTTATACTTTCAGCGCTAAATTACTGAAACGATTAGGAGTTACAAAGGCTATATTGGTCGACAGAAACTAAGTTTTAGAGTCTCATGAAAATGCTGTCTCTGACTGGGAAGCAGAATACAAGTTAATTAACTCGAATATGATACTTCTTCGAATTTACATTGTCACCCTATCCGATTAATTTTTCCCATCCAGACAGTGATCATACATAAATCTCATCAACTTCAGGTTTCTCAAACGGTAAATAATAACTACGTGAGATAGTTATGGTAGATGTTGTTGAAATAACCATCAGAGGTCGCACTGCACTACAGAAATCAAAGAAAAGCTGTATTACGATGGCAGCATGGTGACTCTCTTCACTGAAACCCCTACGTCACTTCAGTCCCTATAGACTTCTCTTTTTACGACACACATTTATCATCAAATTTTGGCTACTTCTTTGTTAGTAAATAGGACACTTGACTCGCATTCGGGAGGGCGACGGTTCAAACCCGCGTCCGGCCACCAGGATTTAAGTTTTCCGTGATATTCCGAAATCGCTCGAGGCAAAATAGGGGATGGTTCCTCTGAAAGGGAACTACCGGTTTCCTATCCCATCCTTAAGATATTCCGTGCTTATGCTCCGTCTCTACTCTAATGACCTCGATGTCGACGGGACGTTAAACCCAATCTTCTTTTCTTCCTTTCTTTGTTAATATAAGCAATTGGTAAATACTACGAAATCCGAGAATTGCTGCGCACATAATCACTAATAACCTGCAGTTGCTTTGCATGTTTTAACATTTTTGTATCTAATATGAATCTTCTGATCACAAAGTTTCATAAAAACTGTACTCTTGCTTACCCGCTCGTCGGCAGCTCCTACACATTATGTCGGCGGTGCCATTTAAGCAAGAGGCTCGTCACTCTCCACAAGCATATCCACTTCCTCAGAGCCTGTTTTTGTCGTAAACATTACCTAACCTCTTAGCCATCCTTGATAAAATCCAGGAACTTACTGTAACCGCCATTTCTGTGTACGTGAAGAAGGATCTTGCAGATGGCAATAATATTCTGTTGGTGTGTGAGGACTGATCGGTCTGACTTTTATGACCACCCACCTAAGAGCATATTGGTGATACTCATTACTGCTGCATCTCGTCGTGGATAGATATTCGAAGTACTTAGTACTCGTCCGTGGCCGGAGACGAAGATAAGTGGCACCAGATTACACGCAACGGCTACGAGCTGTTTTACGATACAAGAAGGTTTCTGAGACCTGAGCAAGCGCTAGATAACACCGAGAAAGAATTCGTGCATTCAGTAACAACCTTAGATCTAAGAACCTTTCGATAAAGGTGTACGGCCTGTATAAAACCAAATTCAGTAGACAAACTTGCTTCTGAGCCAAGAACATGGCTCGACCCAATCCCCCTAACTGCTGCAAATGCTAAAAATTCAGATATTTATGTGTGATATCTAATCATTTCACTCACGAAGATGTTTCGGCCAGGAATCAGATCGAGCGAGTGATTAGAAATGCAGTATACTTCGATAGACCTTATAATGCAGAAAAATCATTAAAATACAAGAATTCCTTACACATAGAGTGGGTGCTAGTCGCTGTCTGTAAAGCATTAGAGGGTCTCAACTTTCTACTGTCAGGTTGCGAAGTTAATCCCTCTACTTGTAGTTTTTCGCCATTGAATATTAAGTATCATGCTAACGCGATTCAAATCGTAATTATTCATATTTTATGGCGGAAGGAATTCTGCGAACTAGCTGCTTTTTGTGCTTAAACAACGTGCAGAGGAAGTTAATGATGCAAGTGTGACCATAATTTACGGAGCCATTCTGCAACAGGATGCAATTGCAATTCATTTCACTAATGAAGAAATGACACATGGATTCATGACACTCAACAGTTAGCGTGTTGTTCATAAGCACAGGGCAAAACATCTCGTTATGAAGTACTCACAACGCCCGCAAAAATATTACGCTTTAGTTCCTGTATACATTTAGCTGCTTACAGGTATTAATTCAAATTCTTCAGTGGCATTGCGCCAGAAGGTTACGCATGAAACGTGGAAAGTTAATTTCGATGACGCAAAACATTCAAAAGTTTTAGCGTATAAGAGTTTTACCCTATGAATATTTTGATTCTGTAGAGAAATTATCGGATACCATGCTACTCAATATCACAACGTTACCAATAAACTTAGAGACGAAACCGCGCAGAATATCAACACACGCAGTGAATGCATTGGGAATTTAACATCGAAAATTTGAGGTCAGAGGCGTGGCTACACATGCACACATATTCCTTGCTGTTGTGTGTGAACGGCTGTCGAAATTACTCTAAGAAAACTGATTCACTTAATTACCACCAGTCTTCGCCATTAAAGACCACTTATATATTCATCTGCCCATCAGCTCCTACCTCTCAGCTCCCCTTCCGACTTATTTTTACGTATGGCTTAATGTGGCTGCTGTAAATGTACTATTCTAGTTCTCACTCAGTATTTTAATGATGAAGCAACCATTCACGGCGAGTAATGTAAGTGGTTAGAGTGTAACTAAGCAGTACATGTATTTTATTTAAAGAAACAGTATTTATTTAATAATTTAGTGGGGTAATTTGGCTCGTTGTGAATACCTCTAATTTTTCGTACATCTGCAGATGGCTGAAAACAATTATTCACACTACTGTGCAAATTTACGGATGATACAGCTAAACCAACATATTAACAACTTATTGGAAAAGAATGAAAGTAAGGGACCATGTTACCAGAAGTATCCGAGTCGTACACAGAAAACTCGAAGTCACACGGTGTGAGATTAGCGTGTCTGTAAATGCGGCTGGCCACGCAAAACGAGGCAGTTGAAGGAACGGGAAAGGTCAGTGTGTGACAATCGGCGAGAGGTTATGGTGCACTGTGATGGTGTTCTTCATTATAACATGGCCCAGAACCAACATTTAAATGACGTGATAAGGGAAAGAATCATCGGGAAACTGGGAGAAGGACGACGTGCATTGAGTGCAGCTCACAGCATTATTTCACGTGCGTTGACTGGGAGCGTTCTGGACAACTGGCTCTGCTGTATCTACAGCAGCAGATGGCCCCTACATTATGCAAGAGGCAGGAAAGGACCCACGTCAAACAACGGGTGAAATTGCAACTTCATTTAACAGTATTGCAAGACACGTAATATCACGGTCCTCAGTGTCAAGGCGACTGTATTGTGTGGTCACTGTGCTAGACGACCAGTACATCGTGTTCTGTTGACACCCACACATCGGCGGCACCATTTTTGATAATGCCAAGAGCATAGTTACTGGACGAAGGAGGAGTGGGGTGCGTAATTTTTTTTCGAAGACAGCAGATTCAGTCTGAACAGTGATTGTGGACGTATCCTTCTATAGCGAGAGGTGTGAACACGTAATATACCGAGAAACGTTTTCGAACTTGATCGCTTTGGTCGTCCGTTTGACATGTTTTGGGGAGGAAAAATACTGCATGGGCTTACTGACCTCCAAAACTTTGAACGCGGTACACACTATTGGTCACCGTTACTTTGACACTGTGCTCCTTCCCATGTTCGTCTTTTGAGGAGTGCATTCGTCCTGACTTCACTGACAATGCGCGACCGCATAGAACAGTGCAGGTGTGGGAGCTTGGGAACGAGAGGATATTCGGTGAATGGACTGGCCTGCCAGTTCCCCAGACTACAATCACATCGAGCACGTTGGGGAGACCTACTGCAGCACGTCCGCATCCACAAGCACCAACAACCATCAAGCAGTTGTCAACCGCACTGGTGGAGGAATGGAACGCCTTCCCACAATGACTCCTTATCAACCTTAGCGACCGCCATGGAACCACTATGCAGAGCCCGCATTGCCCTCAGCGGTGATCATATACCATATTAAGAGCCATGTTCCGTTTTCTCATTGTCCATGGGATCATCACGAATTGCGGTGACATTCTAATTACGGTCTTTGAATAATAGTGTCATTTCTGTTTGTTTCACTGCGCATCTCTTTCACTTACATTCTTACTATACTGTAACTGTTATTTTTATGCATGGATCATGTTTCATGTTGAGTATGTTAATTGGCAGTGATACAGCACAGGAAAATTACTTTCATCCTTAGGTTTTGCACGCCATTACACAATAAGTTCGTGAATAGGAGTGTCTTGAATGAAAGATCTTTAAATGTAGCACTTTAAAGCTCACATTCACTAGACTTTTTCCCTTGGTTTGATCCATACTATCACCTCTGAAAGCTGCCTGCTCTAAACTCTTAGCAAAAACAGGACCGGTGCATTCCACTGTCAGAAGTATCTGAACAATTTTCGCTTATAGCTTTCGAACCGCTCGTTTCCTCACCAGGGTCCCTTACGTCAAATTGATACAGTCACCCTTCTCTATCAACGACACGGAATAACCCACATTAAGTAATTACTGTTACTTTTTCCGTGTTGTACGTATCAGGTGACGTTTCCTCACTAATTCTGTGTGCTGCCATAGCCATAAATACAGCAATGATGGACGCATTTCCGACTGTGATGATGAATTCGAGCACCGACAATTTGCGCTCCTTAGGAGTCTGTAGTGTTCCGTATGTCAGTTGACCAACAAATACCCATAGTATTTACAGGCTTACTAGCAGTTCAGAACAATTGCAGATAGAGGTACAAATGAAGGTTTTTTGTGACTCGTTAAGGCAACAAATGCTTCTCTAACTCTAGTCGCCACTTCGTCAACGACAGGAAGAGATAGTATGTTTCACTATACGTCGATAACACCCTGCAAACTGACTCCATTAAAATACTGAGAGGGTTTTGTATCAGCTACCCGAGGTTTTAAAGTGCTTCTACATCTACATCTATACTCTGGAAACCCCTGTGAAGCACGTGGCAGAGAGTAATTCCCATGTAGTAAGCTTTTTCCCTGTTCCATTTGCGTATAGAGCCCGGGAAGATTGACTGCTTAAATGCTGCTGTGTGCTCCATAAATAGTCTATTGTTATCTTCATGATCCCCAAGGGAGCAGTTCGTAGGGAGTTGCAGTGTTCTCCTAGATTATCTCTTAAGACTGACACTTCAAACTTTGTAAGTGAACTTTCGCGGGATCTTCAAACGCCTGCCAGATCAGCTTTTTGAGCATCTCGGTGAAGCTCTCTCAGGGGGCAAAAAAACGTGTGATTATTAGTGCTCCACTCCTTTTTAAATGCTCTTGTCTCTGTTGGTGCTATTTGTTACGATTTTGAAAAACTTTAGAAATATTCTCAGATGGATCGCACAAGTGTGTTCTAAGTGTATTCGTTTCTCCTTGTAGACTAAGAATATTCCCCACTGTTCTACCAATAAACCGAGGTCAGTCACCTGCTTTACCTACTACTGAGCCTGTACGATTATTCAATTTTACATCCCCACTAAGGGGGGTGTTAAACAAGAGAATTTGTGTAGCTTGACCGATTCCATTTGTGACTCAGTGATATTGTAGACATGAAATACTACATTTTTACGGTTTGTGAATTGCAAAATTTTGCATTTATGAACATTTAAAGGGAGGCGCCAATCTTTGAATTACTTGGAAAATATATCAAGACCTGACTGTATATTTACGCAGTTCTTATGAGAGAGAATTCATTATACGTAACTGCACCACTTGCAAAGGTTTGAGGTCAGTATTAATATTGTCTGTTCGGTCATTAATGCACTACTTGATCAGAAAGGCTACCATCACACTTCCCTGGGACACACCAGATGTTACTTCTTCGTCTGTCGACGACTATGCATCTTCTGTACAGAGAAATCCTCGATTCAGTCTCAAATTATTTGATACCCCATGTACTGTATAGTCGTCTTTCTTTATTAAGCATTGGTGTGGTACTGACTCACATAATTTTCAGAGGTCAGGAAACATTGCATTTATTAGACTACCTTAACCCTTTCAGTACTACAGTGAGCCAGTGGGGATTTGCTGCATGTTATTACTATGTATCAGAGTCGAACTGGTAAACCAAAACCTGCTTATGTTTAGCAGAATTCTTATAATTACGACTTGCACCTGTAGTTTGTGTATCTTCAAGTTTCGCTGTTAACCGTCTGCTCCTCTCCCCACCATATTGTCGCATCGGATTTGGTTGCGCCTGCAGATAGTCAGCCCAATGAACAGAGTTGCAAAGCGGACTGCTGTGGCGCCTTCCCGAGAATTACGTGTCAATAAACTGCACGCACGTTTGGCGTTTGCCGCTTCAAACATTCCCATATTGAGCACCTGTAATATCAAGTAAAATATTGGAGGGATGCTCTATTCACTCATGTATGTCTGTATTCTGAATGTCTTTTATTTTTTTCACAGTCGTCGTCCGAAACATTGGAGGTTCTTATGAACATGTCATTACGTCCAACCCCTACCCGCAATGGAAAACAAAACGGCCCAAAAATATTCATTTTTTAAATTTTGAAAGTGGTATTAATTAAAGTAAACGTACGTTAATGTCTTTCACATCGAAAGAAATTTGTAGTGAAAGGATTATCCATTTGTAAGGAGTGCTGAGTGATATTTTTTTCACTTCCACTGCAGATCTGACATTATAGAGGGACCTGCGATACAATTTGGATGACCTTATTTTCATTATATATATTTATGTTATAGAAAAACATGGGTTTCTACTTACACATACACTGATGTAGCAAAATATTATGACTACCAGTTTAATAGCTTTCTTTCTCTCTTTGGAATGAAATACATCACTGATTCCGCGTATCTGGAATGCTACAGTTTGTTTGTAGGTTTGTGAAGGTATGTGACATTCAATAACTACGCACAGTTCATGCAATTCGCGTAAATAACGAGCCGCTGATTTGCGTGCCGGTGAAGGCTCCCAATAGCGACCCAGATTGAGTTCCATAGGATTTACTTCAGGCGAACTTGGTCGCCGAGATATCAACGTGAGTTCACTATAACGATCCGCAAACCACTATACCACGGTTCTGGCTCCAAGTCACAGACAGCTTCAACATGACATCGCCGACGGGGAAGATATCAAGCATGAAGGGATGCAGATGGTTCGCATCTGTCGGCATGTCATCTATTACTACCACAGGCCCCATGCAAGCGCAGGAGAATGTCTTCCATAGCATAACACTGTTCCCACGCCTTCGTTCGTTGCGCGCTGCACGTTTCGAGCAGCAGTTCACCTCGGTGATGGCGTTTGTTGAGACGACCATCGATCTAGTGTAGCAAAAATGTGATTCATCCGAAGAGCCGACACGTTTTCATTAATCGACAGTCAAACCCCGATGATCCCGTGCCCACTGTATCGTAATTGTCGATGTCGTTGGATCAACACGTAAACACGTAGGGGTGGTTTACTGAGGAGCTTTATGTTCAACAAAGTATGATGAACAGTGTGCTCCGAAACACTTGTGTGTGCACCAGAATTGTGCTCTTCCGACAGAGATGCCACAGATCACCATTTATCCTACTTTACAGAGCAGACAAGCCTCCGAATCCCAGGTTCTGTGAATAGTCGGGGACGTCCAACCATGTAGCGCCTGGTGGTAGTTTCCCTGTTCTTCTACCTCTTTCCGTAGAAGCTCACACTAGTAGCAGGTGAACATTTGACCACCTTCGCTATTTTCGAGATACTCGTTCATAGGTTCTGCGTAATAACACTCTGCCCTTTTTTTCAAAGTCGCTTATCTCAATGGATTTACCCATTCGAAGCCCATATCTTCGCCAGTGTTAACCCTCGTCCCCTCGTCCGTGTCTGCTCCGCTTATATACTTTTGTTACGCGTCACGTGCCCACAATGTGGCATACAGAGTCGTGCTGGGCAGTGGTCATAATGTTTTGCTTTGTCAGTGTATATTGTGTAGATGGACTGACATACATTTAACATAGTTGGCAACTGTATTTTGACTGTGGATCTATATATGCTGAATTAAGGTAGTAATAAATTTGTAATGACAGTAACTTGGCACTTTAGCAGCTACGTTGTCATATGTTTACAAAGTATGAGGGCTGTATGTTTACAACAATCGTAGGTGCTAGTAATTTTTAGGTGTTTATTGGACAGATGTTTCTCATTCGGCGTGTATGCTTTTGTTAACTTCTAAAATTGGTAATTTTTCGTAAATTATGACATTCTCGTACGTACTGGAATGACGCTCTGACATATGTTTCCAGACTATGTATATGAGCAACGATGTTAAGGTTTTATTTTGGTGTGCGTCATCTTTGGCCGTACTCTACGCTTTGAATTTATCCGGTTTCTTTTTCGAATATTTCAAAACATTTTTTAAACAGTATTGAGGTTTAAGCTATGTTTGTCTTGTGGTTGGTTTCTTATACGTATAAGAATTGCAAGTTCCTCGAGAATGTTCATGATAGGAACTTTCGGATTTGTTTGAAGTACCTACAATGCGTTTTCAATACTATATACAGTGTGTTGAACGGTATTTTAAGAGGAGAAAAATTTATTTGGTGGTTATCGCTACTTCTAATGTGTTCTTTAAACCTTGAGAGAAAGTTTCTTCCTATCCGGCCTTTGTAGAAATAGTTACAGCTGTTGCATGTGTTTCGGTATAAATCAGGGCTAGCATAGACCACTCGTTTAGTGTTACCTGATCATAATCGCAGTTCTAGGTTGTTAGTGGTCCGAATAATGCGATAATTTAGTCCAAGACTGGACTCTTGTAAGTACTTGGAATGTATTTTGTTTTCTTTCTAGATATTGTTTCTTTGATTGGTAGTATTTCGCTGTGCACTCTGTTGAAATTCGTTATAATTTAGTGACGATATTAGGGCCAAATTTTTTTTATGCTCAATGTGTGGAGTGTGTACATCTCTTTTTTAATTTTGGGTGATTCTAGTGGTAGATTTGGCAGTCTGTTAAGATGGGGCGAAAATATGCAAGTTTTTGTGACATTGGGTGACAGGAGTTAGCATGTATTATGCAGTCCGTGGAGGTATGCTTTTATAATGGTCGAATTTGTGTTAGCCATCCTTTTTGCTGATGTCATATGAGCTCGACCGAAGGCGGGAAACAAATGATCTCAGTATGTTAGAGAAAAGCTTGAAAATTCTTTCTGGAAACGAGACGAGTCTAGCGGGTGGTGCGCAGGTACCTCGGCGTGGTGGGCGTGACGCCGACGCCGGGCCCGGCGCAGCCGTCTGCGGGGGAGGTGCAGGCGGACAGCCCGCTGACGGAGGCGCGCGCGCTCTGCTCGTCGCTGCCCGGGCTGGTGCAGCAGCAGGTGGCCGAGTGCGTGGACAAGCCGGGCGCCATACACTCCGTGTCCGACGGCGCGCGCCGCGGTATCCAGGAGTGCCAGTACCAGTTCCGCAACGAGCGCTGGAACTGCACCACCAAGAACGACGAGCAGAGCGTCTTTGGCAACATCCTCAAGAGAGGTACGACTCTCTTTCTTACTGCACAAGTATCTTCTGCGCTTTTGTATGCTTTCTCTGACGTCACATTAACGATTTTCAGAGCGATGTCCGAAGATTTTTTTGTGCATGGTGTATTCAAATAATTAGCCTTTATTATTAAAACTGAATAGTGCCAATGATAAGTGTTAGATGGATCATGCTCAATGTACATTCTCAGATCAAAAGTATCTGGATACCTATCAGTAGACACTAATGTGCGGCGTGTTCACACTTGACGTGTATGACGACGTGAACTCTGCAACCTGACGCTTTCAGTGAGGTGTCCGAATGTCTGTGGAGGAATAGCAGCCTACTCTTCCTCAAGAACCAAGACTACAGGAGGTAGAGATACTGGACGCTGATGTCTGCAGGGAAGTCGACTTTCTGACTCCTCCCATTGGGCTCAGGTCGGAACTCTCTACAAGCCAGTCCATTTAAGGAATGTACTTTATGATAGGGTGTATTGTCATGCTGACATAATCATCGTCTCCGAACTGCAATGCTACTGTACACAGTACACAATGCTGTAAAATGTGTTCAATTTCTCCGCATTTACTGTTTTCTTAAGAACAATAAGAGGACAGTGTGGTGTCACCGCCAGACACCACACTTGTTAGGTGGTAGCCTTTAAATCGGCCGCGCTCCGTTAGTATACGTCGGAACCGCGTGTCGCCACTATCAGTGATTGCAGACCGAGCGCCGCCACACGGCAGGTCTTGTCTAGAGAGACTCCCTAGCACTCGCCCTTGTTGTACAGCCGACTTTACTAGCCATGGTTCACTGTCTACATACGCTCTAATTTGCAGAGACGACAGTTTAGCATAGCCTTCAGCTACGTCATTTGCTACGACGTAGCAAGGCGCCATATTCAGTTACTATGAATGTATTCTGAACAGATAATATTGTGAATCATGTACCGTCAAGAACGACGTTCATCATTAATGGATTAAAGTTAAGTATCAAACTAATTACGTCCGCTTTCTGAATTCTCATTCCTTGTCATGTTCCAGACCTCACGTCAGTATAGTTCTTCCCTCCTCACGCTAGCCTGCGTGAGTTAAACGCGTGCATTTCGGCCTCCATTCGTAACACGGTGTTGGTTCTTCTGCCAACACAACACACCACATCCTAAACACGGAAACACACCCATGCTTTAACACCGCCTCCTCTGTACTTTACTATTACAACTACACATGATAGCAGACAACGTTCTCTAAGCCTTCGTCAAATCCAGACCCATCCGTCAGACTGCCATAGGGTGTACAGTGATTCATCGCTCCAAATCAGTCGTTTCCAGCCATCCACTGTCCAGTGGTGACGCTCTGTTTACACCAACTCAAGCGTCGCTTCTCATTGATTAAAGAAATGTGTGGCATATGGCGAGCTGTTCGACCATTGTTACCCGGCCTTTTTAACTCCTACGCACGTTCGTTGTACTAGCTGTTAGCACTCTGGAACACAAAAGTAACGCCTTCCCTTGATTTCAGGCGATTTTTTACAACCACACTCCGCAACTCTCGATGAACCCTGTCCGTCAGTAGATGAGGTATGAATTGTCGTTTTTATCTGTGGTTGTTCCTTCGCGTCTCCACTTCACAATAACTACAGAAAACAGTCGATCTGTGTACTTTTAGAAGTGTTGAAACGTCCCTGGTGGATTTTTTCCTCAGCTGCCATCCAATGACTTGTCCAATTTCAAAAACATTGAGCTGTCCTGACCGACACGTTTTGCTGTTACTCCTCCACTGATCCCACAGTACTCCATGCCTCCTTTTATACTGGTGAGTCCGGCTCTCGTGACATCTACTGCTTCATTCCGAGTCACATACGGGAATCCACATACTTTTTATCAGGCAGTGTATAATTTCTCTCATCATCGGTGGACTGTAGTTTTATCCAGCCGCAAGATGATGGATCAGTCTCTCCATAATGCTAGTAATTTGATTGCGGTCGTGGCCTTCAAGGTTTGCGTGACTTTCGCACGACATCAACTGTGTCCCAGCAGCTATGAAAGTAAACTGCTATAAAATATCAGGAATCATTTACTAAGAGAGGTGTTCTACTAGTACAGAACAACATCGACTGAGGTTCTGTTGGTAATATTAGGCTTACTAGCTCTAGGCCTAACCGTAAGAAAGAGAAGAAAACATTAATAGCTCAGAAAGGGCGAATATGACAAGGTAACGGAGACGCTGTGCACAAGAGCCAGGAAATTAGGACATGCGTTGATAGGGGATGGCAAGATATCTGGGACAGGGCAGAAACAGGGAGGAGAACATACCAGTTCCTTCCTAACATACAACAAAGAACAAGAATGACACTTGCTTTCGACGAAGTGAGCTATACGCTACCTGTAGGGACATGGTCCATATCCCAGATACTTACTGAATATGCAACAGTGCACCACAGGCAGTTATGAATGTAGAACAATCGACACCGGGGATCACATCGTCTGTGAATGTGCCATTTGAAAAAAATGTTACAGCCCAAGACATGAACGTCTCTGGTAATACAACGGTCAATACCATAATAAGGAATGAGGAACCGTGGCATAGCTGAATCATTTACAGCTAAAATATCAGCTTATGAACAGAAAACCTGCATGGTTGAGAGAACCAAGAGGAGGCCATACATCATGATAACGAGACGCGCCACGGCAAAACATCCACCTAAAAAACCTTCTGGAAGAAGTGAGGAGATGAGCCACGGGGAGGACCAGAAAGCCGGCCGCGGTGGTCTCGCGGCTCTAGGCGCTCAGTCCGGAGCTGTGCGACTGCTACGGTCGCAGGTTCGAATCCTGTCTCGGGCATGGATGTGTGTGATGTCCTTAGGTTAGTTAGGTTTAAGTAGTTCTAAGTTCTATGGGACTGATGACCACTGATGCTAAATCCCATAGTGCTCACAGCCATTTGAACCATTTTTGAGGACCAGAAAGGAGTTCCCGAGACCCTGACAGCCATCCCCCAATCTCTACACCTCTGATAGCATAGCAGCGCAGCCCTTGTTGATCCTGAGTTGTACCTCAGTGTGCCCGGAGCTAACCATCCAGACAAAGGAGAGACCTAACTTGGTTCTGATACCAATTACAGTAGTGTAGTGTAGTGTGCTGTGAAGTAAGGTGTTGTATAATAGAGTAACCCAGAATTATACATTACAAACTTTGTAATCTACAGACGAGTAGAGTGTGCCTTCTGGAATCTGAATGAACAGACATCTATCCGCCAGATGGCCAAGTGGTAGTATGGATTTTTATGTGTGTTCTATGTAGATTACCCCCGCCCCCAGTTAACCCCAGTTAAACAGCATAATGCTTAGTTATTACCAGTACATTTTAAACTATGTTACAAATAGTATGTGCTATATTCATGGCAATTCATGTGGAACATTCGGTGGTCTGTTCTTTTGTATACATAACAGACTAAAAGAAAATATCAAATAAATAAATAAATCTTCTACTAGCACGAGCATGAACTAACTAATGGGTGAGCCCACATTCTCCTCCGGGGGCTGTACACCTATAAGATCCCAATGTTGGAACAATTTCGTGGAGCAGTTTGTGCTTGGAGCTCGCGGTATAGAGATGAGTCGGTCGGCTGCCCTCGCGCGGTGTCCGAGTCGAATTTTGAGCTCTATGTGCCGGTTGGTTGGTTGGTTGTTTTGGGGAAGGAGACCAGACGGCGTGGTCATCGGTCTCATCGGATTAGGGAAGGATGGGGAAGGAAGTCGGCCGTGCCCTTTCAGAGGAACCATCCCGGCATTTGCCTGGAGTGATTTAGGGAAATCACGGAAAACCTAAATCAGGATGGCCGGACGCGGGATTGAACCGTCGTCCTCCCGAAAGCGAGTCCAGTGTCTAACCACTGCACCACCTCGCTCGGTATGTGCCGGAATTCGTGTTTTGAAGTGTTTAACTTCTTGAAGTTGGGAGTTTGTTATCATTGGTGATCGACACAGTTACTTTCTCAATAGGAACGACTACATGAATCGGAAGCCCATACCTGTGCCCAACCGTGGAATTATTTTCAGATCTTCTACGATTTTCTAGGAGATCGTTATGATTTAGGAAGCGTGAAAATGCTCATTAGAAAGAGAGACCTTATGAGAGAGTGAAGCAATTAGCTAGCTAGAGGTGGTGCTCAATGAAAAGAGCAGACTAGGCGAAGTCAATAGAAGGCAAAGAATTATATTTATTTTCGCAGAAAGCCAGCCGCGGTGGCCGAACGGTTCTAGACGCTACAGTCTGGAACCGCGCGACCGCTACGGTCACAGGTTCGAATCCTGCCTCGGGCATGGATGTGTGTGATGTCCTTAGGTTAGTTAAGTTTAAGTACTTCTAAGTTCTAGGGGACTGATGACCTCAGATGTTGAGTCCCATAGTACTCAGAGCCATTTGAACCACTTCTTTTTTTTTTTTTCTTTCGCGGAAACTTGAAGACTGATGTTTGGAAATTGTAAATTTGTGTAAGATCTTATGAGACCAAACTACTGGGGTCATCTGTCTCTGAGCTTAAACACTACTTAATCTAACTTAAACTAACTTACACTAAGGACAACACACACACCCATGCCGGAGGGAGGACTCGAACCCCCGACGGGGAGAGCCGCACGGACCGTGACAAGGCGCCTCAAACAGCGCGGCTACCACTCGCGGCAATGAGAGAACACCCATCACAGTAGTTCGACGATATTTTAAAATTCTCAAGAGTGGAACATGTTTTAAGCTTAAAATTTTGGTTCGCCTGCAATAACGCGTTGTAATTCTCACAAAATTTAAAAGGAATTTAATTTCTAATGTTAAGTCCAATAGTGCTCGGAGCCATTTGACGCATTTTTGAAAAAATTCGTGGAAAGCTGAATGTAAGAGATATGCATTATTTGGCCGCTGGGAAATCGCTCTGGCCGCGGCAGGCTGGACATCTGAGATAATATAGCGTGAGAGATGTATGTGCCGCCAGCGCGATGAGTGCCTAGCGAACTACTTGCTTGTGGCAAGGAAAGCGCTCACTCAGGTCTTTCCTGGTCGCCGAATAACACGTTATATCGTTATCAAATAGCGTACACTTACGCTTCATTTGACTCTGTGGTGTCACCGTCAGACACCACACTTGCTAGGTGGTAGCCTTTAAGTCGGCCGCGGTCCGTTAGTATACGTCGGACCCGCGTGTCGCCACTATCAGTGATTGCAGACCGAGCACCGCCACACGGCAGGTCTAGAGAGACTTCCTAGCACTCGCCCAGTTGTACAACCGATTTTGCTAGCGATGGTTCACTGACAAAATACGCTCTCATTTGCTGAGACGATAGTTAGCATAGCCTTCAGCTACGTCATTTGCTACGACCTAGCTAGGCGCCATGTTCAGTTACTATTGATATTGTGAATAATGTACAGTCAAGAGCTACGTTCACCATTTATGGATTAAAGTTAAGTATTCCACCAGCTACGTCCGTTTTTCTAAATTCTAACTTCCTTGACCTGTTCCAGACCTCACGCCAGCCTGCGTGAGCTAAAACGCGTGCCTTCCGGCTTCCTCTAATAAAACGGTGTTGGCTCTCCTGCCAACCCACAACAGACTCCACTGGTCTTCTTTTTCTAGGGGAAACTCTGAGAGAAAGTCTATAGACAGGTTTGACGACCCAAGAGAATTTGAAATATCGCATTGTTACAGACTGTGCTATGACGTCTTAGAAATCTCTTCAGCCTGTACAGAAATCCTTGCACTAGCGACTGCAGACGTGTAGTTTACTAGAGGGTGAACATTTCGAATTCTTGATGACATTCATGGAACCCATGAAAAAAAGTGTTTATATTCACATTCTGTTGCGATTTCCTTTTTGTTATAGCTTCTGATGTAATTTTGCAATGTGCGTGAGGTGTTCAATAAGTAACGCAAAACACTTTTTTCTTTACCAGCATCAGTAGAAGTAACGCAGAATTTACTGTGAGACATCGTGGAATATTTTCGCTTCGGTCCCTATAGTTTCATAAAGTTCCGACTGGTAGTGGCACTTTACGTAGCCTTCAAAAGTGCCGTCTGTAACGTAGGTACATCCCAAGGAGACAGTTGTCACTGAGTCTGTTTTGGAGGAAAACCAGAGCTTCGTAGATATTCATAGGGGCTTGTAGGATGTCTACGGAGATCTGGCAGTGAACAAAAGCACGGTGTGTCGTTGGGCATAGCGTCTGTCACTATCACAATAAGGTCGCGCAAACCTGTCCGTTCTCCCACGCGGTGGCCGGCCGCAAACACTTGTGACTCTCCTGCAGTGCTGGAACTTGGGGGCACTCTTATTCGAGGTGATCTACGGATCACAAATAAACACTTCGCTGTGCAGCTGGTCGTCTCTTTTGATAGCGCTAATACGTTGGTCCTCCAGTTGGGTTACTGAAAGGTGTGTGCCCGCGAAGTTCCTCAGCGCCTATCAGGAGAGCAACGAAGGACTATCTGTGCGGAATTGCATGCACTTTACGAGGCTTATCGCCACAATTTTTTGTCGAACACCGTTGCAGGCTATGAAAATTGACTTCGAAAGGGTAACAAAACGGCAATCTATGGAGTGGCGCGACACTACGTCTCCTCGGAAGAAAAAGTTCAGATCTGCACCCTTAGCCGGTAAACTCACGGCGACTGTTTTCTGAGACTCTGAACGGGCTATTCTGTTTGATGCTGTACCTGATAGTGCAACGATCAACTCTGTTTTGTGCTACCCTCAGGAAATTAAAGAAAGGAGTACAGCGTATTCGTCGTCACAAAAATACCAACGAACTTCTCCTTCTCCGTGACAACGCGAGGCCTCATACAAATCTGCGCACCCGAGAGCAGCTTACAACACTTCATTGGACTGTTCTCCCTCAACCACCATATGGCCCGACTGACATTTATGAAAAAACTGAAAAAGTCCGAAATTTTCGAAGTTTCTTGACTGTTGAATTTTTAGCCAGCATTAATTTTGTACGAAAAACTTTGTTTCTCAATCTTTCCAACCATATGAACGTCTTAAAAAGTAGAATCTTCTACCCCATATTTGCAAGGCATAGGCTTTTTTTACCGAAAATTTTATTAAACTAAATATGCATTCTCCAAAACATTTTTTTCGTCGATCTCACCTGTTTGAATTATTCCAATTACCAACCTATTTCTCGATACTAATTTTGTTATTTTTCTTGGTGCTACTTAATGTGATTTATTTACACGAAAAATACAGCTATGATGAGCTGAAAATTCTTTTGCGCCTGTATCGTTAGGAATACCTAATGGCCAGTCGCGCAAGACGGTATCACTGAAACTAAATGACTTTCGTATGGCTTCAGAAAAAGTTATTTAAGAATACGCTCATTTAACGCAGCAATTATATCTGAAGGATTCTTACGTCGGTCGAAACAATTCGTGTTCAGAATGACCAAATCGGAATTTCTTTTGAACAGCATTCACACCTAGGTGATTCTTACTATTTCCTTTCGCTCAATACACTACCGCTTTTTCTTTGTCTGGTAAGGTACGTTAATTCCTGGCGTTCCTTTCGGAGACAATTGATTAGTAGACGTGGCACTATCGCTCTAAAATTCTTCACGATTATTACGTACGTAATTTTTTACGTCGTTGTTAGATTCACAATCTGATATGCAGTTGTTTAGTCGTTTACAGCGACGTGTCAGTGCTATTAAAATGTTCGATCAAAAGTTTAAAACCGTTTCACACACCATAAAATCTTCACATGTGTTTTCTGGTGATGGCGTCAGTTGGTGAAACATTCACAAGTTTCCCCATCACTCATGGGCAAAGACTGAAAAACTCGAAGTAGTGAGAAATGTGTGTTTCTAAATACTTACCATAAATTAAAAGACAGAGCCTCCTCCCCCCCCCTCCCCAAAAAATGTATATTAGCTTTCTTTTTAACGAAACTTTGAAGCGTCATTCGTCTTCGACAAACGCTGCGGTGTTATCAAGTGGCTGCACTTTCCATATCACACGCATAACGCTCACCGTAACGCTGGCGCAATCTAGGAGTATTCATTCCTTAGCTGCAAGCGCCAAGAAAGGAAATAACTATTAACGTGATTCCTTTTTTTAGGTAACTTCCAGTTCATATCAGCAGTCGACGTTTAGCAAGAGATTTTAACTGACGTGACCTACGAGTGGCAAAAAAACTCAAGGCAGGGTTCGAACGTGACAAGTCTGACAATTCCCTTGTCATCTCCTTCAAACTGGAATGCCCCATCAGCCTGATGTCACAATTCCGTATAACAACACGAACTTCAGCATGAGGCAGCAATCGGGTTCATGTTAAAACGATACATCCTAAATTGTAAATACATCAATTTTATACGAAACTAGTAATCGGATTTTGAAAAATGAAACGCTAATGAATTTGTCGCTTTTCTAACAATGATACTAGTAGCAGAAGTTGCTATAGTTCCATTTGAAAAGAAACGGAAATGATACCGATATCAATGTGATTAATATCAGAAATTGCTATAGTTCCATTTAAAAAAAAAAAAACGAAGATTATACCGACATCCATGTAATTAATATAGGTTTTAAGAGAGTCTGTACATCATTTAGTGGAGATTTCTTCGCGATTTATTTGTGTGAAGACACCTGACTGTATACGGTGCTTCAGCTAACCAGTTCACCTCAGATATATCCAGAAGCGTTCAAGGTATTTTAATTTTAATTCTTTATTCACAGAAATGAATCGCGAAGAAATCTCCACTAAATGAGATATAGACTCTTTTCAAAGATATATTAATTAGATGGATGTCGGTATCATCGTCGTTTTTTGAAACAGCCTGAAAGCATGAAGGGCTGTTGCCGGGTAGATTGTGCTGAGAAGTAATTGTTAAGAAAAAGTTTAATACTTTGCGCGTTTCCGAGTTAATTAGCACTGAAGTTAACCAATCAGGCTACTGTGCGACGGTGTTGTGAAACGTATTCTTCATTTGTCGTCCTAAATCCGAACAAGAGATCGACGCAGAAATTGGACAGCGATCGAACCCAAGCCAAAGTTTGAGCTGGGTCATGAACTATCATCTACACCATTTGAACAACTGAAAATAATTGTCTGTGGCGGACTGCTTGAACTCGCTCTCGCAACAGCCTGAGTGGCTAACTTGAACGCTAATTAAATCGGAAACGGCGCAGCACCCTCAGAAGTTTTTCAGACTGTTTCTGACCATCCTGTATACAGGTTTCTTTTTCTTTTTTTTCTTTTTTTTAAGTATTCCTTATCTTGAGAGATCGTAGTATGGACCAAAACAAGACAAAATTGTCCAGTAAATATGGGCTCTAAAATGCATACCATAAAAGTTATGAGCACTTGTTCATCTTGGCTACTGTGAAACACATCTCTTCTACTGTAAGCTCTTTGCTGTTACGAACGAACTACAAAATGCAGCAAACAAATGAGGACACAAAAAAATGGTTCAAATGGCTCTGAGCACTATGGGACTTAACTTCTGAGGTCATCAGTCCCCTAGAACTTAGAACTACTTAAACCTAACTAACCTAAGGACATCACACACATCCATGCCCGAGGTAGGATTCGAACCTGCAACCGTAGCGGTCACGCGGTTCCAGACTGAAGCGCCCAGAACCGCTCGGCCACAAATGGGGACACATTCCTCTGTTATTTTCGACGGCTACAGCATCCATGCATGTGTTAGTGTGGTACTGTAAACCGCATTTACAGTTTTGGATAAGTGCAGCGCGTACATCAATTCTAATGGAACCAGTCTGTATTCCAGACGAGGCTTGTTTCACGCGAGATGGGACTGACAGTTTTGATGACCAATATGTGTATGGATTGATGCAAACGCACACGCAGTTGAAGAAGCAAGGTATCAGCGCAGATTTACAGTTAATGTATCTGCACGAATTATTGGCGATAGACTGAAAGAAAATTACTTGCTACCAAACAGGCGGACTGGTGCAAGGTACGGTCAGTTCCTATCAAATGATTTGCCTATCCTGCTGGGGAGGTACCGTTCAAATATCGACTGGATATGTGACTCATGCGTTATGGCCCACCAGCCAATTTTCTCTGAAATGTCCGAGAACATCTCATAAAGACATATACATTGGTCTGGGGGTCCAGTAAATTGACCAGCTCGTTCCCTAATTTTAATCTATTGGGTTTTTTGTTGTACGGCACTTGAAATCTTTAGTGAATGCAAACCCCATTATTGATGTACACACTCTACAGGAACGAGTCATCACATTCTGACACTGCATCCTGTACAACGTTGAACATGCCTTACTACGAACGAACACCATATTGACCATCTCCTTTAACGATAGCTCACACGTGCAGGTCATATCTAATACCAAGCAGATTACATTAAAAGCTCTGTTGTTTCGCAGCAGCAGAATAATGTGTTCTCATTAGTTTACTACAGTCTGTATGCCGTTCGCAGTAGCGAAGAGCGTGCAGTAGAAGAGATTTGTTTCACAGCAGCGAAAATGAACAACTGCTCATAGACCTGAAGGTATGTATTTTATTATCCATGTTTACTGGGCACTTCTTCTCGTTTTGGTCCATACTACCACCACCCAAAATATGAAATACTTTTTTGAACACCCTGTATAGCCCCAAATCGACTTCCCTTGAAACTGCGTTTAGCTGCTGTCGTGACTCAATACATTATTGTCGGAAAACCCCTGCAAGTCCATAATCATATATTAACCACCATAATCTTAATTTTAATGTAAATTATTTTATCTAACCTTTATTAATTCAGAATAGAAGACATAAAACTGTGACAGGTTAAAACTTGAGTATGGACCAGGACTCAAAACTGGACCAATGTGTTTCCCACGCTGCGGTCGTATGGACTGAGGTATCCAGGCACGAGTAATGGCGTGGCTTACAGCTTTCATCTCCCAGCTCCACTCTCCCGCTTTCCAGACACTTGAGAAGCTCTCACCGAATGACGTGGCGCTGTAGTTGAAGCACGGAACAAGCATTCTGAGAGGAGTGAGGTTCAAATCCTCGTCCAGCCATCTGTATATTGGTTTCGTGTTTTCCATAAATCATATAATGAAATATCAAGATAGTTCCTTCGAAAAGGCTTCAGCCTATTAATTTCCCTATTTTCCTCTTCCCAACGTCTGTGAACCGTCTTAAACGAAATAACGGTCATGACAAGGGCAGTGTGCTAATTTGTAGTCTGCAAAACCTTTGTGTACAACTTGACGAGAATTCCCTCAGGGTCAGTTATCTCCTTTTCTGGGTGATGAGAAGAGCAAACTCACCGTACAAAGTCACAACAATGTCGCGTAAAGTAGCCAGCCATGCTATACTGATAAGGTGAGATTTCATTCAAGCCATATGGATTGGCAGACGTACGCGTTTAGAACGAGTGCTGGGGGACAAAGGTTATTTTTATTTTGCACTAAACTTATTTTATAGAAATGGCATTGAACGGTTGATTAGACAGTTCACGCTCATAGATATTACATAAATTCTGCCCATATTGTTCAATTAAGTGATTGTAGAGACAGGAAGGAAGGATGAAAGGAAGAAAAGGACTTAATGACTAGTCGACGACGTGATCGTTAGAGACAGGCCTTAAACTCGGCGTTTGGGAAGGATGCGAAAGGAGGTTTCCAAAGAAACCGTTCCGGCACTTAGGGAACCCAGGTCGTAGAGACATGAGTGAGCGAAAACAAGGTTGTCATACCATAATTAATCATAGTGTTGAATCAAAAGTCTGTAAAGTTAGGAAGATAATCTGTGATTACCAAGATGTACTAAAGAAACTGCCTGCACTACACTAGTGCGTCCTCATGTGGAGTACTGCTGGGCGGTATTAGATCCTTACCAGATATATTAACGGAGTACATCGAGAAAGTTCAAAGAACAGCAGCACGTTTCGTATTATCGAGAAGTAGGGGAGAGAGTATCATTAACATGATACAGGAATTTGGAATGGACATAATTAAAACACAGGCGTTTTTCGCTGTGGTGGAATCTTTCGCGAAATTTCGATCACCAACTTTCTTCTTCGAATGTGAAAACAGTTGGTTGACGCCGACCTACGTAGGAAGAAACGATCGTCATAATATAATAATGGAAATCAGAGCTCGCACGTAAAGATATAGGTATTCGTTGTTTTTTTCGTGCGCTTTTCGAGATTGGAATAACAGAGAATTATTGTGGCAATGAACTCTCTGCCAGGCACTTAAGTGTGATTTGCAGAGTATCCATGTAGTTGAACATGTAGAACGGCGTCAAGTAAATGATAAAAAACAAAGCTTAGCAGCCAACAGCAAGCATTCAGCTCTTGCACGAGAATGTGGGTAACAAATGGCACAAACTCGGAAGCATTGTACGCTACGTGCTGAATAAATTTGTTCTGTGGACGGTAGTGAAAGATGGGGAAGACCCATCATGGTTCAAAAACAATTTTGGTACATTATTACGAAAACATCAAGAGATGCACAGGAGATTCAAACAAAGCCGAGTCCTTGCAGACAAACAGTGACTGAACAACATCAAATCAAGCGTAAGAACGGGTATGCGAGAAGTATTCATTCAGTTTCGAAACAAGATATTACAAGTCGAGTCATTAGAAAACATTAGCAAGTTTTGGTTAAAATGGTACAAATGGCTATGAACACTATGGGACTTAACTTCTGAGGTCATCAGTCCCCTAGAACCTAGAACTACTTAAACCTAACTTAAGGAGATCACACACATCCATGCCTGAGGCAGGATTCGAACCTGCGACCATAGCGGTCGCGCGGTTCCAGACTGTAGCGCCTAGAACCGCTCGGTCCCTCCGGCCAGCATGAAATTTTGGTACTTCAAGTATCAGCCAACGGATTGGAACCTATCTATATAGACATCGATTATCAAAATCGTACCTAATCTGAGGACGATAAAATGAAGGTCGAAATTCTAAATTCTGTCTTCAGAGATTGTTTCACCAAAGAGGATTACAATAATCAATTTCGACCGCCATATTGATGCGAAAGTGACTGATACGAAGTGAGTAAACAACTAGTACAACGGAGTGTTTCATGTCATTTGAAGGAGGAGCATGTGGTTCCAGAAACAAATGTACTTATAAATTATCTAAACAGATACTCGATCAAAATGAAAAGTTCCAGGGAAACAGAACCAGTGCGTCATTTTTAATCAGGAAGCATGTCCGTGTAGACTAACCGCTTTGCGTCCACGTGCCCACACTTGAACATTTGACCTGCTGCCCAGGGGAAAAGAAGTATTAATGGTTGCTCTTGAAATATGTACTTGGAGGTACACAGCCTAAAAATACAGGACTTGTAATAGCTATAATTGTTAATCTACAAATTACGTAAATACTCCTGTAATGTTATTCGGTACACTGTCCTCTATCACCAATAGAAATCTCTGCATTTATACCAGTTACTCCCGTATAAACGCTCTTTAGAGGTGATACAGAGATTTATGGTGTTGTCCTTAGCATACTTTTATAATTTGTGGGGATATTTGAAGAGCTTTGTGCGGAGGCTGCCAGCTGCCTCCCAACAAAAGAAAGTGTAATATAATGCGAGGAAATAAACTGAGCACTTCGATTTTACAAGCAGCGGCAAATCTCTGGAATCAGCCATAAACGTCTGACTAGAGAAATTTAAGGACAAAATCTAGCAGTGGGGTGTTAGATGCCACACTGACATTAAATGGAAGATTTTGAAGTGATAAGGTTGTTAGAAAGCTCCCTGTTCTTATAGTTCTTGAGTATTTTTGATGGGTCTGGCCCTTACCAAACTGGACTGATGTAAGAGATAAAAACAATTAGAAGAAGAGCAATGCGCTTTGTGCCAGGTTTGTGAACGTCACAGAAATGCTCAATAGATTCCAGTGAATGACAATAGATCAAAACCAATGTGCAACGAGGAACGCTATGGCTTTAAAATTCCGAAAATTTGCATGGCAATACTAACAGAGAAATATATTCTCTCCTCCAACACAAATCTCACGTAATGAACAAAATGGAATATACGGACAATAATCGGTTCTGGCACCTCGCATACAACAAATGGTGTGGATTTTTTCAGAGTACAGATGCCAACGTAGGCTTTTGTAAGCATTTTCGATGATTCATTTAGCTTCATCTTCCTACTGAACTACACAAGGAGTAAATACTCAACGAGAATGTTGTGGTAACGTATGTGGGAAAAAACACGAGTCCGTATTACAATTTTTTTATTGCGTTTCGTTATGTCATTTCTGTAGTCATACATGCCACGTCAGCGTGTCTGTATATGAGATGATGTGCTCGACGAATATAATAGATGTGAGACGATGAAATTTTCTTCTTCCAGGATTTATAGCAAACAGAAACTGAACCATAGTATGCCACCTACATTTCTTACGCAGTTAATGTAGATGTAATGTTTTATGACTTTTTGTGCACTTCCACTTCTAAATATTGTTAATTCTTTTTATTTGGGTGTTTCGACTAATTTTCCATACGGATGCTTAACAGGAACAACAGAGGTTTATAATGCACTAGCATCATCAATACAATATTCCATCAATATTTCATTTTCAAATTTCCAGCTACTCGTTTCATTATTGTTTCCTCTTCGTTTTTCTGTACAACACAACAGATCTTGTGACATGTGGAACTGATGAGTCTTCCAAGTAAACTGACGGTGCCCGTATAAAACGAAGTGTCTGTATAAAACCGGATGTTTGCTAAAATGTGAATCCGGAGTTCTGACATTCCGCAGAAATTCCGGTTCAGCATTCGTCTCACTAAAAGCTTGAGAAACCCTCTGTAGTCCGCGCCAAGTGGACAGCATTTTTTTGCGGTAATTGGCATTGGGTGTAGTTGATGATGTGTCACTGCTGGTATGTAGTGGCACTCTATAAAATACTGTGGCTCTAACCTCGTGTATAAATTACAGTCAGTGTGTATTCCCATTAAGATAAGTTTGCGGCTACTGACATTAGGGAAAAGAAAAAAATATTTTTAATGGCGTAACATCTGAGGAGGAGTGCTTATAGCATTCATCACTGTTTCTGGTGAGTTTATTTCTAGGCAAACTATTTTCAAAAAATTCCTGCTCTTAGCTTACATTTGGTCTAATTTTTCGACAAACCGACTTCAAGTGTTCCACTTTTCCCCCCGCAGCCAAGGTTACTAACACACATATTTCGGGGCGTGAAACCCTGAAGCAGCTGCTTCGAAAATGCAGAAAATTTTTTGCGTTTGGCCAATGAAAGATGAATAGCTGATGTACAGTAATAGCTGCTATTACTGTATTTCCACTTTAAAACCGAAGTTGATACCGATGTCCCCCTGGAAGTAATATAGCTATGTAAAGAGACCATAAGTCATTTATTCAGCAGTTTTTCACAATTCATTTGGGGGAAAATTAGAATTACAAAATCTTATACTGTTCAAGAAAGAGATGAGTTGAACAGATTAGTTCGAAAATGGCTCTCAGCACTGTGCGACTTAACTTCTGAGGTCATCAGTCGGCTAGAACGTAGAACTAACTAGACCTAACTAACCTAAGGACATCACACACATCCATGCCCGAGGCAGGATTCGAAACTGCGACCGTAGCGGTCACCCGGTTCCAGACTGTAGGGCCTAGAACCGCACGGCCACTCCGGCCGGCCCGATTAGCTGAATCACCTCGTTTAAACAACTATTATTTGCCCCAGTTCACCAAACGCTTTAACATTATTTATTTACTTACTGCTTTTTAGCCTGACCAGATTTGCGCCTTAAGCCCTTCTCTTATATCTGACTAGGAACAACATATCAGAAATATTACAGAACTATTCATAATAATAATACATCTTTTTGTGGTTGCGCTGAATTTCAATGATTTACATATTCAGGCATGTGGAACACTTTATGTCTGTTTGCATATTGTTTGCATATTACAGCATTCCTGATGGCCGCGCGGTTTCAGGCGCCATGTCACGGATTGCGCCCCCCCCCCCCCCCCCCCCCCCCCCCCCCCCCGCCGGAGGTTCTTGTCCTCCCTCGGGCATGGGTGGGTGCGTGTGTTGTTCTTAGCATAAGTTGGTTTAAGTTAGTTTAACTAGAGTAAGTCTAGGGACCGACAACCTCAGCAGTTTGGTCCCTTAGGAATTCACACACACATTTATAGCACTCCGCCTTCTTGTTGTTGTAATTGTAGTGGTCAACCGTGCATGTGCTCCACGTTGTGCCGTATTTCATGATGGACTGTTTGATGTATTGTAGGTACGATCATTTGAATTGTTCTAGGCGCTGCAGTCCGGAAGCGCGCGACTGCTACGGTCGCAGGTCCGAATCCTGCCTCGGGCATGGATGTGTGTGATGTCTTTAGGTTAGTTAGGTTTAAGTAGTTCTAAGTTCTAGGGGACTGATGACCTCAGATGTTAAGTACCATAGTGCTCAGAGCCATTTGAACCACATTTGAACAGCACGGAACGATAAGCTATAGTCTCCATATGCAACTATGCAGCCACTTTCGAATATCGAGACGGTGGTAGACGTTTCTTCTTCTTACAAGAGGCATAAAGCGATCTTCTCACAAACAAACAACATTCAAATGCGATTTATGAACGAGAAAACCGTTGTGTAATTACTCCTTATATACAGAATGTACATGGTTATACGCCTTCCTTCTCTGTATGACTGCGCGGTAATGTTAATCATTTGCATATCTACGCATGTAGTAAATGCTAATTTTACCTTGGTGTATGCTGTCTTTATGGTGATGCAATTTTCACGACCAGTGCTGTACTTACATTACATGAGGTGCTCCGGATCTTTGCCAGAAATCTGGTAATCAGATGCTATTGTATTACTTCTCTTTGTTATAGATATTATTTTGCGTTATCTGTATTTGAAAAGACGTGCATCAAAGTGAGCTGGAGCTGACCTACCTGTATAGGCACCTCATCCGATAGGATAGAAATAGCATCTCGTAGTTGGAATATCATTAATGTAGAGGTTAGACAATAGGGCCCCAGGATGCTGCCTTAGGGTATTCGAGATTGCATACCGTATCGTGTTGATTGTTTGCCCTGCACGTCAGTATAGTAGCACTGTATTTTGGTGAGTTGCGGGTGTATGAGACGTACGAGTCTGTTAGAGAAATCAGCGTCGTTGAGTCTGCGAATGAGGCCATTGTGCCGAAGACGATCAAAATCTTTTCGATGTCCAGGACCACGTAATAGCACTCACTCCTCTTCATCCGCAGAATTATATAGTTAGAGGATGTAGGCAAATACAATCACATGTCTAATGTACAGATACTACTCCTTTGTTTACCTAGTCAAATACGAATTGGCTATGGGTCTTTATTGTCCTCAACGCAAGGTTTTGTTTGACCACAAAGTCTTTTAGTCGAAATAATTAGTATGAGGTTATGTGGGCTACTTACTGTAGTAAGCTTAGTTACATTTCCGGTCCGAAAATGGAGATACAAGCAATGTTTTCACGTGACTAATTGCATCTCCTAACTTAATGAACTGGGATCTAAAAATTACTGGGAGTTTCCAAGGTAGACAGCAATTCATGAATATGTTTTTAATTTTTTCTTGAAGAATACTTTACAGGTTTCCCAAGTTCATTGACATACATATAAAATAAGGCACAGTTTCTCTAAAACATGTTTTGTTTTACGTTTCGTTTCGTTACCTTTTATTAAGGGCGCTGCCGAGCTGTTCTAGGCGCTTCAGTCCGGATGCGCGCTGCTGCTACGGTCGCAGGTTCGAATCCTGCCTCGGGCATGAATGTGTGTGATGTCCTAAGGTTAGTTAGGTTTAAGTAGTTCTAAGTCTAGGGGACTGATGACCTCAGATGTTAAGTCCCATATTGCTTAGAGTCATCTGAGCCGTTTGATTCGCTTGCAGCGTGGCCTCCAATGTTGTTTGACAAAGACATGCATTATGGGAGAAGCAGATTCATTTCATAAATCTTTGGGCTGACTGTTTGTATCGCTGATGTTCGAGGAAACAGTTCGTAATTTGCTCCTCCTGAAGGGAACACATACTCTCACAGTAACGTAGCTCAACGGCCTGACAACGGGTTAGATCACGGTCCGGTCATACAGATGTAGTTTTCCCATTGATTACCTAGTTCCCTAGAGACAAATCCCAGGCTCGTTCTTCCTACAAATACACGCTCGGTTTTCTTCCTCATCCTATCCCAATTCTAGAATTTGCTCCGGTTCTAATAATCTTTTCGGAGCAGTAAGCACACATGGAGTATCGTATATTATTTAGACTAACAAGGCGAAAGGCATAACTGACATTTCATATAAGCCTAAATTTCAGAAAGAGTAAATCTCTAAGTCTGCAGTCGAATTGTGCGGGAAATTCCTGCCAATTACAACTTCGCCTCACGAAGGAAATGAAAACTGGATACTTGTGTTTCTCATGTAGTGTTCTTTCCACTAAACTACGTATGCATACCTCACACCAATCTTCAAAATTGCAATGTATCTCAACATAGTTCATGAAAGGCAGGGTGCAGGTCCAACTTCATTCCTAAACACCGTTCTGGTCGCTTCTGGAAGGTTTATCACGCTTCATTGACTCACAATCTCATTCTTCCGAAGTCTGTACTTCCACATAAATTTAGGTTTCCGGTGAATTTTCTAAATCACCTCAGGCAAAGATCGGGCATATTCCTTTGAGAAGGCCATTGCTCAGTACCTATCTCATCTTTGCCAACTCTGCACCTGAGCATCATTCCTACACCGAAGAGCCAAAGAAACTGCTACACCTGCCTAATATCGCGCAGGAGCCATGCGAGCACGCAGAAGTGCCACAACATGACGTGGCATGGGCTCGACTAAGGTCTGAAGTAGTGCTGGAAGGAACTGACACTATGAATCCTGTAGGGCTGTCCATAAATCCCTAAGAGTACGACAGCGTAGGGATCTTTTCAGAACAGCACGTTGCTAGGCATCCCAGATATGCTTAATAATGTTCTTGACTGGAGAGTTTGGTGGCCAGTGTGGAAGTGTTTAAACTCAGAAGAGTGTTCCTGGAGCCACTCTGTAGCAATTCTGGACATGCAGGGTGTCGCATTGTCCTGCTGCAATTGCCCAAGTCCGTCGGAATGCACAATGGACATGAATGGCTGCAGGTGTTCAGACAAGATGCTTATGTACATGTCATCTGTCAGATTCGTATCTAGGCGTATGAGGGGTCCCATATAGCTCTAACTGAACACGACGCACGTCATTACAAAGCATACCCTCTACATTATTACAGAGCCTTCACCAGCTTGAACAGACTCCTGTTGACATTCAAGGTCCATGGTTTCGTGAGGTTGTCTCCATACTCATACACGTCCATCCACTCGATAGAATTCGAAACGGTACTCATCCGATCAGGCAACATGTTTCCAGCCAACAGTCCAATATCAGGATTGACGGCCTCAGGAGAGGCGTAAAGCTTCGTGATTTGCACTCATCGAGGGTACACGAGTGGTCCTTCGACTCCGAAAGCTCATATCGATGGTGTTTCGTTGAGTGGTTCGCACGCTGACGTTTGTTGATGACCCAACATTGAAATCTGCAGAAATTTGCGGAAGAACTGCACTTCTGTCACGTTGAACGATTCTCTTCAGTCGTCGTTGGTCCCGTTCTTGCAGGATCTTTTTCCGGCCGCAGTGATGTCGGAGATTTGATGTTTTACCGGATTCCTGATATTCACGGTACACTCATGAAATGGTGGTACTAGAAAATCCCCACTTCATCGCTACCTCGGAGATGCTGTGCCCCATCGCTCGTGCGCCGACTGTAACACAACGTTGAAACTCACTTAAAATCTTGATAACCTGCCCCTGTAGCAGCAGTAACCGATCTAACAGCAGCGCCGTATTCTGCTGTTTACATATCACTGTAGTGGATTGCTCATAACTATACCAGTTTCGTTGGTGCTTCAGTGTAGTTACCTCGGTGACCACTGACTTATCTCTTTTCCTTTATCGGTTTATGAACGTAACAAAGTACTCGGGTCGCCTCAGACAGAAATACAAATGCACATCCTCAAAATTTCTCAAATGCATCGTTTACGCAAAAACAAACAAAACTGTAAGTTCGAGCAACTGTGTGTTGTGTTTAAAATAAAGTGAAAGAGATTTATGAAGAGAAAAAGTAACACATGATTAAAACAGGAGGCGGTCCATTAGGTAACACCAGCAGACAAAGCATCAGTGAATATCGAAACAGGGTGGTGTGTAGAATCATTAAGTCACTGTAGTAAGTGTGTATAAACTGCGTGGCACTTCCAGTTTGCGTGTATTAAAACAATTTATAACTGAAAATGCGCCGGCCGGAGTGGAGAGCGGTTCTAGGCGTTTCAGTCTGGAACCGCGCGACCACTACGGTCGCAGGTTCGAATCCTGCCTCTGGCATGGATGTGTGTGATGTCCTTAGGTTAGTTAGGTTTAAGTAGTTCTAAGTTCTAGGGGACTGATGACCTCAGATGTTAAGTCCCATAGTGCTCAGAGCCATTTGAACCATTTTGCCATTTAAAATGCGTTGGCGATGTACCGTTTAAGACGATTTACCAAGAACAATAAGAAGAAAAGAAAAGATAGGCTAACATGGTGATGGAGTGTTTAACGGAAATGGCTCGTATGTGGAAAGAAGAAGGTTAATAGCCTGTGGTTTGGTTAAATCATTTCATAAGATTCTATGATTATTATTGCGACATGACAAGGTTGACTCCTTCCTCGAACCGCCTCCAATTCAGCTAGTGCTTCATACTACACTCTAGCGCAACGGCGCAATGTTTAAAACACTATAGACCGGGATCAAATTCCTGGTCGTCCATTGTCATTTACGTTTTGCGTGTTTCCGAAATTGCTGAAACCTAATTCCAAAATACCATGCAAAGGGTCAATGTTTACTTCCTTACCCTTCTTTCCGATTCCGAGCTTCTGTTCAGTCTCCAGCGAGCGCGTCGTCTTCGGAACGTTAACCCATAATCATCCCTGATCCTGAGATCTACCTCGACAACCCGTCAGTCGACGATCAGTCCTTTTTTGTTCCTCTCCCAAAATGTAAGTGAAATGTTTGCTGTTATGTGCCTATATCAAAGTTCCTTTTACATAACGGCATTTTCTATTTCTACAGTAAGCCTTTTACTCAGTGAAGCGCCACAGAAACTGGCGTATTCAAATACACAGATATGTAAACAGGCAGAATACGGCGCTGCGGTCGGCAACGCCTATAAGAGACAACAAATGTCTGGCATAGTTGTTAGATCGGTTACTATTCCTACAATGGCAGGTTATCAAGATTTAAGTGAGTTTGAACGTTGTGTTATAGTCGGTGCACGAGCGATGGGACACAGTATTTCCGAGGTAGCGATGAAGTGGAGATTGTTCCTTACGACCATTACCGTGAACATCAGGAATCCGCTAAAACATCAAACCTCCGACAGCGCTGCGGCCGGAAAAAGATTCTGCAAGAACGGGACCAAGGACGACTGAAGAGAATCGTTCAACGTGAGAGAAGTGCAGCCCTTCCGCAAATTGCTACAGATTTCAATGTAGGGTCATCAACAAGTGTCAGCGTGCGAACCACTCAACGAAGCATCATAGATATGGGCTTCCGCAGCCAAAGGCCCATTCGTGTACCCATGGTAATTGCAATGCACACAGCTTTACGCCTCGCCTGGGCCGTCAGCACCGACATTGGACTGTTGATGGTTGCAAACATGTTGCCTGAACGGAGGAGAATCGTTTTAAATTGTACTGAGCGGATGGACGAGTACAGGTATGGAAACAACCTCATGAATAAGAATCTGACATGTGACATGCACTTAAGCATCCTGTCTGAACACCTGCATCCATTCATGTCGATTGTGCATTACGATGGACTTGGGAGGTTCCAGCAGGACAACGCGACACTCCAAACGTCCAGCAGTGCTTCATAATGGCTCCAGGAACACTCTTCTGAGTTTAAACAGTTCGCTGGCCACCAAACTCCCCAAACAGGAACGTTATTGAGTATAACTGGGGCCTTTCAACGTGCTGTTCAGAAGAGATCTCCACCCCGTCGTATTATTACGGATTTATGGACAGCCCTAAAGGATTCATGGTGTCAAATGCTTCCAGCACTACTTACGACATTGTCTCCGTATGTCTATCTCTTTAGAGATGGTTGCGGAACTTGGCTCTTCGACAGAGGATGTCAAACTGAACACCTTTCAACCTTCCGACATTAGTCGAGTCCATGCTAAGTCGTGTCGCGGCACTTCTGCGTGCTGTCGGGGGCCCTACACGATATAAGGCAGGCGTTTCAGTTTCTCTGGCTCTTCAGTGTATCTGGTCCGCTAAGCACATTTTGCATTCTCGAGTTTGACAACCTTCTGCATTCGAGATAACTGCATTACTCTTGAAGACTAGAGAGAAGCGTATCTGCCTCATTTCATTTATTACGGTGAACCTATAAATGTGGATATTAATGTACCTGGACAGACGTTCAACTGTCTGTTTGCGAATCCAGAGGTACTGACAACAGATCAGGGCTTCATTACGGCATATTGAACACCAGGAAACAAAGTTGTGTCATCAACACCGACTGCCGTTGACATGGATGTGAGGAAAGCAGCATTTATCGTCATGGTTTTGGTTTCCTTCAACTTTAATTCGTACAATAACGAAACGAAACTACTTCATCTAAGTACTTTAAGTGTAAGAACTACGAAATTCATTTAAATATTTCAGTGTTAATCGCTTATTAATACGTTGCAGAACACATTGCGAGATCTCACTTATTCAAAAGGAAAGCATGGATAAGAGACACGTCGCAGTTTTACACTTAGACAGCGCAGCTAATACGCCACAAAGAAAATGTACACTTGAGAAACGTTATCGTAGGGAATAGTATATCTATGGAGATTTTGGCACATAGTTCAAGCGTCGTCTGATAGGCAACTATGCAGTCACGGCGCTACAGTCGCTGGCGGAAGCGAAAAATTAAAAAATCAGAGATAATGGATGGCACAAATTGAGAAACCCGAGAAGGCGCTGGTGGGAAATTTAAAAATGCAGGACGACATATAGGGTAATTTTAAAAAATTAAAAATTAAATATTTAAGAAATATAAAAATATCCAATATGGAGGAACTACCTATATGTCCTAGTGGCCGTTACGGTCTCATATTCAAAAATTTCCAAAATAATTGAAATTTACATAATGCTCAAAAGTATCCGAACAATCAGTCTTTTGAATCTTGTTCAGAAACATCTGAGCAGTCTGAACGTTTTCTGTCACATTCAAAAATATTTGAACGATCTGAAAGTGGCACTGTGTTGGAAAAGTTCCGAACGATCTGAAATCTGTGCCACATTCAAATGTATCCGAACTATCTGATGCCTGTAGCAAAGAATTTAAATGATATGACTTTTTCACCATGTTCACCGAATGAGGTGGCGCTGTGGTTAGCGAACTGGACTTGCACTCGGGAGGACGACTGTTCAAATCCACGTCCGGCCATCCTGATTTAAGTTTTCTGTGATTTCTCTAAATCGCTTCAAGCAAATCCCGGGATGGTTCTTTTTGAAAGGGTGCGGCCGTCTTCCTTCCTAATCCTTCCCTAATCCGATGGGGTCGATGACCCCGCTCCAATCCAACCAACCAACCAACCAACCAAGCATTACGTTCAAAAGTATCCAAATAATTTGGACTTCTGCGTTATGTTCAGAAGTATTTCTCCAAAACGTTACATAAAGAGTGTAACTGGCAGTATGTCAAAATTGACACCTAAAAAAAAGCTGTCGACTCTCAAGCCAAGTGCCCTAATCCCATTTTCACTTATAAATTGTTGCAAATCACATGTGACGAAAACAATAACATCCTTAGAAGGTAGTTTACATTCCATTTTTAGGTGTAAATGGGATGATGTTCCAAAACGAACCTGACCAAGCCTGTAATGGCACAAAACACATGTTGACTAAAATATTACATTGAGCAGGCAAGCACACGAACAAATAGATAATTCGAACTACTCTCAGGTAATGCTGGAATGCAGTTATTGTTATCCTAGGTGTAAGCGAGTGTGTGAATAAAAATCAGAAAAAATTCAATATTAGGGTGGAAGAAGGTAACAGTATGCACGGCGTATATATTATGTGTCATGTTATTTTCACTTTAAATATCTGTCAGACACACTAATTTTACTTTTTATTACATTCGATAAAGGCCTATTCAAGGTCAGAAACAAAACGAATTTCAAGAACTGCCCGAAATTTATCGATCGGAACTATAGTGCAGAGGCACTCTAAAACGTTCACAAACTGTATTTACATAAAAAACTACTACAGAACACCAAAATTCTAATCATAATGCTCCACAATATGAGGTGTAAAACCACAGAACATGACCAAAGACAAACTAACTGACCAAGCGTTGTACTAAAAGAGTGAAGAGGCCATCTTTATTACATCTAGCGGGAAAGAAGAGGAGATGGAAAAAGGGTTGGGGAGGAGGAGAGGGATAGAGAGGGGACGAGACATCCCTCTCTCATACCCCATGTACTAACGACTCCAACGGTTATAGCTATTCATTTTGAAATCCATTCCCAGTCACGGTTCCTTTTGCAATCAGAATAAATAAGATCAGTAAAAAAGGAGGGAGGAAATGGACAGAGGAGGAGGGGAAGAAATGGATATAAAGACGGGAAAAGAGGATATACATGGAGAGATGAGGGTGGAGGAGATGGATATACAACAGGGTGCGGGTGGGACGTTAGGACGTATATCCTATTCCCATACATTTTTAGCAATTGTGAAGCATTGGCGGGTTCAGTAGTATTTAATAAATCCGATAGACAACGTAAATAATGCAGGTTGGTTCACGTATCGTGGAAATTCTTTACATTTCGTAAACGATTCGAATACATCGAAATAAAATTTTATGCACTTTATACTACTCAAAGTAGCAATTACTATGTAGCATTTCGAATGATATATACTTTTGTGCATCGAAGTATTGATGCTAACATGCTAACAGATTTAATGTGTGCGTTTTCAGTAGCTTTACATAATTTTTGAAGAGATTCGCACGGCGCTATGACGACTTGTAAAGTTAAACTTCTCCTAAGCTTAGGCGGTAATCGTACTTCCTGTGAAACTTATGAACGCTGGACTAGTGAACTTTTATTTCCATTTTCTAAATTAATCACGGATAATGAGGCGGAAACTGTACTGTGCATGCATATTTCGCTCGCATTTAACCAATTTCCCAGCCATAGTTGAGAAGCATCTCACTCAATACCGTAACTGATGTTATGTCACTTTTGACCTTTTTCAAAGATAGTATCCAAGTACCCAATGCTGCCAAAAAAGTGCATCGTTCTGTTGTGTTATTTTAATGATTCTTTAGCCAAATATTTACGAGCTTCAAACAAATATAAAGTCGTGAGTCTGTGTATTTTTTCTTCTCTTTCTGTGCCAAATGCCAAATCCCGTTTCTTCATGCAGACGGCATGTGAATCTGCATTTGACAGTTCTTGTGGTAGAGGGTAGCCGGTTGCCTTTCGTGTCGGTTTCCCTTCCCCCTTGGGACAAAATTGTGTGTAGTACCTCATTGGATTCGTCTATTGTTATCCCATGTGAAAGTGGGTGAACATTTTCGAAATGTTTACGAATCGTCTAAATGAAGAGGGACGTGGGTGCCAGCCAAGAATTCACCTAGTCAGTTGGGGAAAACCGCCTAAAAGCCATATCCAGGCTGGCCCATGGTCATTAATCCGCCAGGAGGACTCTGTGGATGACGCGGCTCCCCGAATTCCGGAAGCAGCGTAGGAGGGTGTCCTGCGAAATATCATTTACCTATAACGTTGTTACTTGGTGGACACTGGATGTATGTTTCCTGTGTCTAAAATTATAAGCACGGGACAAGGTCAATATTTTCGCGTATGATCAGGCCACAAAACTCGCAAGAGTCTCAAACAAATCCGCATTTATTGTTTGGCGGACTCAGCTCTATTGTTTCACGGCGTTAACGATATATTACTCGGGAACCGCAAAAGAGATTGTAATGACAGAAAAAAGTGTTCAGAACGTACTTGAAATCAATAGCAAAGATTCAGTTGTATCAAAGTTGTCCGCCGTCATAAAATTATCCGTTTGTTGCTGTAACAGGTCTGAAAGCTTTAAGATTTTTCTAAGAGCAAATAAACGTAAAAAGTCTAGTTGGTGTTGCGGTCTTCAGTTCAAAGACTGGTTTCATGCAGCTTTCCATGATACTTTATCCCGTGCAAGGCTCTTAATCTCCGAGTAACTATTGAAACCTACATCCTTCTGAATCTGCTTATTGTATTCATCTCTTGGTTTCCCTCTACAATTTTTACCCGTCACACGTCCCTCCAAAACTAAACTGCTGATCCCTTGACGTCTCAGAACGAGTCCTATCAACCGACTCCTTCTGTTAGTCAAGCTGTGCCACAAATTTCTTGTCTCCCCAATTCTATTCGGTATCCCATCATTAGTTATATGATCTACCCATCTAATCTTCAGCATTTTTCTGTAGTACCACATTTCAAAAGTTTCTATTCTATTCCTGTATAAAGTATTTATCGTCCACGTTTCACTTCCATACATGACTTCAATCCACACAAATACCTTCAGAAAATACTTCCTAGCACTGAAGTCTACATCCGACTTTAACAAATTTCTCTTGTTCTTCGCCATTATCAGTTGATTTGCTGCGCAAATAACAAAACTTATTTATTACTTTAAATGTATCGTTTCCTGATGTAATACATACAGCGTCACCTGATTTAATTCACTTCCAGACCTTCGTCGTTGTCTTGCTGTTGTTGACGCTCATTATATGTCCTCCTTTCAAGACACTGTTCATCCGTTCAACTGCTCTTCTCAGTCGGTCTCTGACAGAATTACAATGTCATCGCCAGACCTCAAGGTTTTTATTTCTTCTCCATGAACTTTAATTTCTCCTCTAAGTTTTTATTTGGTTTCCATTCCTGCTTGCTCAGTGTACAGATTGAATAAAATCGGAATAGGCTATAAGCCTGTCTCACTCCCTTCTCAACCACTGCTTCCCTTTCATGGTCCTCAACTCTTCACTGCCGCTTGGTTTGTATATAAGTTGTATATAACCTCTAATTCCCTGTATTTTACCCCTGCTACCTTCAGAATTTCAAGGAGAGTATTCCAGTCAACATTGTTAAAAGGTTTCTCTAAGTCTAGCAGCGTTACTTTGCCTTTCCTTAACCCATCTTCTAAGATAACTCCTAGGGTCAGTATTGCCTCGAGTGTTCCTACATTTCTCCGAAATCCAATCTGATCTTTCCCGAGGTCGTCTTCTAACAGTTTCCCCATTCTTCTGTAATGATTTCGTGTTAGTATTTTGCAACCATGACTTATAAAAGTGATAGTCCGGTAATTTTCACACCTGCCCGTACCTGCTTTCCTTGAAGTTGGAACAATTACAGTCTTCTTGAAGCCTGAGGGCATTTCGCTGGTCTCACACATCTTGCACAGTAGCTGGAAGAGTTTTGTCATAGCTGTCTCTCCCAAGGCCGTCGGTAGCTCTGACTGAACGTCGTCTACTCTCCGGGCCTTGTTTTAACTTAGGTCCTACAATGCTCAGTCAAATTCTTCTCGCAGTATCATGTCCCCCAATCTCATCTTCATCTAAGTCCTCTTCCATTTCTATAACAGCCTTCAAGTTCATCTGCTTTGTATAGATCCTCCATATACACCTTACACCTTTCAGCTTTCCCTTCTTTGCGTAGTACTGGTTTCCCATCTGAGCTGTTGGTATTCGTACAGCTGCTTCTCTTTTCTTCGTAAGTCTTTTTAATATCCTGTAGACGATATCTACTTTTTCCCTAGTGAAATATGTTTCTAAATCCTTACATTCGTCTTCTCGCCATTCCTGCTTAACCTTTTTGAGCTTCCTGTCAATCTCATTTTTAGACGTTTTTATTCCCTTTCGCTTGCTTCATTTGTTGCATATTATTATTTTCTCCTTTCATCATTTAAATTCAAAATCTCCTGTGTTATCCAAGTATTTCTACTAGACCTTGTCTTTTTACCTTTTTGACCCTCTGCTGCCATCACTATTTCATCTCTTAAAGCTAACCATTCGTCTTTACTGTATTCCTTTCGCCTGTTCCAGTCAGCCGTTGCCCAATGCCCCTCTGAAACTCTCATCAACCTCTCGTTCTGTCAGCTTACCCAGGTCCCATCTCCTTAATTTCCTATCTCTTTGCAATTTATTCAGTTTTAATCTGAAGTTCATAACCAATAAATTGTGGCCAAGTTCACATCTTGCTCTGGAAATGTCTCACAATATAAAATCGGATTCTGAAATCTCTGTCTCGCCATTATATAATCATTCTGAAGCCTTCCGGCGTCTACAGGTGTGTCCCACGTACACAACTTCCTTTCATGATTCTTAAACCAACTGTTAACTATGATTAAATTATGTTCTGTGCAAAATTCTATCAGGCGGCTACTTCATTCGTTCCTTTCCCTCAGCCCATATTCACCCACTACTTTTCCTCTCTTCCGTTTCCCCACTATTGAATTCCAGTCCCCCATGACTACTATATTTTCAGCTCTCTTAACTATCAGAATAATTTCTTTTGTCTCATCATACATTCCTTCAATCTCTTCATCATCTTTAGAGCTAGTTGGCATATAAACTTGTACTACTGTGGTGGGTGTTGGCTTCGTGTCTATCTTGGCTACGACAATGCGTTCACTATGCTCTTCATAGTGGCTTACCTACCTTACTGTTTTCTTATTTATTATTAAACACACTGCTGCATTACCCCTATGTGATTTTGTACTCATAATCCCGTATTCACCTGACCAGAAGCCCTGTTCCTCCTGCCACTGACCGTCACTGATTTCCACTACACCTATCCATTTCGCTTTTTAAATTTTCTAACCTACCTCCCCGATTAACGAATCTAACATTCCACGTTCCGATCCGTAGAACACCGCTTTTGTTTCTCCTGATGGTATCATCCTTCTGAGTATTCCCCGCCCGCAGATTGGAGCAGTGGTTCTGTTTTACCTCCAGAATATTTCGCCCAAGAAGGCACCATCATCATTTAACCACACAGTAGAGCTGCATGCCATCGGGAAAAATTGGGGCTGAAGTTTCCCCTTGCTTTAAGCTGTTCGCAGTACAAGCACAGCAAAACTGTTTTGGTTGATCTAACAAGGACAGATCAGTCAGTTATCCACACTGTTGTCCTTTCAGTTACTGAAACGCTGCCCCTCTTCAGGAACCACACGTTTGTCTTACCTCTCACCAGACACCCCTCCGTTGTGGTTGCACCTACGGTACAGCTATCTGTATCGCTGAGGCACGCAAGCCACTCCACTAACAGCAGGGTCCATGTTTCATGTGGTTAAAACAAAACAGATGCAACCGCGAGACGGAAAAAACAAAAAAAAGGAAAAACTGCTGCATGCTGCAGATAGGCTTTTACGTGGTCCGCACGGATAGATTCACACTTTTGTTGATCCATTGCGCCTTCCAGAAGGACGAGATCACCCAGGAAATGGCCCCTGGCCCTTGATGCTGTGTGTTTGCTTTCACACGCTTCACGCCGCTGGAGCATGAAACGTGATTCATCTGAAAAGGCCAGTTGTCGCCACTCAGTGGGCATCCACTTGCGGTATTGGAGTGCAAATTCCAGCCTTCTTCGCCGATGAACAGCAGTCAGTATGGGTGCATGAACCAGGTTCCTGTTTCCGGGGCTCATTTGCTGGACAGTCGTTGAGGAGACACTGCCGGTAGCACGTTGGTTCACCTGTGCTGTCAATTGTTCAACAGCTGTACGTCTATTCGCCCGTACACATCTCTAAAGCCTTCGTTCATCCCTGGCTAACCGTGCACCATAGTTACCTTCGCTGTAGTTTTGGATAGGGCCATTTTGCCATGTACGGTATACTTAACCACGCCAGTCAACTAAGAGGTAACCAACTAACCGTTTCGGGAATACTTCCGCTCTTGGCCAGAAAGCTAATGATCATGCCCTTCATGACGTCATATAAATTTCTCAGTTTCCGCATTAAAACAGCGATTCCACTGTTTTCCGCGACCTCCAGATACGCTTTATATAACCTCAGTACTAGTGCTGCCAATCGATGGCTGTGAATGTGGTCACATTAATACCACTGGACCATGTATTTCTCGCAACGAAATTTGTACAGAAAGCAGACGGCAGTTATAAGAGTCGAGGGGTATGAAAGGGAAGCAGTGGTTGGGAAGGGAGTGAGAAAGGGTTGTAGCCTATCCCCGATGTTATTCAATCTGTATATTGAGCAAGCAATAAAGGAAACAAAAGAGAAGTTCGGAGTGGGTATTAAAATCCATAGAGAAGAAATAAAAACTTTGAGGTCCACCGATGACATTGTAATTCTGTCAGAGACAGCAAAGGACTTGGAAGAGCAGTTGAACGGAATGGACAGTGTCTTGAATGGACGGTATAAGATGAACATCAACAAAAGCAAAACGAGAATAATGGAATGTAGTCGAATTAAGTCGGGTGATGCTGAGGGAATTAGATTAGGAAATGAGACACTTAAAGTAGTAAAGGAGTTTTGCTATTCGGGGAGCAAAATGGTCGAAGTAGAGGGGATATAAAATGTAGACTGGCAATGGCAAGGGAAGCGTTTCTGAAGAAGAAAAATTTGTTAACATCGAGTATAGATTTAAGTGTCAGGAAGTCGTTTCTGAAAGTATTTGTGTGAAGTGTAGCCATGTATGGAAGTGAAACGTGGACGATAAATAGTTTAGACAAGATGAGAATGGAAGCTTTCGAAATGTGGTGCTACAGAAAAATGCTGAAGATTAGATGGGTAGATCACATAACTAATGAGGAGGTATTGAATAGAATTGGGGAGAAGAGGAGTTTGTGGCACAACTTGACTAGAAGAAGGAATCGGTTGGTAGGACATGTTCTGAGACATCGAGGGATCACCAATTTAGTATTGGAGGGCAGCGTGGAGGGTAAAAATCGTAGAGGGAGACCAAGAGATGAATACAATAAGCAGATTCAGAAGGATGTAGGCTGCAGCAGGTACTGGGAGATGAAGAAGCTTGCACACGATAGAGTAGCATGGAGAGCTGCATCAAACCAGTCTCAGCGCTGCAGACCACAACAACAACATCTGCATTATCAAATTAAATACTGAAGGTAAGGAAATTTATTTTGATGTTGGAAAATCATTTAAATATTTTACTACATGCTAAATGACCCATACTACCTGAAATACAATTTTTATGTGCCATAAAATTAAGATGCGTGGTGTTACAGTAATTAATGCATATACAGAATCTCCAGAAGAGACTTATTTGCAAACAAAATGTGTAAAAGAGAATATTAGTCTCCTTATAACGGTGGCGGTTCTACACCTTCCCATAGATGGCACTCGGTGGATTGCGCCTACTAATGACCAGCACCACAAGATTTACGGCTCGTGTTTGCTGGCGGGATGTTAATGGGCCGCAGCCGCGAGCCAGGAACGGCAATCGGAAACCTCTGATGGATATGTAAGGTTCAGCTGTCCAGTGGGCATGCCGCCGGCGCTGGAATAATCTTTCAACGAGTCGAGTCGGTTTCCTTAATAACGCGCGCAGCGAAGGGCATTATGAAAAGGCGGTAGCGCGAGAGGGTCAGGTAGTCGGCAGTCGCACTAATGAGCCACGTGCTTTGTCTACGGCCGGCCTTCCCACGCTACTTTCAATTACACAAATTACAGCCCTCTGGTTTCTTGCTTACGTTTCATTCGCTCCTGTAATCACCGTTCGTTCGCCTGACTAACGAAATCCCTCTAGTGCGAGCTCTGTCTCCATTGGGAAATGACAAATCTATAACCTGTCTGTCTATACTGCTGTATAAAGATAAGTCGTTGTTCAAAGTAGTTGACGAAAATCTCGAAACGTACTTTACCGATTTACTTCAAATTTATACTAGATACTTTAATAAATATTCAAACGTACATAAGCTGTATATTTTTTAATATATACGGGTTGAGTCAAAAAGGACTTTAAAAGTTCGGAATGATGTAGAAATTTATTGAGATAACTTACAGAATCGGTAGATGTGTCATTTTGTAGCAAACAACCTGAAGTTTCACATAAAATGTCAAGTGTCATTTTGATTCGATGTGACAAACATCCCTTCGGTAATCAATTTGTTCCCACACTCGTAGCAGCAAATCGGGCGTAACTTTTGCAGCGGCAACTTAGATTCGATTTTTCATGTCGGCTAAACTGTTTGTTAGCGGAAGAACGTACACACGGTCATTTATGCAACCCCAGAAAATAAATCCAGAGGTGTCAAATCTGTGGAGCGAAAGGGCCATCAACACACACGCGACCTGATGATTTATAATGTCGCAGTCTACAAAGCTCTTGTTCCAAGAGTAAATTGTCGGCCCACTTGGGGGTTCTTTAGCGTATTCGGTGCGAAATTCACGCCGTAAAGTTGTCGCAGAGTTCGTTTCATGAAACCAAAACACACAGTGAGCACTCTCCGCACCAGTGAAAGTAACCACTGTAACTGTACACTACGTTGGCGCTCCTGGTGACTGAATGGGATCTTGCTGCGCTACGTGAATCAAACTTTAGGTTGTCTGCTACCGATTCTGGAAGTTATCTCAATAAATTTCTATATCATTCCAAAGTTTTAAAGTCATTTTTGACTCACCCTGTATAATTATAAACATATATGTAATACATAAAGTGGAAGCGTTTATTACCAAAAACCTCATAGAGCTCTTAACCGATTTACTTCAGGTTTTTACATGATGCACTTATAAATATTCAGACGAGCATAGGCTGTATATATATAATAATTTACACGTTTTTCTGTTAAACCGGGCTACGAGAAGGAAAATGTTGTACCGTGCTGTGAAAATTTATGGTTTATTTTGCTTTCTGGCTGTTAGTTTCAACTACAATAGCAGAGCATCCAAACCATTAGACGAATTGTTTTCACCACATTCATTTTTCCTCCTTATAAATAATTTCGAACAAACACTGTTCGCCGTCGGTTTTACAAGAAACAGAAAAGTTGTATTTATGGCGTATTGACTTGTGTTAAGGATACTAATCTGAATCTTCTGGAATTATGTAGTACTACCCATTCGCAGATTAAAATTAGGCGAAATATTGTCATTGAAGCTATTATCCTTAGAGATCAAGCAGCTGGCCAGGTGTATCTCATACCACGTGTACCAATGATCTCAACCAATTTATCCATTCGTTTTAAGCGACTTGAATTCCCAATCAGGGTTTCGTTTGCAATGACAATAAACAAGGCTCAAGGTCAAGGAGTGGGTTAAGAGGACATGAGGGGGGCGGGGGGGGGGGCAGGAAATGGAGATAGAGACAGGAGAAGAGGAGATGGGCAGAGAGAGGGCGGGAGAGGAGATGGACAGAGAGAGAGGAGAAGAGGAGACTGGTAAAGAGAGGGGTAATGAGGTTTAGGATATAGGCCTATGTAAATTTCTCACACATGCTTAAAAGTTGTGAAGCATCGCCGGGGTCGCTAGTAATACATATAATTCGCATCCTACAAGACGTATCTGAAGTACTTGGTCGAATAATCATGGCTAAAACGTGTTCAGACTTAAGCTATTTCAAGTTTACTTATTTTATGTGGCGGATATTTATATGGGACGAAAACAAACGTCAACTAAAGGAGAGGTGTAAGAACGTGACTACTTATACTTCACAATTCGCGAAAGACATTCTCCAATATCTGACGTGATTTAGGGCAGCATTCGCCTGTTTAGCTTTATCTTCTACAGCGTATAGCCAGAAAAGTATGGTCATACTTTCGGGATAAATTTCCTACACGTAAGGAAAGAAAATATGTTATACAGGGTGAATCGCCTAAAACTTTACCGTCTCTAATGAGCTCCATGTCGACGAAACGTTACATCCTATTCTTCCTTCTTTAAACCTGACTGGATAGCAAATGCGCAAAAATGTAAAAGAAGTTCTGTAGAAATTAATTTTCAATACTGAAAAACAAAAACTTTCACTGACGCAAAAGTTAAATTTTCATTATTGCTATGTTATTCCTGTGTTATCAAAAGCTGTACCAGCGTACGAATGCACCTGGAACAGTATTCGTAGTTTGAGTTATACAATATTATCTGTGAAACAATTATTTTAGATTTTGAAGTTGCAGTTCATGCAGAGGTACAAGAAGTTTATCCAAGCGTTAACATTAACGGTTGCAGTTTCCACTTAACGTTCGGCATGGTATGAGAGGATAGTCGAAATATGACTTAGTTATGAACATATCGGTTCTCAGTCAGAAGTCGGAAAGTTTCTGAAATACACGTTTGGTTTAAAATTTCTACCTCCAAGCACAATCGGAGATGCTTTCGCAGAGTTGCGTAGAATTTATTCCACACCCCATCAGTTAAAATTTATTCTAGACTATATACTTGAAAACTATGTAGGTCAAGATGCTAAATTTTCGCCTGATTTGTAAGTCAGTATACCATCAGATTGAAATCAGAACTACATTTAAAACAACAAGAAATTTTACAAAAATGGTTCAAATGGCTCTGAGCACTATGGGACTTAACTTCTGAGGTCATCAGTCCCCTAGAACTTAGAACTACTTAAACCTAACCAACCTAAGGACATCACACACATCCATGCCCGAGACAGGATTCGAACGTGCGACCGTAGCGATCGCGCGGTTCCAGACTGTAGCGCCTAGAACCACACAGAGGTTGGAATCCAGACTGTAGCGCCTAGAACCGCTCGCCACTCCGGACGGCCAAAGTTTACAAATAGGCATCCATGTCCAAAGGAACTTTCCATCGTACATCGGAATAACACAGACACTGCAAATTCGTATTCATCCGTCGATACTGGAGGAGCGACTTTCGAGTAAAATATCTCACCTGCTACGGTCGCAGGTTCGAATCCTGCCTCGGGCATGAATGTGTGTGCTGTCCTTAGGTTAGTTAGGTTGAAGTAGTTCTAAGTTCTAGGGGACTGATGACCTCAGATGTTAAGTCCCATTGTACTCAGAGCCATTTGAACCATTTTGTCTGACCTGTACAGGAATATACATAATGAACTTACGAGTACATGTTATAGACGCATGGTTGAAATGTGGAAGTTTGGGTCTGGCTGTGAGTCGTGCACAGATACCTGCATGGTATCGCCGGCGTGGTAGCTCTGCGTGTTCTGTCAGTGAGTTGTCTGGTCTCGGTAATAAAAAACGGAGTGAATGGATGAACAATGAACTTCCGCTACGACCAACTACAAAGAATATTAATGAACAAAATAAAAAAAATACCGGTAAGACGACGGTGCGCGGTAAGTGGGAAATGAGGGTTCGAGTCCTCGTCCAACAAAAATTTTTATTTTCGTCATTCCGTTCTATAGCTGATGGTTGTTCATATTGTGCAACTCGTATCGACACACTGTTTACGGAGTACACACAGGAATACAGTCTATCACTACACTACATCCGACTCTTTCTTACACGTAATATTCAAAATTTTCTCTAGGTCACATAAGTTGCTCTGTAAGTTTTGAGTTTAGTGCCAGTGTTAAATATTCAATTTCACCGAATGTAATGCACACATGCGGTTCTCACGCACGGTTGTGCGCGCAAATTCAAGCGGCTCGCCAGAGAGGGTTTCGCCAAATGTGTACTTCGTTTGGTTTTCTAAAACTACTGTATATAGAACGGTAGTAGGATCGAACCTAAGCCAAAGGCTGAGCAGTCTCGAGCGCTGTCATCGACGCTACGAGAACAACTGACTCTAATTTTATCTGGCGGGCAATTGAATTTGAGCGCGTATTGTTCTGATCTGCTAACTTCAACTGTAAGTAACCCCTAAACGGCGCAACGTACCGAATTTTCTTCTTAAGATTTATCTATCACCACAATCTACCGTGCAACACCCTTGCAAGCATTTCAGCCTGTTTCTGACATTTGTGTATAGATCTGCAAAGCCGCACTATTCCAACTTTCTGCTGGCAGAGATTTCCCTAGCAAAAGTGCCCAGGCTAGAGGGCGTCTGAAGCAACTGATCCTATGGTTAGAGATAATGCAGATGAGGAAGGCTTAAAAGGACGAGGGGCATCGAAACGGGATGAGGTAGTTCTTCTTGATGTTGACTCTAACCCTACTGCCAGTATAAGACAAGTAGTAGCAAAAAGCACTGTTGACCAGATGACTCTGGACAGTGTTACATGATAACCTGTAATTTATAGCATCTGCAAACGCGATCAGCGTCTGATTTTCCTGAACGGTTACTCGTCTGCAACTGATTTATTCAACAATGTATCAACCTTTACATTAGACGAAGTGTGCTGTGCACGTATGAGGCGTTGTTTCAACCTGATCAGATTGTAAATTTGCAGAATCACTATGAATGATGTAAGGTAAGTACTCAGATTACTGTTGAAATACGCCGTAAACAAAGATTTTGTGACGATATCTGAGACGGCCTTGTTGTTGGCTGTTCGTTAGGGCCTCATTCCCCAACACAATGAACGAACTTACGAGGAATTTTTAGAGAATACTCTGTCTGATCCTCTGTAAGTTGTGTCTTCAGCAGATAATGAAATATCTACGATAGAGTTCCTATTCAGTTCTATGTTAGTGTCCATCGTCGTTTAAATTATACATTCCGTGACAGATGTGAAAAGGTGACCTCTATATGCTTCAGACCTGAAACTACTAGACTTCTATTCAGCCGGCCGGAGCTACAGTCTGGAACCGCGCGACCGCTACGGTCGCAGGTTCGAATCCTGCCTTGGGCGTGGGTGTGTGTGATGTCCTTAGATTTAAGTAGTTCTAAGTTCTAGGGGACTGATGACCTCATAAGTTAAGTCCCATAGTGCTTAGAGCCATTTGAACCATTTGAACTTCTATTCACGGATATATTGGAAAGCTATCTTGTGTTGAATCCAGGTACAAGATAAACACAGTGTTTTCGTCCAAACTGTGGAAAGCTGCGAAATCATGCACATCACTCCGGGGATTCATCGGCAAATTTCACAGTTGCAGTGCGACGGTGGGTTAATGCTTATATCATTGCCAAAGTAGGGTATGTTGAATAATTTATTTTATAGTGGCTTCTCATATTCTGATTAATTTCTTTATATTCAGAGAAGATACGCCCTTTATGATTCCTTGTTTTTACAGTAAAACAGAAGGAAAGTACACTTGCAAATCTTTCTATTGCAATTTTTTCCGTCCCAAATTTTCTAGCCCGTTTGGATTCCTCGTCTGATATATTAATAAGATTTTTAGCAATCTAACGAACAGTGTTGGGAAGTGAACTATGGAGTAGTTTACCAGCTGCCATATGGTGAAGATGTTTGATGTTATGAGAACTACTCCCCACGCAGAAGGGTCTGCTTTTGGGTCTTTTGAATGACATATTCGTTGGGCACGTCCTCGACCAACATTTTCCAACGTCGTGTCTAGTGAATATTTCCCTTCATGTATTTGAGCTCACCGTCAGCATTTGCTTCAGATTTCTTAATTAAAATAAGTTACCTACCTCTAAGTCATTTCCGTACACTAGTTAACTGAGACATCACCTTTATGTTACTGCTGCTATTTTTATAAGAGGTGTCACTGTTGCTGTAAATTTATTAGGACTATTGTTATTGTGATTGTAGATGCTGATGATGCTCTCGTGCAAGCGTCAGCAGTTATAAAGGTTGTGGTTACTCCTGTTGGTCTGGCTGAATATTTGTTATATTTTCTGTTGTAAGAATAAGAATTCCTATGTGTAAGCTACTTTCCTCCTCGTTTTAGTTATTGATGCAACTGTATTAAATTCTGTTATCGTTGCTTAATGCTTATCGTCACTCGGCCATAGTACGCAATGAATGACCTGAACAGTTTTCTAGGCTCTGACAATTTCTTCTCTATCAGCCCTCTGTAGTAGTTGTAATATTCAACACGACACTTTACACAGTAATCGCTTTGTGGTATGGCTCTACGCATGGTGTTGTAGGCTGTTGTCAGCTAGTACGCAACTTCCTCTTGCGGTCCGTACTTCATGATAACTGAGGACTGAATTCTTCATCGATGTTAAAAGGAAATTTTAACTAGACTATGACGGAAGAAGGTTACAACACTCTCGTATGACTTTTGCTTGCTTTTGTCTGTCTGTGGTCCTTATAAAGTCAAAGCGACAAAGCTGAAAACAAGATGCTGTGTGCGCATCTGGAAAATTGGCTCTGAAATATTTGGAGTAATTAAACGAAAGGAACAAATGGTTGGAGTAGTTTCGTTCCAGCATATGGGCGTTTCACAGATATTTAGGAAACTCCAGGCTGAATGATTACAAAAAGTTAAATGAAAGGCTTTGGTGATAATTCGAAGATTGCTTTTAATTCCACAAGACATCGTATTTAAAGAGAAGAAGATGTGTGTGATTACCTTGTAGTGATCACAATTATAAAAAACAGATGTTAGGGCATATCAGCACCGTAAAGGCAGCTGCATCCGTGAATGGAAGGTCAGCCGTACTAGGGACGTCGCTCTCTACGCCTTTGGGAAGAGTCTACAAAATGTGAGAATTTTTAGAACGTTACTTTAATCCCAGTTTTCCTGGTGATAAATTTGTATACGGCAAAATGTGTCTATAAATGCTGCAAGTAGCCGTACTTTCGCTGTAATATCGGCATTCCTTTTTCAAAGCGCACGCCATGAGTCACTGCGGATTTGCTGCGTGGCTGCAGGGTGAAGTGTTGACGCACTCGTGTGTGCTCTATGCAGCTTTCAATGGACGAGAGGAGGCGCTGTCATAAGTGAGGTTGTAAAATGTTCGCTGAGTTGCCGCAATTAGTTTTTCCCGCAATATTTACAAACGGGACTTGAAATGCCGCGCGCATAAGAGAAGAACAAACAGAAAAGTCGATGACGCGACTCATTTCTGCTCCAACTAAGCATACAGATGAGGAGGCATTTCTCGAGTATAGTTCACACGTCCTGTTCAAATCAATATAGATAAAACTAATAAACACGTTCATACTAAAAGGTAGTGCTACTTCTGCAAGATGATTTCAGGACGACGAGCACAAGTAGGAGTAATTCGACTAAATTTTATTAGAACTTCCAACAAATTAATAAAGCAGCAGTACTCAAAACTTAACGAAACGATTCTTTTTCGCTGTGTTGTACATCTTCTAACGCCTCTAATAATTTTATACTGGTGCTGTTGCTAGAGCTGGAAAACTGCGAAAAAAACGTAGCTTACAGATAAAGAAGTCTGCAGATCTGAACGTTATCGTACTGGTGGTATTATAGTAATGTATAAATTCAATATGGTTAACTCTCCATAGAAGAAATTTAAGTCAGTAAGACAAATGGTGTGAACCGTCCAAAATAGTACCTGAAAAGCTTTGTAATTTATTGAGCCTTTATTGCAGAAACTCGAGTCGAGAGGCTGTTGTATGAATTATTTCTGTTGCAAAAAGCGGTTTCTAGAACTTATTATTCAGTGAGAGGTATCATCGTAATATTAAGTTCATATTATTTAGGTACTGAATTCTCTGCTGGTTGCAACAAATTTTCCTTCGATGTGATACTGACAGACCTCTTTTAGAATGGGACTTAATGTGAGTGCAGAAATATTTGTTTTCTCAGAAGTCTTCAAAACACAGGTCATAGCTGCACGATAGGTGAACATTGTAGCGTAAGCATATAAATTTCTTGACAGATTACAACTGTGTGGTGGACCCGGAAACTTACCTTTCTCTCGCAATGTTCTTATCGACTGTAACATCCAGCACGACTCACTATCCGTCATCACAGTTTTAATTCCGCCAGTGCCTGTCTTCTGCATTAGACATTTCAAAGAAGTTCTTCTTCATGAGTTGCGGTAATAGCAATCCTAGAAGAAAGAATATTGAGGAGAAATGGCTTAGTCACGACCTCGAGAACTGTTTCCAGAATGTAACTTTCATTCTGCAGAAGAGTGTGCGCTGTTTTGAAACTTCCTTTCCTCCAAGAGCGCTATTCTCAAGAAAGATGCAGGAGAACTTCTCTGAAGTATGGTCTGTACGAGAGAGGTACTGGCGGAAGTTCCCTATGTGATCAAATGGATCAGCACTCATTTTACTGGATATTAGTATCGGATATGTCCACCCTTCTCCTTTGTTGTGAATGTAGTATCTGAATGATACTACTCTGTGCCGCACAATCAGAGGATCACATCTTTGTAACACCGTAATTGTCTCTCATTGCAACGCAGACGTTTAAAATTAGGCTCAAAGATGTCCACAACTTTCCTTTGTAATGTTGCAAACCCGCGGCGACCTGCGGCGTCACAATCGACCTCGACGAGTCTTTAAACAACAAGGTGTCGACACGCGACCAAAAAGACCAGAGCTTAGAATTTCAAGTGAGATGTAAGATAGGTTCATGACGTAACTTTAGCACGAAATTTCATAACAATTCTACCCAATGCCACAGGGTTGTATCACACGACGGTAAAGTCGTCATAGCCTCCCCTACCCATATTTTACCCCCTCTTTTGACACTCCTTCAATGGAGACCGGTACCGCGACGCCCAGCCTCGATATTAAGCGGTTTTCTTATAGGTGGCACAGGAAATGATTTCAGACGTACCGATGCTCAGTATCGACACGAAAGGCCCTCAGACGGTGGCATACAGAGAGTCAGAGGAACCACCTCTTTCCTTGGATCTTTGATTCCCGCCCATTTCGCTGTCGAAAACAGCAGTTCTCAGTGCGATGAACAACAGGCCGACGGCTTTGAGAACATTTTAAACTGCTGCCACCCTCCGGACGATTCAACCATTCTCGAAGGAGATCGTGGGCTTGCAACCCCACTTAACGTGATCACACTTCTTTCGAGTGTAGCGCGATCGCAATTTTTGCTCTGGTATACAGAGTGGAAGCGACCTCCAAAATCATTCAACGAAATCTGAAAGCGTTCAACGCCTCTGCTCTTTCACCCTCCTATGGCGAGATCATGTGGAGGGTGAGTGGGGGCAGGGGGGGGGGGGGGCAGTGGCCGGGACGCTTAGAGTTCGGCAGCATCCTTGGTGCCATGCGCACACCGCTAAACACTTGAAAAATGTGCCTGTACAGAGACTTAGACGCTCATTCAGCTTAGTGGCTCCGCACTGCTCTAGCGCCTGCTTCCCGACATGCGGAACCTACGGCGTGTCAAACGGGTTGCATGCTTGTAGGTGCTAGAGCAGCGTCGCAGCGTCACTCAGCTGCATGGGTGTCGAAGTCTCAGTACAGATATACTCCTACAGTGTTAGTCCAACGTGTGCGGGTGGTATAAAGGGTGTTGCCGAACTCGGGAGCGAGCGAGGAGGGGAGGGGGGCTGTTAGAGTGACTCTCTGCAATTTTATTCACGCATGTCTATGTTTCACCTGCCCATTCTTCGTTTATTGCGGACGAACTACCCTCTAAACGGGTCACGTCACTTTCAGTGGGATTACAGTCCCACGATGTCCTCAGAGAAAGTTGAATAACCCGGGGCGTGTCATCAGTGTCAAATTTTGACAATAACGTCGTCCTGTTGCTCGACGCAGTATAATCTGTCGTTTCCGACCGTGAAAAGTGTGGGAATCAGCGCCCCAAGGGAAGGGCTGGTAACATTGACGCCCTTTATGCCACCTCGTGAGGTCTTTTTATGTCGACTCTGAGTGGAAATGTTTGTGAAATGTTTTGTCCGGTCACCACTAAGAAAACCGTGTGATTTCAACGCTCGGCGTCCGGTTGTTACGTCCATGGACGAGGTCTCAAAAGAAGAGGTGAAATGTGGGTACGACGGGGTGCGAAGATCTTCCCATCGTATAACACGTTCACGGTGGCGTTGGGCAGAATTTTGGTAAAATTTGGTGCCAATGTGATGTGATTAATCCACCTTACACCTCACGTGAACTTCTAAGGTCAGGCCATTTTTAGCATGTGTGGACACTTGGCTATTTGAATCGTCTCCGAGCCCGAGTGTTATGTCGCAGGGCGCCAAGGTTTTACGCCGTAGCAGCGAAATGTTGTAGGTGCCTTTGATCCAAATTTCACACTTCTTTGCTGCAGTGGCAGAAAATTGCGGCGTTTCAAAATACTGATCATTTGATTGTGTGCGTAGCGACCGATTTAATACCAGCTGTGTGTGTCTGCAGGCTGGTGTCACTCCTGACATACTCATACCAATTGATGTAACTACTCACTTCACTTAAGTTACGTTGCAGATGTATATTCCTGGGTGGTAGCGTCCAATCGTGACATCATTGTGATCTATAAGAGGAAATAGCTTGCTTTATGCAATAAGGAAAATTAGGAAACAGTTCGGAGTTTCACAGGACAACTATGTTACTGTCAACTTTTGCCGGTCTCGTAATGAAAAACCACATTGCTTTTTTTTTTTTTTTTTAATAACACAGCCTACTCTACTAATTCAAATCTACATATGTGTACCCGACGGCATAAGAAAATAGGAACCCATCAAGAACAAAATAGTCTCCAAATTTTTCACTGTTTGCGTAATTACAAGGAACAGACTCGTTACGGATCAATTTTGCTTTGCCAGTCCGAGATAATGTTCCGTGGAACGTCAGAATTTTGACATTCTCATCCGTGAGACAGAGACAGCGATCTTTCAGAACTCGTAGTATCTACAGTTACTAGACCATAATACGACAGTTGTACTGTACAGCCAAAATACCGGTGACAGTGATACCGGCGTTTTGCAATTAAGCGCAGTTTTATTTTGCTACAAACGCTGGGCGCATTAAACAAGAAAACGGGATCTACAGGATTATAAACGTATCTTTGGGCTTTGTTTTATAATGGCCCTTCAGTTTGTGCACCGTTAACAAAACAAACTGCATCGTTGGCATCTTACCGCCTTGCAGCGTTCCTATTGCACCTTTGAATGGATCTAAAAGTGCCACCAGTTCGTTTGCAGTGTTATTGTCGTAACGAGAAAGTTTTTTAGAGGCAGCTCTGTTCAGAAGCATTTCCACGATGTTATCGTACTTCCTAATTACAGACAGTAGCATCTTAAACAAACTGTTTCACCTACTCTCCGTTTATTGCTTCAAGCTTGTCTGTATCGAATTCACGTCACCAGTTTTGTCATGAAACGAACAGTATCTTTGGCAGCATCAGTCGCGGTGTAAACCATTGCAATCTCACTTATCAAGTAAGCGTGATCCAACTTGTGTTTCAGGACTGTAGTCAAAATATGTGTAATGCACAACTAATGCTGAAAGAATTGCAAATGCCTTGCGTATACACTGAAGTGACAAAGAAACTGGTATAGGCATGTGTACTCAAATACAGATATATGTAAACAGGCAGAATACGGCCTATGTAAGACAACAAGATTTTGGCGCATTGTCAGATCGGTTACTGATGCTACAATGGCAGGTTATCAAGATTTAAGTGAGTTTGAACGTGGTGTTATACTCGCCGCAAGAGCCATGGGACACAGCATCTCCGAGGTAGCGATGAAGTGGGGATTTTCCAGTACGACCATTGCACGAGTGTATTGAGAACATCAGGAATCCGACAAAACATCAAATCTCCGACTTTGTAACGGCCGGAAAAAGATCCTGCAAGAACGAGACTAACGACGACCGAAGAGAAACGTTCAACGTGACAGAAGTGCAACCCTTCCGCGAACTGCTGCAGATTTCAGTTCTGGCCCCTCAACAACTGACAGCGAGTAAACCATTCAACGAAACATCATCGACATTGGCATGTTGCCTGGTCGGACGAG